>NC_057715.1:24835815-24858543 GCF_004010195.1 Chiloscyllium plagiosum
GGAAGATGCAGGCGTCTGGTGGTGAGGGAGCGGTGGTGAAGGAGGCCCAGGACCTCCATGTCCTCGGCAGAGTGGGAGGGGGAGTTGAAATGTTGGGCCACGGGGCGGTTTGGTTGATTGGTGCGGGTGTCTCGGAGATGTTCCCTAAAGCGCTCAGCTAGGAGGCGTCCAGTCTGCCCAATGTAGAGGAGACCGCATCGGGAGCAACGGATACAATAAATGATATAGTGGATGTGCAGGTAAAACTTTGATGGATGTGGAAGGCTCCTTTAGGGCCTTGGATAGAGGTGAGGGAGGAGGTATGGGCACAGGTTTTACAGTTCCTGCGGTGGCAGGGGAAAGTGCCAGGATGGGAGAGTGGGTCATAGGGGGGCGTGGACCTGACCAGGTAGTCACGGAGGGAACGGTCTTTGCGGAAGGCGGAAAGGGTTGGGGAGGGAAATATATCCCTGGTGGTGGGGTCTTTTTGGAGGTGTGGAAATGTCGGCGGATGATTTGGTTCCATGACTATTGGCAATAGATTCACGGTCATCATGAGACTCTTATTCCAGATTTTTACTGAATACAAGTTTCACCACTTGCCACTTTGCGATTCAAACCCAGGTCCCCAAACCATTACCTGGGTCTGTGGGTGAACAGTCCAGTCAGTGATAATATCACTAGGGCATCACTTTCCCCATTTAACAATACCATAAGAAATAGGAACAGGTATATGCCATTGGAGCCCTCAAGCCTGTTCCATCATTCAATAGGGTCATGGCTGAACTGGCATTCTACAGTTCTGCCCAATAAGCCTTGACTCCCTTATAGACAGGGTAAAAACAATGACTGCAGATGCTGGAAACCAGATTCTGGATTAGTGGTGCTGGAAGAGCACAGCAGTTCAGGCGGCATCCAAGGAGCAGTAAAATCGACGTTTCGGGCAAAAGCCCTTCAGCTGATGAAGGGCTTTTGCCTGAAACGTCGATTTTACTGCTCCTCGGATGCCGCCTGAACTGCTGTGCTCTTCCAGCACCACTAATCCAGAATCCCTTATAGACAGATAGATTCATGATCAATCTCAGCCTTAAAGGTACTCAAGGACTGTTGAGGGCTTGTACCTTGAAATTATATTTGGACCAGTCAGAATTGACATCAGGAAGCACTTCTTCACACACAGGCTAGTATACATCTGAAGTACTCTTAGATGAAATGCTGCTGGGCAGGGGGGCAATTAAAATGTTCAAGAATGAGACTGTGAGATTTATACTGGTGAAAATATGAAAAATTAAACTTGGCCGGAATATAGATTTAAAGTAAGATTAGCCATAATCTCCTTGACTGGCAGACAAAAACGTAAAGACCTTAAAATCAAAGGATTATAAAATACAGTACAGAAGAGCCCCTCAGCCCATTGAGTCTGCACTGATTTAAAAAACACTCTAAACCCAAATTCGTCCCATTCGCAGCACTTGGCCGATAGCCCTGAATGTTATGACATTTCAAGGGCTCATCCAAGTACTTTTTAAAGGTTGTGAGGTTTCCTGCTTCAACAACCTGCCCAGGCAGTATACTCCAATTTGCCATCAGTCTCTGGGTGAAACATTGTTTCCACAAATCCCCTCTAAAACCCCTCAAGGCTCTCTCTTTAAAATCATTCTTTCTTGTCATTGAGCCCTCCACAATTGCTTTCTATCCAACCTGCCATGCCCCTCATAATCAGGTCCGTCTCAGCCTCCTCTGCTCCAAAGAAAGCAAACCACGCTTATGCAGCCTCTCTTCAAAGCCAAAATGTTTTATCGAGAGTCTTCGAGATCTTGTAATCCAAGATGGAGGCCAGGGAAAATTTCTGACTGTAACAGCTGCACCTTTTTTGAGGTATTTTAGGTGCTGGAGGTGATTTCCTCAAATTCCAGGAGCAGCAATTACTGTTGTATATGCTGTTGCATTGTCTTGGAACTTTGGGAAAAAAAGTCAAAACAACAGCAAAGAACAGACAAAGGAAGCACATGGTCATTGCAGGGGAGAGAGAGAGAGAGAGAGAGAGAATCTGCATAGTTACTGCCTTTGATGTTTGAATTCTTGTATCATTGGACATCGGAGTGCATCTGGGAAAATTAACAAACAGTGAAATTCACAACTGATCTTAGAGGAACTGTTGGGCGAAGTTCACAGCACAGAATCAGATAAGTTAATCGTTGTTTTAAGTATGGCCTACAGAGAATCTGCAGTAGCGAGTGCAGTGGGTTCTTTCTTATTTATATGTTTTTGGAGATATGTCTCTTGATTAAACTTAAAATATAAGCCATAACTATTGATTTAACTGGGGCAATGTTTGTAGAGGAATAAGACAATGTTATGTTCTGGGTCTGTAGATTGTGAAGGAGCAAAAATGGCCTTTAATAGAGTGATATGTACTTCTTGTTAGATGTGGGAGTTTAAAGAGAGTTTAAGGGTTACTGAGGATTATATCTGCCATAAATGCTGCTGGCTGTGAATCTTATCAGATCGAATGGATTGGTTGGAGAGACAGTTAGAAGCAATGAGAAATTTGAAACAGCAACATTATGTGATGGATGGCAGTTATAGGAAGGGGGGCAAGTCTCAGATACAGTCACATAGATGGGTTAACTCCAGGAAAGGTAAGAGAGGTAGGCAGCTAGTGCAGGAGTCTTTTATGGATATACCCTTTTCAAACAGGTATGCTCTTTTGGAAAATGTAGGGGGTGATGGACTCTCAGGGGAACATAGCACCAACAGCCAAGTTTCTGGTATGGAGACTGGCTCTAATGCAACAAGGGGTATGTCGGGTTCCAAGAGATCAATTGTGTTAGGGGATTCTCGAGTTCGAGGTACAGACAGACATTTCTGTGGCCAGCAGTGAAAAAGCAGAATGGTGTGTTTCTTCCCTGGTGCCAGGATCAAGGATGTCTCAGAGAGGGTGCAGAATGTTCTCACAGGGAAGAGGAGCCAGCAAGAGGTCATTGCCCAGATTGGAACCGATGACATAGGAAAGGAAAATTTTGAGATTCTGAAGGGAGATTACAGAGAGCTAGGCAGAAATTTAAAAAGGAGGTCCTTGTGAGTATTAATATCTGGATTACTCCCGGTGCTACAAGCTAGTGAGAGCAGGAATAGGAGAATAGAGCAGATGAATGCATGGCTAAGGAGCTGGTGTATGGGGGAAAGACTCACATTTTTGGATCATTGGAATCTCTTTTGGGGTAGAAATGACCTGTACAAGAAGGACGGATTGCACTTAAATTGGAAAGGGGCTAATTTATTGGCAGGTAGATGTGCTAGAGCTGCTCGGGAGGAATTAAACTAGTAAGGTGGGAGGGGTGGGACCCAGGGAGATAGTGAGGAAAGAGATCAATCTGAGACTGGTACAGTTGAGAACAGAAGTGAATCAAACAGTCAGGGCAGGTAGGACTTATAAAATAAACTGCATTTATTTCAATGCAAGGGGCCTAACAGGGAAGGCAGATGAACTCAGGGCATGGTTAGGAATATGGGACTGGGATATCATAGCAATTACAGAAACATGGCTCAAGGATGGGCAGGACTGGCAGCTTAATGTTCCAGGATGCAAATGCTACAGGAAGGATAGAAAGGGAGGCAAGAGAGGAGGGGAGTTGCATTTTTGATAAGGGATAGCATTACAGCTGTGTTGAGGGAGAATATTCCCAGAAATATATCCAGGGAAGTTATTTGGGTGGAACTGAAAAACAAGAAAGGGATGATCACCTTATTGTGGGATTGTATTATAGACCCCCTAATAGTCAGGAGGAAATTGAGAAACAAACTTGTAAGGAGATCTCAGCTATCTGTAAGAATAATAGGGTGGTTATGGTAGGGGATTTTAACTTTCCAAACACAGACTGGGACTGCCATAGTGTTAAAGGTTTAGACGGAGAGGAATTTCTTAAGTGCGTACAAGACAATTTTCTGATTCAGTATGTGGATGTACCTACGAGAGAAGGTGCAATAGTTGACTTTCTCTTGGGAAATAAGGCAGGGCAGGTGACTGAGATGTCAGTGGGGGAGCACTTTGAGGCCAGCGACCACAATTCTATTACATTTAAAATAGTGATGGAAAAGGATAGACCAGATCTAAAAGTTGAAGTTCGAAATTGGAGAAAGGCCAATTTTGACGTTATTAGGCAAGAACTTTCGAAAGCTGATTGGGGACAGATGTTCGCAGGTAAAGGGACAGCTGGAAAATGGGAAGCCTTCAGAAATGAGTTAATGAGAATCCAGTGAAAGTATATTCCTGTTAGGGTGAAAGGAAATGCTGGTAGGTATAGGGAATGCTGGATGACTAAAGAAATTGTGTTTGGGTAAGCAAAAGAAGGAAGCATATGTAAGGTATAGACAGGACAGATCAAGTGAATCCTTAGAAGAGTATAAAGGAAGTAGGAGTATACTTAAGAGGGAAATCAGGAGGGCAAAAAGGGGACATGAGATAGCTTTGGCAAATAGAGTTAAGGAGAATCCAAAGGGTTTTTATAAATACATTAAGGACAAAAGGGTAACTAGGGAAAGAGTAGGGCCCCTCAAAGATCAGCAAGGCGGCTTTTGTGTAGAGCCACAGAAAATGGGGGAGATACTAAATGAGTAATTTTGCATCAGTATTTACTGTGGAAAAGGATATGGAAGATATAGACTGTAGGGAAATAGATGGTGACATCTTGCAAAATGTCCATATTACAGAGGAGGAAGTGCTGGATGTCTTGAAATGGGTAAAGGTGGATAAATCACCAGGACCTGATCAGGTGTACCCTAGAACTCTGTGGGAAGCTAGAGAAGTGATTGATGGGGCTCTTGCTGAGATATTTGTATCAGCGATAGTCACAGGTGAGGTGCTGGAAGATTGGAGGTTGGCTAACGTGGTGCCACTGTTTAAGAAGGGTGGTAAGGACAAGTCAGGGAACTATAGACCAGTGGGCAAATTGTTGGAGGGAATCCTGAGGGACAGGATGTACATGTATTTGGAAAGGCAAGGACTGATTAGGGATAGTCAACATGGCTTTAAGCATGGGAAATCATGTCTCACAAACTTAATTGAGTTTTTTGAGGAAGTAACAAAGAGGATTGATGAGGGCAGAGTGGTGGATGTGATCTATACGGACTTCAGTAAGGCGTTCAACAAGGTTCCCCATGGGAGATTGGTTAGCAAGTTTAGATCTCACAGAATACAGAGAGAACTAGCCATTTGGATACAGAACTGGCTCAAAGGTAAAAGACAGAAGGTGGTGGTGGGAGGTTGTTTTTCAGACTGGAGGCCTGTGATCAGTGGAGTGCCACAAGGGATCGGTGCTGGGTCCTCTACTTTTTGTCATTTATATAAATGATTTGATTGCGAGCATAAGAGGTACAGTTAGTAAGTTTGCAGATTACACTAAAATTGGAGGTGTAGTGGACAGCAAAGAGGGTTGCCTCAGATTACAACAGGATCTTGACCAGATGGGCCAAATGGGCTAAGAAGTGGCAGATGGAGTTTAATTCAGATAAATGTGAGGTGCTGCATTTTGGGAAAGCAAATCTTTGCAGGACTTATACACTTAATGGTAAGATCCTACAGAGTATTGCTGAACAAAGAGACCTTGGAGTACAGGTTCATAATTCCTTGAAAGTGGAGTCACAGGTAGATCGGATAGTGAAGAAGGCATTTGGTATGCTTTCCTTTATTGGTCAGTGTATTGAGTACAGGAGTTGGGAGGTCATGTTGCGGCTGTACATGACATTGGTTAGGCCACTGTTGGAACATTGCATGCAATTCTTGTCCCCTTCCTATCAGGAAGATGTTGTGAAACTTGAAAGGGTCCCGAAAAGATTTACAAGGATGTTGCCAGGGTTGGAGGATTTGAGCTATATGGAGAGGCTGAACAGGCTGTGGCTGTTTTCCTTGGACCGTGGGAGGCTGAGTGGTGACCTTATAGAGGTTTACAAAATTATGAGGGGCATGGATAGGGTAAATATGCAATGTCTTTTCCCTGGGGTTGGGGAGTCCAGAACTAGAGGGCATAGGTTTAGAGTGAGACGGGAAAGATATAAAAGAGACCTACAGGGCAACTTTTTCACACAGTGGGTGGTACATGTATGGAATGAGCTGCCAGAGGACATGGTGGAGGCTGGTACAATTGCAACATTTAAGATGCATTTGGATGGGTATATGAATAGGAAGGGTTTGAAGGGATATGGGCCAGGTGCTGGCAGGTGGGACTAGATTGGGTTGGGTTACCTGGACGGACCGAAGGGTCTGTTTCCATGCTGCACATCTCTATGACTCTATGACTCAGGTAACATTTTGGAGCATCTCCTCTGCAGCCCCTCCAGTGCAATCACATCCTTCCTATAATGTGGTTCACCAAAGTTCTGTACCGCTCCAAGATAATCTCCTGGCTTTATAATCTATGCCATGACTGATAAAGGCAAATGTCCCATATCTTAAGCACCCTATTAACCTGTCATTCAGGGATCTGAACACAAAAACCTCATGGTTCCTCTATTTCTCTGAGCTTACCACTGTCCTGCCAAACACCGAGTACTCCTTTGTCTTGTTACTTCTCCCAAAGTGCACAACCTCACACTTCTGTAGAAGGGTTAACTTCCAACTGTCACTGGTCTGCCCATCTGATCAATCAGTCTATATCCTCCTGTAACCTATGGCCTTCTTCCTCACTGTTAACTGCCCGACAAATCTTCATGTCATCTACAAACTTACTTATCATACCTGCCACATTTTCTGCAACACCATTTTTATATATCACAAACAATAAGAGACCCAGCACTGATCCCTGTGGTATGCCCCATTACACCAGGTTCCTGTCACACAAACAGCCTTCTACGGCCATCTTCTGTGTCCTACTACACAACTTATTTTGGATCCAACTTGTCAAATTAACCTGGATCCCATATACTTTTACCTTCATCATCAGTCTCCGGTATGGGACCTTGTCAAATTCATAAAAACTATATCAACTGCACTCCTGGTCACCTCCTCATAAAAACTCTCCCAAATTTTATAAATATGACTTCCCTATGACAAAGCAATGCCGACTATCCCTGATCAAACCTAGTCTGCGCGAGTGGAGTTACAGGTAGTTCTCTTATAACAAGTGTCTATTAAACATGATTTGGTTGTAACATGATTTGTGAATTGCAGATTTTTTTAAATGTGAACTCCGGTTCGTTCTTACCAATTCCATTCCTGGCACTAGCTGAACAGCAAAACCCAGCCTCAGGACCCTCTGTCTACAAAATGCAAATTCAGCATGGTCAGCTAAAACAGGAATGCAATCAGCTCTGCAAGCCTTGAAACTGGGAATTGTCGTCTGCATTTCGAAGGAACTTTATTCCAAACTGTGGGAGAATCTTAGAGAGGGCTGGACTTGTGTGTTGGCCTCACGTGGTCAGTCAGGTCGTGTGCTTTCTGAAGAGCTTCGTAAAAGGTACAGTGCTGTAGTCAATGATTTTGGAGTTAATGTTTAGATTAGATTAGATTAGATTACATTACATTACAGTGTGGAAACAGGCCCTTCGGCCCAACAAGTCGACACCAACCCGCCGAAGCGCAACCCACCCATACCTCTACATTTACCCCTTACCTAACACTACGGGCAATTTAGCATGGCCAATTCACCTGACCTGCACATCTTTGGACTGTGGGAGGAAACCGGAGCACCCGGAGGAAACCCACGCAGACACGGGGAGAACGTGCAAACTCCACACAGTCAATCGCCTGAGGCGGGAATTGAACCCGGGTCTCTGGCGCTGTGAGGCAGCAGTGCTAACCACTGTGCCACCGTGCTGCCCAAAATGTGTTAATTTTACTGTATTATTTCATTAAAATATATGATTTAAAGATTTACTTAGACTGTTTTATCATTTGTGTTAGGCTAACTACTATGTTTGTTTCTAGTTTACTGATATTTTTCCCAAAGGCCTCATTATTTATATTGTGTGACTTTCTTTAACATGGTGTTGCACAGGAACACAACAACCGTGTTATAGGAGAACCACCCATACAAAAACGTGGTCCATGCATTCTATTAATCTCGATCTAAAAGACAGATAAAGTGGGGAATTCTGCATACTTTTTAAAAATCTTCATTTTTTTTGATGATACTGGGTATAGTGGGTTTTAATTTTCAGTACTCTAGCCAAGTGCAGAATAAAAGACTAAATGCTCTTGTTTGTACACTTCAATTAGAGGGCAAATAATCAGACAGAGGAAACTTTGGTGTAACTTCCACTAGTCAAGTGCAGTTCTTTAACTTAAGGAAGCAACATCGGTGAAATCTGAAGAAATCCTAGGCCAACTAATCTTGAGTCTGTGGAACGGCACAGTCGAGCCAGACAAAACAACATGTCCCTTCCCCGACAAGTACAAGTCCCAATCTGCTAAAATGTGTGCAAGTATGTGTGTGTGTACATGCATTTTGAAAGAAACCAGAAGTCCATTTGCTATTCAGTGAGATTATAAGTGATCTTTGCCTCATTCTACATTCCCATCTTTACCTCCATATCCCTTAATACCTTCAGATAACAAAAATCAATCTCAGTTTTAAAATTAACAATTGATCCAACATTAACTGCCTTTAGCAAAAACAGATTTCCAAGCACATTTATGTGAATAACTGTTTCCGCTAATGTCACTGCCTCTAATTTTCAGCTGGCTCCCTCGTCAAATAAGTAGCTTAACAAAAGGCAAAACACTGCAAAGATTGGAAATGTGAAACAAACGCAGAGAATGCTGGAGAAACTCAGCAAGTCTGGCTGCACCTATGGAGAGAGAAACAGGGTTAAGATTTCGAGCCCAATATGACTCTTGTTCAGAATCCTTCAGAACTTCTTCAGAATAGCTTCTCCAATCCATTTGATCGGTTTCTCTAATGTCTTGAATACTTTGATCAAATCACCTTTAACCCTTTAAATTCCACTGAATACAGGCCTCACTGTGTAATCTCACCTTGTAACTTAGTACTTGGAGTTCAGGTATCTTTCTCACAAATCTACAGTTCATTCTCTCTAAGGTTGGCATGTGTTCACAGGTAGGGGAGGGAAGGAAATTATTGAGGAGGCTAGTGGAGTTATTTGGCATGGCCAGAGCACATGAAGAGCAATTCCAAATAAAAGAAAAGCTGTAGTTGACATACAGGAGGCTGGAAGAACACAGCAAGCCAGGCAGCATCACGAGGTGGTCTAAACCTCAAGTCCTGAAGAAGGGTTATACCCAAAACATTGACTTCTCCACTTTCTGATGCTGCCTGGCTTGCTGTATCCTTCTAGCCTCCTGGTTGTCTACCTTGGATTCCAGTATCTGCAGACTTTTTTTATCACTAAAAAAGAAAAACTGTACTTTCTTCTATGTTTTGGGGTTTAAATTCTATTTCTGTTAAAATGGACAACTGGGTTGGAGATAAAATGGTCGAGGCTGATTATATGATTATACTTACAGAAGCTTCTGAAGACCGTGCATTGCATTGAATGAATTCCAAATAAAGCTCACACAAAGGACTTGGAGACTAATCAGTTCTAGACAAAGGAAAAACATCAAAACCCATTTTGCTGAAATAGATGCTAATACTTTTACAGATACCTCTTTACCTCACAATGGAAACTTTGATGGGGGAGGTGAAGTTACACTGTGAGCTTTATGACCCTCCAACTAGTCCACTAAAATGGGACATCAGCACTTGAAATTATACCTGACTGAAATCAGAGCTTGTTTAATTGCTTAGGTATACAATGCTGGGATTCTAAGTCAGTTGCTACTTAATGTGCAGAGGGATAGCATAACCCAAGGCTGAGATGGCAGCCTGTTTTGAAACCTCTATCTCTCTATCCAAGTTTCTCATTGGACAGAGGCCTACACTTTGCCTGGAAAAAGGAAAGCTAATGGCTCAGCTCAACGAGGGAAAAAAAAATCATTGGACACTGACCTTTAGGAAGTTGAAATTCACATGAATTGACTTTTAATACCTCTGGATTTATCACTCCATCTCGTTTATAAACCAACTCCCCTCCTGTCCTGTCTTCCTCGTTAATTTCCTGGGTGCTATTGTGCTTGGATGTAGTCACAAAGCAATTCTCCCATGTTTCTGAGAGTCACTGGACCTGAAACGTTAACTATGCCTTCTCTTCACAGATGCTGCCAAACCTACTGAGCTTTTCCTGCAATTTCTGTTTTTGTCCTCAGTGTTTTGAATTATTTGTTAATAAACTATATCATTTTGTTTTCAGGTTAAAGGATTTTGATGTGGATTTCTTCCAACATTTGGAAATTAAAAACTAGGGTTTTGGGAAACAGCTTTGTGCCTACCTATGAGAGATAAGAGTAACAGAAAGGAGTAAATCAAAAACACCTTGTTTTGTTAACTTAAAGGAAGTAAAGTCAGCAAAATTTAAATTCAATCCTATATTCCTCTTTGTCCATGATCATACTGACTATAGAGTAAAGTTCTGTGTTACATCATTAGGACATTGTGCTGTTGACATCATTAGGACATGCCTGCTGACCGGAGGGATCTAGTTCATACATGAGACACTAGGCATACAATCAAGTTCTGTACTATGGGAGATGCTCAACCTAGAAAAAGTGAAGATGAGAGTGTGGAGAGGCAGAAAACCAACTGGAGAAAATGGACAGATCCTCAAAATTAACAGAAAGACATACTTATTGCCAGAAATTCAACACATGAGGTAGACATTGTTTCTGTTCCACATGTAAGAGATCACATGAATCATTATTATGGTGCTAACAGATATATTTATGTTTCAGAGGATTAGAAGTTAAATCAAATAGACAGTAGCAATTTGTGTATGCTGGCTCTATTATGAAAAGACAACCAACAAATCTCCATTCTTCTTGGGAGACTAGTAGCATGCTCACCCAGCTGATTGCAACATTTTGTTTTGCAACTAATTTATCTCTGGGATTTTAAAAATGTTCCTCACCCATAGCTCGTTCACCACCACCCCAACACACACACACACACACAATCAAAGTGCAGATTGCAGAGAAACACCAAGGACTAGTGTGTGATTTCAGTCCATGTACTGGTAGGAAAACTCATTTAAAGATACAAGCATCCTTCACAAAAGCTCTGAAGATGATCAAATGTATGTGGGTGCCCTTGCTGAAACCATACAAAATGAATGTTCATCTTCTGATGATTTAAATACACCTTGCTGAACAAACACGTTTAGGTGTAGTTTATTTACTTTTCCACATCACTCTGCCACTACTACTCAATTGCTGCAGGGAAACAATATTTTTCTTTAAACCAGCAGCCAGCCACCTGGTTTATTCACTTAGTCTGCAATCCCAGGTCAAGCAAAAACAGCCCCACTCACCTATCAAAGACAGAATTGCTCTGTGAGGGGGTCAAAGGTTTTATTTCAGTAAGTATTATCTTACAAGATCATTTTTTGCCCAAAGGGAGAAGAAAAACAGCCAAGAGTCTAATAATAAATGAGCTTTTATTCCCTGAGGCTGGGAGCCAGTTAAGACACCTTCTTTGAAAGCTTCTTTCAAGTATTGCTGGACAACAAGGAAAACAATCTTGAATGACACTCAATTTTAAACTTTAAAATTGACATTACAGTCAGTTCTGCTGTAATGCAGTAGTTCCGATTTTGTGCAATCCCAATGGCTAAGAAAATCGTGCAATAGCATTGAAATTAATGGGGCCAGAATTGTATTATAACCAATACATGCTTTAAAAGTTTGTGCTTCAGAAACAGTGTCTCCAATACGTTAATCGTGTTATAGTAAATTTGCATTAATACAATGCGTGTTATAGCAGAACGACCTGTACTTCTTTAAATTTCAAAAATATATTTTATTCACAAAATATTTCTTTGTATATATAAATTGTCACAAAAGCAGTTTGGTTCTGTACAGTTGCTTACCAAGTAAATAGCAAAACGTTGGACTTTGACTCTATCCAAAAACACCAAAGACCTCTCTTACACATACCATAATAATATTTACATATATTTGAGGCATGAAGAGGGTCTGAATGGAATAACTGAATGGAACCCCATTTAACTTCAGCAGGAAATTCTCAGACAGTGGCCTTTCCCCACTGTGCCTTGGCAGCACCTGCCCCAGGCTTTAATGCGTTCCTCAGCATATCGTCCTGGAACTTGGAATGTGGCAGTCTGCAACACCCAGGCAGGCTCAACTCCTTATTCTGGGACCTTACATTTCATCCCAAACTGGAGACAAGGAAGAGGTTCCTTATTTTGTAAGGAACAAAGCAGACTTCTCAGGAGCAGTCAAGAAACTACCTTACACATGGAGGTCTCATTCTGTTGGAATGAAATCCAACAGGTGCAAATGTTCTTTTTGTTCAGTAACTTTTTTATGCTTATAAGCAAAAGTTTTCTTTTCAATAGGTCACATCTTCAAGGAACATTAGGGGCATGCAAATGCAGAACTGACCAATCCAGCAGTTTGCATGCAGTGTTGGAAATTGAAAGCGTCATTGCTTTTTTGGGTCATGGCTGTCACATTGGTTTTATTGCATTAAGGTACCATTTTCATAGATCTTTTAGAGCTCAGATTAATTTATTAAAACAGGAACAGTATGACTGTGGCAATGTCACAGAACAAGGAACTGCCAGGCCAGACTAATCAAATGGAATCTCTACAAAGTGCAAACAGGCCATTCAGCCCATGAGCCCACACCAACATTCCGAAGAGAATGTCACCCACACTCATCGCCCTACCCTATCCCTGCATTTCTCATGTCTAACGCACCTAATCTACACATCTCTGGACACTATAAGCAATTTAGCATGGCTAATCCACCTAACCTGCACATCTTTGCACTGCGAGAGGAAACTGGAGCACCTGGAGGAAACACATGCGGATTCAGGGAGAACATGCAAACTCCACACAGTCAGTCGCCTGAGAATGAAATCGAACCTGGGCCCTAGCACTGGAAGGCGGCAGTGCTAACACCCGAGCCACCATGCTGCCCTGATCTGGAGATAAATATTCCAATTCCACCTTAGCAGCCAAGAGAATGTAAATTCAGTAAATTTGGGATAAAAAGCTGGTATCAGTATTGGTGACCATGAAGCTGACAGATTATCATATAAAATACCATCTCATAAACCATCAGATTTCCTAAGGCACTCCTGAACAAGTGATCCACACTCTAAATTACAATCCACAAAGTTCAGCCGGCCACTTAGTTGTATTGAGGAAGGTGACTCATGTCCATCTACTCAAGGTCAATCAGAGCTGCGCAACATGTGCTGGCATTCTTAATGATGTTCCCAATAATAAAGTAAGAACCAAGACTGACATCAAATTCTAAAGAATCCAGCAAAATCACAAAAATAGAAGATAGAATATCCTTTTGTTGTCATGTGTGCTCCATTGTAGGAGTACAGTGAAAAGCTTTCTTATGGTGACATCTTAGGTACAGGTACCTCAGTACAATTCTTGGATACAGCTGAGAAAGAAAAGTAGTTGCATTACTTTATAGAGTTCAAACTTAAGTTAAAAATAGGACATCACTAAAGGGTTGACATTAAAGTTAGGTAGGAAATTTCATATAGATATTACATTGTAGCAGCTCAGCACAGGGCTTCCACATGTGTTCTGATTGCCTGCATTAGACCCCAGTCCAATAGCCATCTCCGCTCCACTCGAAGCCCCAGACCACTCCGTACTGGCACTCAGCTGCTCCAAGGTACATTTCAGGACTACCTCCCCCACGCTGGTCTCTACCCTGGACTCACTGCCTTTGCACTGCTCTGGGACTGCTTACCCACATGCTCCTCTGGGGCACACAGCCCATGTGCTGTCCCGGAGCTCGCAGCCCATACATTACTCTGCTTGTAGCCCATGTGCTGGACCAGGGCATTTGTAAATAAGACTATTGGTAGCCACCGTTTGTAAACAGGGAAGCAGATATTATCCAGTCAAGTTGGCCCTGCTAATGTGAACATCAGTTTCACAGTCTGACCAATATCTCCCCTAGTCAAAATTCTCTATTAGCTTCCAGAGTCACTTGAATATTGTTCATTTCGATCAAATATTTGGACATTGCCACAAAACTGTGAATCAGCTTTCCCAAATAAATTATCAATACAAGTGTCGATGTTTGCTGCTAGCACAGCATACATATAAAAAACACAATAACCTTTTCTTATATAATTTATTTCATACAGAAACATGGCTGCAGGCATTTCACAGAAGCAGAACCAGATAAGAATCAATGTTAAGACAAAGTAAACTTGACTCAAACACCTGTGCAAAAGCATACATATACCACTTTTGGCTTAATTCCCACTCCAGAAATGTAATCTGGGCTGATACTCCTGGCTCAGTTTGCACATTTTGGAGATGTGACTTTTCAGAGAGACATTAAACCAAAGTCCTACCTCTGGTTTTGGTGAACAGCAAAGTATACTGGGTGATGTCCCTGCCAATAGTTATCCATCAAACACTTAGATTTACCTGGGCATTATCACAGTGCTGTATGTGAAAGTTGGTTATGTACATATTGACTGTCCTGTCAACTTTGCTACATGAAAAAGAAATCACTATAAAAATACTTAATTGATTATAAAGTATTTTGTGATGTGCTGAGGTCATGAAAGGTGCGATAAAATCCAAACTGTTATTTCTTAATGCACTTGGATGAAATTTCAGCATTGGCTATTTCACCAATGTATGGACCAAAATTTTATTAGAATGCGAGAACTAGTTTCCTACAAATCCTGCAAAGTTGTAGTTCTTTGGGTCTCACTCAAGTTCCACATCACACTCCTCTGTCTTTTCTAATCTTCAGAATAAGTGGAAATAAAGAAACAATGGAAGTGGACAAGGGGGAGTAGATCAAAGGGAAAAGTATCCTTTACCAAGTACAATGACACACAGGAAAAGGAGATGAAACCGTTTGACTTTACCCGTGGGAATAACCTTGGGGAATTCTTCCCCATCCCATTCAATGTAGTAGCTACTCATTCCTGCAATCTTATATTTCTAACTGTTCTCCTGAGCAGGACAAAGGATTGCCCATCTGAAGCAGGCAGGATCCCCCACATTAAAGATGGAGACTGGGGGCTGATGATACGACTGTGGATTCTAGTACAATTCTACTCAATGGTTTCCCCACAAAGCGAGCATGAGCTGTTTTCAAATGTCAGTGGAATCGGGGCAGAGGTGATTTAAAAATCACAGAATTGAAGACTGTCACTGGAGCCTGACATTTCTTGGACCATCTACCAATTTCAAAGTCAAAACAATGAGGAGTGGAGACACCAGTCACTGTCAATTGACAACTCTGATTTCAAATGGCCGTATGAAGTTTAGATTTCCCTCCAGTGGGATTCATATCCTGTACCTTCTCCCTGCTGGCCAAAGAACTCTGTTCAGAGCTTCTTAATGGGCTTGGGAGGACAGTACTTCTGAATTGTAAATCAGTGAACTCTAACAGTCTGGTACATATTACTACACTTCTAATAGGCACATTGAAGGACATCTGAAAGTTTATTTTTGTTTGTAGAAATGGAATTTGAAGGGATAACTTGCATTGGATTAATTTGCATTCTGTTCAAGGCTATGTAATCATAGTGGGCGGCACGGTGGCACAGTGGTTAGCACTGCTGCCTCACAGCGCCAGAGACCCGGGTTCAATTCCCGCCTCAGGCAACTTACTATGTGGAGTTTGCACATTCTCCCCGTGTCTGCGTGGGTTTCCTCCGGGTGCTCCGGTTTCCTCCCACAGTCCAAAGATGTGCAGTTAAGGTGAATTGGCCATGCTAAGTTGCCTGTAGTGTTAGGTAAGGGGTAAATGTAGGGGTTTGGGTGGGTTGTGCTTCGGCAGGTCGGTGTGGACTTGTTGGGCCGAAGGGCCTGTTTCCACACTGTAATGTAATCTAATCTAAAACAGAATTCCTCCAGTGTGGATGCAGGCCATTCGAGACCATACTAACCCTTTGAAACGCATCCCACCCAGATCCAACCTATCCCTGTAACCCTGTGTTTCCCTTGCTGATCCACCTGGGGACAGCACATCCCTCGACACTGTGATTAATGTAGCAATGCCAATCCACCTAACCTGCAGATCTTTGTGCTGTGGAAGGAAAGCAGAGTACCCAGAAGAAACCCATGATGACATGGGGAGAAAGTGGAAAGTCCAAACAGATAGTAGCCCGAGGGTAGAATTGAACCCAGGTTCCTGACGCTGTGAAGCAGCAGTGCTGCCCCACTTTCTTGTGCATTTTGGCTTCTGGCCTTCTAAGAAACTGATATTCCATTCAGCAAAGCAGCAATAAGTCCCAACATGGCCAACAATGCCATCAGGTTTGCAGCTCTATCACCTGAATGTACTGGGCATCTCTCTTGGCCAAGCTTGCTGCTGGCTCAATTAGGACATTTGCATTGAAAAAGTGTTTACAGAACATCTGAATCCAGATGCAGGGTTGGGACCTGGAATTTGTCCACATTGCAGATTCCTATAGTGCTACTCTGATAACCAAGCTCCATTACAGTGGGATTCTGTGTTTTCTCTCCCAGCTGGCATCCTGTCCATTCTTTTCCTCTTTTTTAAAGGAGTGGGGATTTAAATCATTCCAGATCAAGACACTTAAATAGATCTAAAATGATTTATTTTTATATTTATTATCACATATGCCTAGGGAGAGACAGTAAAAAATGTTCTGTCACCACAATTCAGTGCCATTTTGAAGAACAAGAAGAATAAAAGGAAGTACTTAGATAGAGTTCAATTTCATAGGCTGGGGCCAAATATGGCTCCAGGAGTTTTGCAAGGTCCCTTCTCCGGGCCTACTGCAGCCAGGAGGCTCAAACCGGCCACTGAACCTGCCACAGTCAACAAATCACTGGCACAGCCAAGAGCCCATGCTCCGGGTCTACAACAATCAGGAATTCCTGATCCACCATCACTATGGCTGATGCCCTGTCAAACTCCAGGATTCAATGCTCTGGGCCTACAACAGCCAGGAATCCTTGTTCTGCTATTGATGTGGCCAACACAATGCCAACATTCCAGAAGTCCACACATCAGACCTGTGCCAATTAGCATTGCATTGCCAAGTAGAGTGGGCACAATGGGGGTAGTTCCACCTTCCAAATCACAATCCAGTGACCCACTGATTGGGTAAAAAATAATCTCTAACAATATCAAGTGAGAATGAGGCTACAGAATGAGGCCAGGAATCTCCGCTCCACATCACTGCAGCTGATAGCCCGCCGTCATTCTAGGGGTCCATGCATCAGGCCTACAAAAGCCAGGGGTCCCAATCAACACCACTCCAGCCTCCCCGCAATGTCAGAAGATGAAGAAAAGATAAAGGAAAATAAAACGAAAAGGAGAGAGAGAAAACAAATGCGACTGGCCTGGAGTGGACAGACCAAGCCCAAGCACTACCTGCTCCTCGTTCACTGGAACAGAGTTCACCCGGGCTAAGGTGGAGGCATGTCCACCTGGTCCTGGCATTGCTGCCGCCAGAACCTCTTCCTTCACCTGCCACTCTCTAGAATTTAAATAAACAAAAGCAAAGAAAAAAAAACAACATCAAAAGCAAAATGAGAACAAGAAAATATAAAGGAAGAAAATGAATGGAGAATTCCCTTCAAGAGTGTTTTCACTTCCTTCATATAACCATGCTTCGCACCATGAGGTTTATGATGCTTAGAAATGCACAAGACTATTTGCTTGAATTCAACATTGAGTTCAAATGGTCCTTCGAAGTTTGGTTTTCCTGCCTGTGTAAGCCATGTCTCAGCCCGTGCAGTGAAAGTGGGATCTCCCAGTAATGAGATCAAAGCTTTCACATCCAAGTTCTACTAGTTCTAAAGATCCACACAGTCAGGCTGACTTGGCAAAAATCTGGCCTGAAGTCTCAGTGAGGGAGATAAACACCAGTACAGACTAACAGGGGGTGAATGCGATATTGAACCAAACAGATTAGGTAACATAGTGTGCTCTATTCCTGATTGTACTAAGTTAATCAGGAGCCAATGCTAATTAGTATTAAGAAGCTGCAGTATGAGTGTTAACATTGCTGAGTAGAGTAGACACAGTGGTGGAATTTTACATTCCAAATAACAATCCAGTGATCCACTGTTTGGGGAAAAAAAACTCTCTAAAGACATCAATTGAGAATAAGGCTAATCTTAGATGTAATGGCATTGATTGTCAACACTGTTGCCTAACAAGGCCTAGACTAAAATATGAACAATGTCAAGGGTAAGATTCATGTACCCATGACATAGATCATGTATACCTTGAGAAAGAAAACAGGGGAAATATCAGAGATAAGATGTGTATGCATAAATCAAAATCATACAGGTTAACTCTGGTTGAAAGATCACTTGAATCATATGTGCTTTCAAACCAATGGAAAGCCATCCTTTGCAATCTGAGATGACAGGTTTTGACAAGATTGTTTTGCTCAGGAATTGGACACTTATTACTTCAGCCTGCGAGTTGGGTAGAACTGATAGCAACAACAGTTAATCAGCAGATTCCTTCACACTGCCTTACACTTTACCTTCCCAAATGTCAGAAACATATAGCAACCAGTTTAAGTGTAGAGCAAGAGAATGTTTGTGCTGCTACGCAAGTTGTCAACATTTGTCAATAAATTAGCTGATTCAAATTCCTGATACTCTACTTTGACACAAAGAATCTCAATGACTGGGAATTTAAACCTGAATTTGTTGTACACACAGTCACTGTCTACTCCCTTGGAGATCCCTCATTCCACATTACTGCTCCTATCCAAACCTTGCAAGCAAATTTGTAAATATCTACAGTGGTTCTCAGAACCTATTTCCATGTACTATGTATGGTGGTTTGGAGGCTGCAGTATCAATGGGGTGACTACATTCATGGAGCAGGCATGTTTACAATATGAATCAATCCAGCACTGCTGATGTTTCCTGTAAATCAATGCCTACATGATACACATTTTTTTCATAAATGATTTCAAGCCCTGTTTACGGTCAAATCAAGGACATTCTGAATTTCAGTACCAATAGTATGACACAGCTGAAATGTATTCTTTATAAAGATTCAAACTAGAATAACAGGAAACAGTTATGGAATTTTAAGTTCCTTATTGCCCATTTAATCTTCCAATAGCAATAAGAATTAAACTAATATTTTGATCAGAGCTCCAAACAGGAATATAAGGCTGGATTTTGATAGAATCAGACCAACTCCAGAGATCCTGTTTTTGCCAGCAAGGGTAAAGATGCAGGGTGTGAATCACATTGGAAGGAAACCTGAACTCAGCAGGGCCATTTGAAATCATTGTCAATGTCAAATAGACCCATTTTTATTGTCTCATCATGAAATGACAAAGTTTATGTTAATACTCTTGAAGGGTAGATGAGTGTCATGATCTGAAATTTTCTTTTAAACCCCACCTCTTTAAACTTAAAATAAAACTATGCTTACACTGTCAGAGTAAAAATAAACCTTGTAGACTTTATTGATTGATATGCTATAAGGTAAAGGTTAGATAAATCCATGGCCAACTGTTCCACAGTTTCAAAATATAATTATTACATTCTAGGTCATCATGAATCCTTGACCAAGTCTCAAAAGCTACAAAACCATGTGTCTCAGTGATGTGTTTTGAGTTTACAGTTTGCTTGAAACTTAATAAGGTGTTCAAGAACTAGGTATCATTGATGCAAATACTGCATACAAATAAGTTTCTTTTTTTAAAAATAGATTGAACATTTAAGGGGACTTAGAAGCTTTAAATTGTTTTCTTGAGTATAGGATTATTTTTCTTGTCAAATATATATGAGTGAGAGTTGTATTAGATTGCTAGATCTTTTTGTTAATCTCCACATGGCTCCTGAGGTCTCCCTAAGTGACGACAGAATAAGTGACTATGAAGGAAGCATGGATGTTATGTGAGGTCATGACAAGTGGGTGAGGCACAAATTGTATATGTTGTGTATAAGGATGGATGGGAGGGACATGAGTTGGCATGTAGAAGCCAAGATAGGTATGTGAACGCATGATTATTGGTGGGGGTGTTAAAGGGATGTGATGGATTATGGTTGTAAGGCCCTAGTCAAACTACCTTTCCCTTTGCTAAAACTCCAGACTAATACGTATCCTGGCAAGTTTGAGGCTCATGAGAATTTTCATCTCAAATGATAAAGGAGTATAATCTGACATTTTCTAGAATTCCTTTTGTGTCGAAGAGTCTTAAGAAGTGGTGGGGCTGTCCACTGAAAATAGGCTTCAATGATCATAAATAGACATTCAATGCAAGCAATGGAGGGATATGGACCAAGAGAAGGAATTAGTTTAATTTGACACAACATAGTGGGCCGAAGGGCCTATTGCTGTACTGGTATATGTTATATGTTCAAAGTTTCTTTTAAAGCCTAGTTAGTGTGAGCAGCAGACTTTATTCAGTGTCTTGTTCCTTTAAATATGTGTGTTACTAATCAGGGATAAGACCCATTCACATCCTTTCAGACTATTATTTGGCTGTGTACCCTTACAGCTTAGAGGCACATTGCAGCCCACCTTAAGCTCCAGTGACAATGAAAGAACGATGGTATGGGTGGTTGGAGGGAACTGCAAAGTGCCTGTCCCAAACCTTCAGACAGTTTTAATAGAGAAAAACAAAATCCGTGGAAATGTACCATCAAAATGCTGATTGAGATCATGCAACCCGTTGGAATAAAAGGGAATTTGGTTTTATTCAATCTCCTCAAAGTAGTGGCCTTGTGCGTGGCAGGGCTGTTTCTCAAGTTGCATGTTTTATCTTTGAGCTGTCACCTTCTGGAGAGCTGTGTCAGCGATTATGAAGCTGTTTATCAGTTTCAGAGAGTTGAGGAAGTTGACATATGTGACATCTCGTTTTCTGACATATTTGGTTTACATGACAGTTCAGTTTAAAGAAATTTCCCATTTAAGCAATGAAGGCATTTAAACTGCATGGCTTTGTTTGAATACTTACATAAATTATGGAAAATAGAACACATTGCAATAGTTTAACATGGGGTACTCATATGACAGGAGAAGCCTTTCAAGGTAATCTCCTGCATTTCCTGCTCGCAGTGTGGTCTCCTCTGCGTTTGGGAAAGCCAAGCGCAGTTTGGGTGATCATTTCACAAAGCACTTCCACTCAGACCCAAGCATGACCCTGGCCTTCATTGGTCTTTCATTTTATTTCTCCACCTTACTGTCACGTTGACATTCCTGTCCTCAGCCTCTTACACTGTTCCAGTGAAGCTCAATTTAAGCTTGAGGAACATAGTGTCAATACTTCAGTTAGACAGTTTGCAGACTCAATTCTAAGTTCGACAACTTGTCCCTTTATTTTAGATCTTTTTCTTTACAAGTTTTGCTTTTTCTCTTATTTTTTTCACTTATATTTAGCAGATATACCTGCTTCGAGACACACATTTTGAATTTTTTTCTTGCCCCCATCATAATTCCTCTTCGCCTTGGAAGATTAACACTTTGTTCGGTTTCTTTTGTCCAATCATAGTCCTTGTTCCAACAACCACTTGTTTTAAATCTTTTACAACTCTAACTTTTCCAGGTTGTGATGGAAGTTCATCAACCTGAGACATTAACTCTGCTTCCAAAGGCATTGCCTTACATGCTTAGCACTTTCTATTAAGACATTTCAAGTTGGTTATGCCTTTCTTTTAGAATTCAGCTACAAATGGAAACGAGAGAGGAAATATTGAAATCACCTGAAAGCAGTGAACACCAAAAAGTTTGGCAAATCAGAGACTTTGCACAGTTTTACACTCACCATTGTGCTCAGTGATTTTGGGTGCAAGGCCAGGTGTATGTGCAAAAAGGAAATTCAACAGAGTAACTTCAATAAGGCATAAGCCATTCCTGTTATATGAAAATACTTAAGATCCATTACCTAAATTCCAGGCACAGGGTATTGCTTGTAAACGCTAAACTGCTACTTACTTTATTCTAAAACAATGATTGATGAGGGCAAAGCAGTAGACATGATGATCTATATGTACATTAGTAAGGCCTTCAACAAGGTTCCCCATAGGAGACTGATTAGCAAGGTTTGATCTCATGGAATACAGGGAGAACTCACCATTTGGATACAGAACTGGCTCAAAGGTGGTGGTGAAGGGTTGTTTTTCAGACTGGAGGCCTGTGACCAGTGGAGTGCCACAAGGATCGGTGCTGAGTCCTCTACTTTTCACCATTTATATAAATGATTTGGAAGTGAGTATAAGAGGTATAGTTAGTAAGTTTGCAGATGACACCAAAATTGGAGGTGTAGTGGACAGCGAAGAAAGTTACCTCACATCACAAGAGGATCTTGATCAGATGGGCCAATGGGCTGAGAAGTGGAAGATGAATGCAAGGTGGTGCTTTTTGGGAAAGCAAATCTTAGCAGGACTTGGACACTTAATGGTAAGGTCCTACAGAGTTTTGCTAAACAAAGAGACCTTGGAGTACAGGTTTATAGCTCCTTGGAAGTAGAGTCGCAGGTGGATAGGTTAGTGAAGGAAGCATTTGGTGTCCTTTCCTTTATTGGTCAGAGTATTGAGTTCAGGAGTTGGAAGGTCATGTTGTGGCTGTACAGGACATTGGTTAGGCCACTGTTGGAACATTGCGTGTAGTTCTAGTCTCCTTCCTATCAGAAAGATGTTGTGAAACTTGAAAGCGTTCAGAAAAGATTTACAAGGATGTTGCCAGGGTTAAAGGATTTGAGCTATAGGGAGAGATT
>NC_057715.1:24858734-24906674 GCF_004010195.1 Chiloscyllium plagiosum
CAATTCACCTAACCTGCACATTTTTGGATTGTGGGAGGAAACTGGAGCACCCGGAGGAAACCCACGCAGACACGGGGAGAATGTGCAAACTCCACACAGAGAGTCGCCTGAGGCGGGAATTGAACCCGGGTCTCTGGCGCTGTGAGGCTGCAGTGCTAACCACTGTGCCACTGTGGGTTGGGATATCTGGTCAGCATGGACGGGTTACACCGAAGGGTCTGTTTCCATGCTGTATATCTCTATGACTCTAATGGGTTGGTAAGGGCAGAACTATTCTGTTTCATTTTGGGCTGTGACAGAGTTGCAGCAAAAATAAAGAAAAGCAAAAGGACATCCTCTTTACTGGATCCACACTTACAATACCATCACTGAACATTTACCAGATTGTGTATGGAATTTCTAATTATTTGTATTTACTGTCTTGAAAATCACTATTTGAACACAATCACTTCATGTGATTGTGATGTTAGTGGCTATAAGAATAAAGAGGCATTTTTCATGATGACTAGACATCCCAAAGTCATAGAGTTGCACAGCACAGAAACATGATCCAACTTGTCCATGTCGACCAGATATCCTCAATTAATCTTGTCACATTTGTCAGCATTTGTCCATATCCCTATAAACCTTTCCTGTTCATGTAATTATCCAGATGCCTTTTAAATGTTGTAAGTGTACCCGTCTCCACCACCTCCTCTGGTAGCTTGTTCCATACATACACAACCTTCTGCGTCAAAAGATTGCCCCTTAGATTCCTGTTATCTCTTTCCCATCTTACCTTAAACCTGATAGATATCTTAAACCTATGCCCTCTAGCTGTGAATGCCCTTACCCTGGGGAAATGTTCTTGGCTATTCACCCCATCCACGTCCATCATGGTTTTATAAACCTCTATAAGGTCACCCCACAGCTTCTGATGCTCCAGGGAAAATAGCCCCAGCCTATTCAGCATCTCCCTGTAGCTCAAACCCTCCAACTCTGGCAACATCCTTGTAAATAATTTTGGCACTCTCTCAAGTTTCTTTACAGCCAGTGAAGTACTTGTGAAATATAGCCACTTTATAACCATGGCAGCCAATTTGCACTCAGCAACTTCCCACAAACAGCAGTGATAATTACCAGATAACTTGCTCTTTTGCAAAGTAGATTGAGGGACAAATATTGACCAGCACATGAAGAAGTACTTTCTCATCCTCTCTGAGATAGTGCCAAGGGATTCTTTTAAATCCACCTGAACAAAGAACTGGCGTCTCACTTTCAAATCTCATTTCAAAATTCGGTACCTTCTACTGGTAGTGGAACCTCAGTACTGCACAGGTCTGTCAGCTTAGTTTGTGCTCACTTTAGTTGAATCTAGGACGTTATGAGGTGATACTAATTGCGAACAGTCAAAAGTGATACCTGTAATTTGGCACCGATGTCCATACCAAACCATTTACAATAGCAATTTCATTGCCAGAAGTATGAATGTGTCAGGGTTAACTATGAAGAACACGCAGATGCTGCAGAGATAACAGAGGTGAATCTCAATTGTTATTTGACACCACACCTGTTGTATAATTTAGGCAACATCAAAGTTACTGAAGAAAACTGGATCCTTTAGCAGATGCAAAAGGATCCAATCTGTTGTGGTACTTTGACTCCTATACAGTTGTATAGCAGCCAATACAAATGAATTGCGGCTCTGCTGTTCGTATTTGATGTGTAATGCTCTCAGTAAATCATTTGGCTCTCCCACTTCAGAAGTCAATTGTCAGATACATTCAGGGACATGATCGGACAAAGAGGGTGAAAAGACAGCTGCAAATGCTGCCACACATTTAACATTTCAAACACCACACCCTCTCACATCAAGTCCCAAAAACTTTATTCCCTGTGATCAAAATTTAGAGCTGTATTTTATTTGCAAGTTCCAAGCTTTGTCCACAAGTTAATTTTAAAGTAATACACCGCCTGCACAAGTTATCTGCCAGATAACAGAAAACAATTGTGACATAAGGGAAAGAAAATTCAATTACAAAAGAAGTGTTTTAATCAATGGTATATGGTGGGCATTTTAACTGAGATCGTTACTTAGGCTATTTGGCTGCATCAGCTGATAACATAGCTCTTAAAATGGACAGCACATAATGTTTCTGATGATGGCTTGTGTTGAATTAAAAGATCCTGCTCCAAAAGGAATATCAATGGCTGAATTGGTAGCACTCCTCTGAGCCAAGAGTTCTCAGTTCAAGGCCCCTTGCAGGACTTGCCAGCCATGGAAGGGGCATTCATGAGAAAGCTTGGCGGCTGGTGTTCATCTTGCAAATCCCTCCAACACTCCATGCCTCTCTTCATGAGGTGAAACAAGATGAAGATACACAAGCAAACATTTACAGATGGGTCAGATCTAAACCAACGCTTCCACACATTTGTGTATTTACCATGCATGGTAGTTTTTGGTTGTTTAAGATGAATGACATGAGACAGAAGGGGACGGATAATGGGAAATTGTCCCAAACTGTCATTTTTAAGCATTTGCTGATCAGGTGGAATGTAATTTCCTTACCTATGCTTCAGCAAAGTCTTAAAAATCTCATTTTAAAAGAACAACTCCAATCCTAGAGTGCATCATTTCCATGTGCATCATCTCCAGTTTCCAGAGGATCAGTGTTTTTCTAGGAATTCAAAATCCAAATTGAAGCCCAGCACATAAAGGTGATCCCATTTTGTTGAAACCATGCTGGCAACCCCAAATCATTCCACAACTGTGAATGAACATTTATCATTAGCTCATTAATATTGACAATTATTTTGCAACCCTCTAAAGATTTGTTCCTTTTTTTTAAAGCCAGTCCATTTTCTGTATCTTATCTTGTCCAATAGCTCCACTTGCCACTTCAGAGGTTCTCAAACTCCTTTGTTCCTCAGCTGATGTGTTTCCTGGGTTGTACAGACCATGTCTGACCTATTTTGTATACACCAGATTTTAAGTCCATTTCCTCCCTTCAGTAACAATAGTGGCCATCTTCCAAACTATTCCTGATGAAGGGCTTTTGCCCGAAATGTTGATTTTCCTGCTCCTTGGATGCTGCCTGACCTGCTGTGCTTTTCCAGCAGCACTCTGATCTAAAGTCCTATTAAACTTTAATGGTCTGGAATTTGACGAAACTCACCTCCGCTCCCCCACTTCCCCTCTGGTAATGAGCTAGGAGGCAATGATGAGGCTGCACACAATTTATGTCAAGGTGGGAGGTGCTTTGGCTGTCACCTACCTGCCTCAACTGAAATGGAATCAGTGATAGGGGGTGAAGGGGATGAGGTGGGGCTGGGATGCATTGGGCAATCTCCCCATCTTAAGGCCAATTATTGGCCACTAAAGGGTCCTGTCTGACCACTGATGGCATTTACCAGCAATAAGATGGCCAAAGACACTACAAGGCAAGACCATCTAGGTTCCATTTTTGGAATCAAACTATGCGTCCAAGAGAGGCTCTCACACACAGCTTACCCCTCCCTACTGTATCATCATCCCCAATCTCCCGCTCCCACAAATAAACTGGCTTCCAAAGACAGCACCCCCACCCCCCCACCCAAGTCTCGTTGCTGGGCTTGCCTGACTGGCTAAGCACCTCCCACACGCCAATCCCATATACTCATTTTATGAGGATCGGCACTGGGGACTGAATGTTGATTGGATGTGGTCACCAGTCCCGGGACTGATGCGCTGCTTACCAGATAATTCTGGTCGCTCTCAGAGGCAAGTCCATCTCCCAGCTGAGGGTCAAATGTCTCACTCTAAGCATGTGCCATAAAATCAAGTTGGGCTTCTAAAAAAACCAGAGGCAAGATTGCTCCCTACTTTACAATAAGGGAAGGAGGAAATAACTCCCAGGAGGCCAGTATCCCATCACTAAGTCATCCTTTATTTACATGTGGAAAGTCCTTGACACTGATCCAGTTCCCTCAGAGTCAGCTCTCAGAGACACCAGGATGTGTGACACTTCTGTTCTTATCTGTCATCCCGGGCTCCTTGATGGGACCAGATAAACAGCCCCAATCAGGGACCTCATATTCCAAGAATTCTGCATGGCTAGTCTCATTATAATCACTACCTGGGGCCTTGCCCACTGCTTCTCAGTAAAATTCTGGTCATGACCTTGATGGTCTCCATTAGGCGATAGAACGCTGTCAACCTCCCTAATGCAATGCTGAGCCCTCGGAAGTTTTTTCTCACATTTTGAGGCTTCTTTCCAAACTTCCTTTCTTGTCCCCATCTGTTAGCACAGGACAAAGTTCAGCATAGGAACAAATTTGTCAACATGAAAATTTAAAGTAAAACCAAGCAAAACTTTGCCATAAAATTAAGAGTATAATAGTCGGACTAATTGCAAGACAGTGTTTTGTGTCTGATTACTTCAGTTAAACTCGTTCATTAGATCACCCCTCCTGTAATCACTGTTTGGTACCCATTATTGTACACATCATAACTCATTAACTCTAAAGTGCAGCTCTGCAAATATCAGAATAATTTGTTAGGAGCTTTATTTGTTTTTAAAACTAATCTTCTCCCCTGTCTCGTCTGGTCTTATTAAAATCAGTAGGGGTCTGCCTCCCAGACTAATTGGTAGGAACAGCATTGCACTTGTTTTGATGGCATCAGATCTATTGAAACTCCTGGGATTTTAAATGCAGATTGTCTTCAATGAATAAAAGTCACTCATTATTTTTAAGGAAGCAAATTCCAGCACCAAAGCTTTAGCCAAGCAAAGAAAAGAACAAGGCGTACAGTGCTTCAAAAACATCAAAGGAATTGCTTATTATTTCATGACGCCTTGGAGTAAAAGGACAAAATCCTGATACTACCCATCAAAATCAAAGCATGATGCCCATATCCTATTTCATGCCAACTTCTATTTCTCTACCATCCATGCCTAACTCACACTGTCTCCGGTTGAGAAAAAAACCTTAATCTTAATATTTCCATTCTTCTTTACCAAACCTTTCGCAGCCCTGACATTTGCTACCTCTATAACCTTTTTCATTCCTTTAATCCTCTGGGATATCAAATTTGTCCCAATTCTGGCCTTTCCAGCAATCCCTAATTTTTGTCACTTCAACCTTGCTGGCTGTCCCTTCAAATATATCGACTCAATACTCTGAAATTCCCTACTTAAACCTCTTCATCTCTTTCTGCTCCATTAAGATGATCCATAAGCTTTGACCAAGCATTCAATGTTGAGGTCCAGAAGAAAGCTCCTATGAAGTGCCAGGGGATCTTTTACTCTATCAAAGATGTAACTGCAAGCCATTGTCAAGGCCTGTGAAAATGCACATCCCAATGGCTGTATCCTTCAAAACTAAGCAATCCAGAGGATTCTATCTATCTAATGCTGATTAAAAATGAAACTTTCCTGATCTTCCTCCAATAAATCAAATGGGCCAAGAAGATGTTTGAGCAGGAAGAGAAATCATGAAAGATGATCAAATAACAGCCTGCTCCTTTTCACTGAGGGATGTGCAAAATGACTAAATACTTAAAATAGCAACAAAATGTTTTAAACTGCATTGTGAGGCAGCAGCACAATCTGCTCGAGACACGTTTCAACAACTCCTGCAAATATTTAACTGGAATCAGGATTAAATAATCACCTGCCTTCAATAGTCATTTGTTTCAGGTTTATTGCGCTGATTTTGTAATGCGAAACCAAACTGTATTTGCATCCACTTGTTTTAAGCAAGCAAGTAATTCCTTTGTTTCTTTTTTGCTTGGCTCAAGTTTTCTGTTCCTGTTTGAATGGGAAATGTATTTTTTTCGGAACATTAGCATTAATAATAAAATATTAGAAATGAGCACAGAATATCTAATAATTTATAAGCATTATTGTAGCTTGACATAACAATGTGAATAAAGGTCATAGGCTTTGATATCCCTCGAGTATTGCCTTGGGATCTCTCCAGGAAATGAAGATTAATCTCCATAATGAATCCATGACAAATCCAGAAGAGAAGTCATAAGACCACAAAAAAAGGTTTTGTTTTCATATTTCTGTTGAGCACTTTTATTTGCAAGTCAGAAAATAACAGACATGGAGCTGGAGAGGTAGTGATGTGGAGGAAATCTGTTTGACTGGCATTTGAGAATCTTTGTATTGAGCAACGGAGTCCCAATTTGCCCTCTGATTGATGGGGGAGGCATTACAGTTTGGCTATACAGTTAGGTGTTTTGGGCAACCTATAGCGAGAGCATGGGAGTGGGATACTTGGAAGCTGTCAGTCATATGGTGACTCCACTAGGAATATGTCCAATTAGAGTTGACAACTTAATACACGTTGCTACCAATTTTTACTGCTTCCTGCTATTCTATCATATATGGACATCAGTCACAAAATGACGGATGACAACAAACCAAGTTTCTGATTTTAGAACCTTCTGGATTAAGGTCTCTGTGCTGTAAGCTGAAATAAATATTAGTGACTTCAAAAAAAAAGAGGAAATGACAGCTATTTTTCCCTATAGCCAAATAGATCTACAGGTAGCAAGAAGTGCCAGAATTCATAGCGATTGTATTAAATCAGCTCTCTGCTGGTCCCAAAGGTGTCTTCCTGCTGGGTCTCACAGCCAAGACAATAATTTTCCGGCAGGTTTACTATGCACATTTCCTAAGGATTATTGGGTTGTGCATACTGTTGGAACAGAAATAATTTTTTGCAGAAATATATATCCTTGCTGCAATTATGGTCTGACATGTTACGCATAAGTGAGGTAGAGATCCAATACAAGGGAACAGGTGCTGGAAGCTTTAATCACCATTCCTATCTATGGCTTTTAATCACTGTGGTATAACAATGGCAATTTCTTATTGATTTGAATCTTTCTCAGCTGGTGGTTGAACAGCGAATGATATCATTGATCTTGTTCTGCTTTTGTTCCTTGTATTTTCCACTATTTATCATTATAAAGAACTCCCAGAAAGAAAAATAACCCTTTGTTGGTTTTTCGACAGATTCAGCCTTAAAAGAGTCATTAGTAGTGCTCCTAATGCAATACAGTGCTACACTGTGCAGCAGACAAATCAAATACAATCAGTGGTAATTCAAAAGTAATAGTACATTTAACTATATTGTCTTTTGCTTAATTCTTTCATTCATTGAGATTGTATAGCTCCCTTCTGAATGCAAAGCTCAAATCAAATTAAACAGTATTGTTTTCCTTAGTGTGCAACTATTTTCCTCTGCTCAAACAGACTTATTTGTAGCATACAACAATATTTGTAAACTGCAGTTGTTATCCAAAAGCCTCCACTGTTGCAGAGATGATCCTGACTTTATTTAGTATATGGTAGCTTTTTGATTTTTGGTATTAGACTGGCAATTCTGAGTCAGATTTTCATAAACTTGGTAAAACTCTGGATTTGTAATTCTGGACTCAATCCCGAAGTGTGTCTGAAACTACTTTCATTGGTAAAGTAAGGGAGATCGTTCTGAACTGTACAGGTGTGGATCACAAATCAATGCTCCATTTGAAACTAGTTGAGATTTGCAAAGACCCTATTTTGGCTATTGCTAGTGCCTTAAAGCCTCACATGTGGTTGTCATCATTGATGGAATAGATGCAAATGCTCTTAACATGTGAATAAGATCTGAGTACTTACCATGATCTGAAGTCTCTTTAACAGTCAGTAGCTTTCACTGAGTGTTAGAAAGAAAAGCTTCTCCAGTAACTATTTGTTTGACAGGCATAGGTTAGAATAAAAAAAAACATCGTGTCATGCAATTTCAATGACTTCCTTATTGAAATTTCTTCAAGAGCTATTATTATGTCACTATGAATTCTTGGCTGAGTTTTAAATGCTTGAGGCGAAAGTGAGGACTGCAGATGCTGGAGATAAGAGCTGAAAATGTGTTGCTGGAAAAGCGCAGCAGGTCAGGCAGCAGCCAAGGAACAGGAGAATCGACGTTTCGGGCATAAGCCCTGAAGAAGGGCTTATGCCCGAAACGTCGATTCTCCTGTTCCTTGGATGCTGCCTGACCTGCTGCGCTTTTTCAGCAACACATTTTCAACTCTGAGTTTTAAATGCTACAGGTATCTCAGCAGAGGTTTCTAAATTCACAGATTGACTGCTTAGAGAGAGTATTAAAAATGTGCTTAATGAAAGTGGATAGTTGTCTGTTGTTGTGAGATTTGAATGGTCTTTATGAGTGGAAGGTTTCCACTATCAAGTGATGTTTGCTTTTGATGGATACTGCATGAGTAACTGTTGAGTTGGCATGAAGATTATGAGGGGCCATTGGCGCTGGGGGGTAGAGGTGGAGTTTAGATGTGTGAGGGCTAAAGGGCTTAACAACTACTAAAACAACTGGCATGAAGTACCGTGGAACTGATGTGAGCTTTCTAAGCAGTCCACCACATGGCTGCATCTATTCAGCTTCCAGTTTAGCAGGATCCCAACTTCAATTCAGAGTCTGAAAATGACCAGTAAAAGGTTTCCTTTAGTGAGGTGTGCCAAGTGAATAGGGAGGTTTCCCAGCACACATTACCTGCATCGGTAGATGTGTGAGGGCTAAAGGGCTTAACAACTACTAAAACAACTGGCATGAAGTACCGTGGAACTGATGTGAGCTTTCTAAGCAGTCCACCACATGGCTGCATCTATTCAGCTTCCAGTTTAGCAGGATCCCAACTTCAATTCAGAGTCTGAAAATGACCAGTAAAAGGTTTCCTTTAGTGAGGTGTGCCAAGTGAGTAGGGAGGTTTCCCAGCACACATTACCTGCATCGGTAGTCAAAATCCAACACCAGAAGTCAAAAATTTCAATGCCACCATAATAGAATCCCTACAATATGGCAGCAGGCCATTTAGCCCATCGAATCCACACTGACCCTCCAGAGAGCATCCCACCTAGACCCAGCCCCATGTTTCCCATGGCCAATCCACTTAACATGCACATCTTTGGACTGTGGAAGGAAAGCACAGTACCTGGAGGAAACCCATGTAGACACGGGGAGAATGTGCAAACTACACTCAGACAGTCACCCAAAGGTGGAATTGAACCCGGGTGTCTGGCACTGCGAAAGAGCAATGCTAACCACTGAGCCACCATGCTTCCCAAGAAGAAGACCATTCAGTCCACTGAATCCACACTGACCCTCCAAAAAGCATTCTACCCAGACTGACCCCAGCCCTGTGACCTTGTATTTCCCATAGATGATCCACCTAGTCTTCACACCCCTGGACACTATGGGCAATTTAGAATTGCCAATCCATGACCTAACCTGCGCACAGTGAACTATGGGAGGAATCTGGAGCAAACCCATGCACAAAGGGAGTATGTGCAAACTCCACACAAACAGTTTCCCAAGGACGGAACCAAACCCAAACTGTGAGGCAGCAGTGCTAACCACTGAGCCACTACACCACCCCTATAAATTGATAAGGATAGACTCATGCAGGTAGTGAACACGTCTACTGGCACCAAGTATTTACTGAAGCAGTGACGAGAGTGCGATTTGAACCCATGCATGCAGAACACAATGGATTAGCAGTCCATCACCTTAACCTCTCAGCCATCTCATCTTAAATTGAATTGTGAATTAGGTATTAAGAAATATACAGGAAAACAATATCATTCCATTAAATACAGTATTACCTAAAATCTCACTTGTGGGAAATAAAAACCACCTGTCAATGGTAATGTACTGAAGGAATAAGTGTCAAAAGATATGATATTATTGCAGGAAAATTAGATTGAAAAAGTTAATTTTCTGTAACCTCACAGAAAAATATCATTCACTTTAACAAAAGTCAAAAACCAGATTACAAAAGCAGGGTGAGGTGAACCCCCCTCACAATAATATCAATTTGCTGATAAAGAATCCACATCCCCAAAGTGAGGCATCATTTACTTTTCTCTTACACCACCATGCAGACATACTATACAGCCCCTTGATATCTGAAATCACAAGCAAACAGGAAGAAGAGCGTCAAGTCTTGTCATCTTACTTGAAACCTACAGCTCAGGAAAACATCCACCAAAATGACTGCTCTGTAGGCCTTACCTCCAAGAACAGGTCAAGACATCAATTCATTGAACAGATATCTCAATTATAATAGACAGCCTCTTCACCAATTCAGATTCACTTCACAAACTGAACTAGTCTCACAGAGGCTTAAGGTAAGCTTATGTTAATATTTGACAGATTTCATTTTAAGACAATATCTCTTTAACTGTTAAAGTTTAATTTAGGATTCAATTTTAGAAATGAGAACCAATTAATTTCTCTTTTCCTACATGTATCTAGTAATTGGAATATCTGCCTTCCATCTAAACAATTTCTTTTAGCAAACTTTTACATATCTTGCAATTTGTATTTTGTCAGATTTTTTTTCTATATCAAAAATCCTAATTTTCTATTCCATTCTGGTGAAGGAATTCTTAATTTTGGAGTTTCCACACAGAGCTTTATAATCCAGTAAAATAACAATCTGACTAAAATGCATTAAGATATAAAACACTATGCAGAAGAGGTAATAATCTCAATTAGCTGTTTTCCTTTGGGGAGAGGCTGATCAGACCCCACAGACCAAGTTAAATGTGTTTAGATTTTGACACTTTTTTGAAGTTTAAAGGGCTTAATCAGGAAATACTTCTGATCAAGAATAGTCCCAAAGGAGGCTAGGATGGTAAGACATCTAAAATGTACAACTACAGTAAGTCAAAATTGTTGGAACACAAAGGTGTTAATGGATTGTAAGGATAGAGCAGTTTGCTGTGATAGACTGTGCAAGTCCACAAAAGAACTCCATTTCCACACTCTGTGGTTGACACGTAATGCCTTTTAGGACATCTCAAGATAGGAAATAAATACAGCTGTCATCTGTTTGTCATCTACTTCCCAAGGATAAATTAAAATACGACTTTCATTTTGTTTGATTTCTGAAAACAGAAAGGTCTTAATTTTGCTGCAGTGATGTGTCTAATGGATCTGTGGTAAGTCAGATCTGTCCTTGATGTCTGGATTTTAAAATTGCTTGCTTGCAAAGTTGCTAAGAATGCAAGTTTATAAAATGTCGAGAGAGTAAAAGGGTATTTGAGAACTAAATGAACAGGTCAAACTGGGTGTCATGTAAACAAATTAGATTGGAAGATTCTGGAATTAAAAGTACAAGGATGGAAAAGGAAATTAAAGTAGCCAGACTCAATGCCAAATCAAATACTGAAAGAGAAAAAGAAGAAAAGCAGCAATTAAAATCTAAAAGAATGAAATTCCATATTTTTAATTGTTCATTGTCAGCGCAAAGAGAGATGAATTGGCAATAAATTACATTAATCATTTCATTCAAAGTGTTTTTTTTAATTAATTCCCAGGACGAAAGGGTCACTGGCCAGGCCAGCGTTTATTGCCCATCCCTAACTGCCGAGAGGGCAGTTGGAGTCAACCACATTCCTGTGGGTATGGTGTCAAATATAGGCCAGGCCAGGTAAGGATTTCCTTCCCTAAAGGACATTAGTGAAACAGATGGGTTTTTCTAACAATCAGTAATGGATTCATGGTACTCCTTAGATTCTTAATCCCAGATTTTTATTGAATCCCAATTCCACCATTTGCCATGGTAGGATTTGAATCTGGGTCCCCAGAACATTACTTTGGACTCCAGATTAACAGTCCAAGGTTAATGCCACTAGGCCATTGCCTCCCCAGAGACTGAGGTTTACAATGACTTAAATTTTGTGGTGAGATTAGTTCATGTCTATCTTTCAGGTACAACTTTACACCATTCCATGTATGTTAATGGGGAGATCGACTGTGATGCACATTTCTGTGAATCATTTAGCAGAGTGCTACATCTTGGAAAGATATTTGAGTTCAATCACAGAGTTGCCCCTTGTCTAACGTTCCTGATGCATTCACACATAAATAGCAGTGAACACCATTAGCTTCATAATTTTTAAAAGAAAATTATAGTCCAGTAACTTACCTCACTGGCACTGAAATGAGAGTAATTTTCTATTTATTGTCATGAATCACCATTCCACTACAGCGTGTGATCCATGGAAATTCCATCACTCTCCCTGGCAGTTTCTTAAGGCTGATCCACATTGATCATAATCTTGGTATCATATTTGATACATATCCATGACATCACTACGCCTGTCAATTTCCACGTCAGTGAAATCACCTGATTCCACTCCTGCCTCAGTTCCTCTGCTTCTGAAAACTTCACTAATACCTTTGTTTTCTTTACACTTGACTATTCCAATGTATTCTTCTCCAGCGACTCACATTCAACTCTCTGTGAAAGTGAGGTCATCCAAAGTTCTGCTGCCTACATTCTATATACCAAATTCCAATCAGCTTTCAAGCCTCTGTACCCTGAGCTTCCACAAATTTAATAGCATCATCATTGATTGTTATGCCTTCAGCTGCCTGGATTCAAAGCTGTCGAATTTTTCATCTTTCAGGATATTCCCAATATCCTACTGCTTTAAGCAAGGTTTTGATTATTTGTTGTGATATTTCTTTCTGTGTTTGGTGTCAAATCATACTTTAATTCTAGAGATATTTTACTCTCTCAATTTAATTTGATGTTGTTACCTTATAACACCATTGACCGCCTCATAAAGGAAGCTTTTTATATAGGCATCATCACACTGCATATAGGAGTTGGTTAGCTCAGTTGGCTGGACAATCGGTTTACAATAGGAGAAAGTGAGCACTGCAGATGCTGGAGATCAGAGCTGAAAATGTGTGGCTGGAAAAGTACAGCAGGTCAGGCAGCATCCAAGGAGCAGGAGAATCGACGTTTCGGGCATGAGCCCTTCATCAGGACAGAGTAATGCCAACAATGTAAAGTTAATTGTCATTTATATAAATGATTCTGATGTAAATATTGTGAGTAGGTTTGCAGGTGATACCAAAATTGGTGGTGTAGTGGACAGTGAAGAAAGTTACCTCAGAGTACAAAGGGATCTTGATCAGATAGGTCAATGGGCTAAGGAGTGGCAGATGGAGTTTAATTTAGATAAATGTGAGGTGTTGCATTTTGTAAAGGCAAATCAAGGCAGTACTTATACACTTAATAGTAGGTTCCTGGGAACAGCTGCCAAACAAACAGACCTTGGAGTGCAGGCTCACCGTTCCTTGAAGCTGGAGTCACAGGTAGAATGGGTAGTGAGGAAGACATTTCATTGGTCAGTACATTGAAAGGGTGCAGAAAAGATATTGTCAGGATTGGAAGGTTTAAGCTACAGGAGAGGCTGAATAGGCTGGGGCTATTTTCCCTGGAGTGTTGGAGGTTGAGGGGTGACTTTATAAGAAGTTATAAAATCATGATGGGGTGAATAGCCAAGGGTTTTTTTTCCCAATGTAGGGGAGTCCAAACCTAGAGGGCATAAATTTGAAGTAAAAGAAAAATGGTGTAAAAGGAACCTAAGGGGCAACAGATGGTGTGATATGTATGGAATGAGCTGCTAGAGAAAGTGGTGGAGGCTGGTACAGTTACAACACTTAAAAAGCATCTTGATGGGTACATGAATAGGAATGGTTTAGAGGGATATGAGCCAAATGCTGGAAAATGGGACTAGATTAATTTAGGATGTCTGGTTGGCATGGACAAATTGAACCAAAGGGTCTGTTTTTATGCTGTACAACTCTATGACTCTATAAGGATTCTTCTTCTCAATTTCTCCCTTGAGGCATGGTGACCCACAGGTTAAACCACCACCGATCATCTCTTTCTAATGAGAGAGGGGTCTGGTGGACTATGATGACTTTCCTTTTTACTTAATCGCACAATGAGCATCAAATTTCATGCCTACTTTCTAAACATTGTTAACTAGCTTTATTCAATGAGTCTTAAAGAAGTAATAACTTATTTTTCAGCTTGCAAGCTTCCATCACAAAGCGAGTTTTCACATAGATCCTAAACTATCCAAACTTTCAGAAATACTCAACTGAAACTATTCCCACAGGATGAATGATTTTTAGCAAGTCTACATTCTCATCAAAAAGCATACATAACATTTGTAAACACATATCATAATTCATTAATTCTAAGTATTCATTGCAAACAGTGGTCCCCCATTAAACTCTGCACCAGATGGCACTGCATTCACTATCAGGCGATAACAAAAGAGTTTATTGCTCTTTAATGAGCTTAGGATAGAGTTTGACACTAACACTTGCTATATACATCAGATGGCCCACAGAAATATTTGATAGCGTGTCTTCACTGATTGTAACATTGTTAAACCAACCTTCAAAATGTAATAGGTTTCATAGATTTTTGTTTGCTTTTACAACAGGGTCAAGTTCCTTGGTGTTTAAAACAAAACTACAAATTTGTTTTGTACATTCCACAGTATTCAGAATAGTTTTGGAATCAGCAACAAATATATTTCCAAACCAAATACAACCTGAATAAGATAGATTATGAATTTGGAATTTCCTTCAAAGAAAATAACAGCAACATTTTACATTTATATACAGCCTTTCATGTAATGAAACATACCAAAGCAATTCACAGAAGGATTATAAAACAAAATGTAACACAGAGCACATGACAAAGCATTAATATAGATGATAAAAGCTCGATCAAAGAGGTGGTTTTCAAGAAATGTACTAAAGGTGGAAAATGAAGAACAGCAATAGTGGTGGGAAAAGTATTGCCGAGCTTAGAACTTAGGCAACTGAATGTGTGATAATCAATGTTAAGCAGATTTAATCATGGATGTTCAAGAATCCAGGATTATATAAGCGCAGATATTTTAGAGGGAAAAAAAAGAACGAGAAAAGATCATTAATATAACACACTGTATTTTTCCAGAATATATTTGTATAAAAAGCTTACTTCAGGTACCTTCACGTGAGGGTTATATTTTACTACACTGTGCAGTGTTCTTGCACACGTATTCAGGATTTATACAAAGCTTGCTATTCTTCATTCTTTATTTGGTGCACATGGACCTGATACTGATTAATAGTTGACCATGGATCTAAATCCTAAGTCGGAGACTAACCACAAAGTTCCTCAGTTCTTCAGAAATTGTGACTTTGTTTGAGAGGGTGGAGGAAGAAGAGCTAAGGAAAAATCATGGGTGTAAATTATATGTCATAGAAATGCACAAACAGAATCATTCCAAACTAATATTACCAAGGAATCTTGTGTATTCATCACTTTAGAACTGTAGTTAATAGAGGTCAGTAAAACAATAGGGCCATTTACTGTATTAAGAGGAGGTTAGGAGGGGTGAATGAACTCACTTTGTTTTAAACCCCTTGGTCAAAGGAAGGTTTTTAATTCTTTTTAGTATACAACTATATCACACTTCAATTAAAACACTGCATCTGTCAAAATTATGGAGCCAATTACAAAGTTTTTTTCAGTGAAATAAAGAAAAATTTTATTACTAACTAACTCCATTAAAAGTAATATAACACTACATTGAACAAATTTATGTGACATCCAGAAAGTGTACATAAACAGGGAATACAGATCCAAGTAACCAGTTTCTGTCATTTTGATGACATGTTAATTTCAGTTCAGACTGGGTCTTGTTTATTGATGGTTTCCATGAACTGGCTCACCTGGTCAGGTGATCGCTGCAGCCATTTGATGTCAGTGCTTTTCTTTAAAACCATTATAAAGTCCATGAAGGACTATGTATTAAAAGTCAAATGAAGGAAGTTGCAAATTAATGGTCCATTTAGCACTATAACAATACTTCCAAACTGGAGGAATATAAAAAACAATACTCTTCTCCTTTTGCTTACGGTGGGCATGCTGTTAGATGGTTGGCATGAAAGGACAATACAGATTTTTGGGCAAAAACAAGCACATTCTGCATTCACTCTCTTGATTCTAACTTGGATCCAAAACAGTTTTGGGAATGACAGCCCAACTTGTCCCCCCCGGGCTCGATCATGTTTCCAAGTTTTAACTATTCACTGATCAGTTCTATAATCTAAGTATAGGATTCCTGAGTTTTTATTACAGTGTTGATACCCAGGATGTTCGTGGGTCAATCTCTCCTTCAACAAAGGAGCTGATCATTGACTTCACGAAGTGGATTGGAGGGCATGACTCCAATCAGTGGGGCTGAGGTGGAGACAGTTCAGAGGGTCACGTTCATGGGACTGCTGATCACCAACAATCTGTCCTGGTCCACCAACATTGATGTGATGATCAAGAAAGCATAACAACATCTCTACTTCCTCATGAAGCTAAGGAGATTCAGTATATCCATAAGGACTCTGACCAATTTTGAGAGATACACCATTAAAAGTATTCCATCTCAATGCATCACAGCATGGTAAGGTCACTGTTCTTTCCAAGACCACAGAAACTTCAGACAGTCATGAACACAGTGCAGTCCATCACGCAAACCAGCTTTTCATCCATTGACTCCATCCACACTTCCCACTGCCTTGGGAAAGCAATCAACATAATCAAAGACCCCCCCTCCGATTCTGGTTATTCTCTCTTCCACCCTCTACCGTCGGCAGAAGATATAAAGGTTTGTATACATGTATGAATAGGTTCAAGAACAGCTTCTTCCCCACTCTTATTAGACTTCTAAATGGACCTCTCAAGTTTTAAATTTAATGTTGATCTCACTATCAGTGCAACTTCTCTGCAGCTGTAACACTGTATTCTTCGCTCTATTCTATTACCCTAATGGGACTTTGTGTGGTATGATCTGTCTGTATTGCACAAGAACAACACCTTTCACTGTACCAAGGTACATGTGACAACAAAATCAAATCAAAAATATGATGTTTCTTTATTGTGTCTGGCCTCGCACCCAGAATCTCACTCTTATTTAAATTTACATCAATCCATTAGACTGGTTAAGTTTGAAACCTGATTTTGTTCTTTTGATCACCGAGTGACTGATTCTGTTTGTAACTCATCAGAATTTTCCTAATGGTCTCCATCAATGGTGTCTAATATGCAGTATGTTTTCTTCAATTTTTCTTTTATTTTGCAAATGGATTCTCCCTTAATTGAGCTGAAAACTACTGGCAACAGGTAAATATTTAGCTTCTGCCATACTTTTTCAGAGACCTTCCACTGAGTGAGGCTTCGATTTTACTTTTTCCTGGCCTATTTATAAACACCTCTAGTCCTCCTGAAGTAGATACTCAATTCCTCCTGACTGAAATATATTCCAGAAAGTAAGATTGTAAGAGGGAGAGAGCAGAGAGTCAGGATAAATGGGTCTTTTTCTCGTTAGCAAGCTGTAACTAGTGGGTTCCACTGGGTTCGATCGTTGGGCCCCAACTACTTACATTGCATATTAATGACTTGGATGCAGGGATAGAAAGTACTATAGCCAAATTTGCAGATAACGCGAAAATACATGGGAAAGTAAGTTGCAATAAAGAAGCAAGAAATTGACAAATGGATATGAGTAGGTTAGGAAAATGGGCAGATGGTGTTTAACATGGTCAGAAGAATAAAAAGACAACTTAGTGTTGAAGTGGGTAAAATGTTTTAATGCAGAGGGATCTAGGTTTTCCTGTGCATAAGTTGCAGAAATCAAGTGCACAGGTACAACAGTACTGAGGAGGATAATTGAAATGTTGACATCTATTGTTAAAGGAATTTGGTATTAAAGTAGGGAAGTATTGTTGCAATTGTACAGAGCATTGGTGACACCATACCTGGAGTATTGCATACAAACTTTCTCCCTTTATTTGAGGAAAGATTAGATTAGATTAGAATAGATTACATTACAGTGTGGAAACAGGCCCTTAGGCCCAACAAGTCCATACCGATCCGCCGAAGCGTAACCCACCCATACCCATACATTTACCCCTTACCTAACACTACGGGCAATTTAGCATGGTCAATTCACCTGACCTGCACATCTTTGGAATGTGGGAGGAAACCGGAGCACCCAGAGGAAACCCACGCAGACACGGGGAGAACGTGCAAACTCCACACAGTCAGTTGCCTGAGGCGGGAATTGAACCCTGGTCTCCAGCGCTGTGAGGCAGCAGTGCTAACCACTGTGCCACCGTGCCGCCCACAGATGTAATTGCAGTGGAGGCAGCTCAGAGACAGTTCGCGAGATTAATTCAAGAGATGAAAGGCTTGTGTCATGATAGAGATTGACAGTCTAGTCCATACTTACTGGGGTTTCGAAGAATGAGAGGGGATCTAATTGAGGTATGTAAGATGCCACAAGAGATTAACAAAGTAAGTGTGGAGCAGATGCTTCCCCCGATGAAAGGTCTAGGATGAAAAGTCATACCTCTAGGCTAAGGGCTGGCAGATTCAAAACAGAGACGGGGAGGGATTACTTCTTTCCAAGGGTCATAAATCTGTAGAACTCACTGTCCCAGAGTGCAGTCAACACAGGGATACTAAATACATTTAAGGAGGAGACAGACAGATTTTTAATTCATAATGAGTTAAAGGGTTATGGGGAGCAGGCAGGAAGGTTGAGTTGAGGCCAAGATGAGATTAACCATGATCATATTACATGGTGGAGCAGCTTCAAGGGGCTGATTTGCCTACTCCTGGTCCTAGTTCTTATGCTTTCCTTTAAATTTATCATGCAAGTATCTGTTAACCAGATCACTGGCTTTGGCCTTTCATTTTGTCTCCTTCTCTCGCGCTTTCTTACCCTCTTTTACATCTATTGCCTAATCAGGTGTGTGTAGTCAGCTATTTTCGAGTGTGTGAAACTTATGCATATACGCTACTTCCATAGACTAGCATTTACTTAAAATAGTCCTTTTCTACCTCATAATTAGTTGCATATTTCCTCAGACAACTTCATGAGCTTCCCTGACAGTCTGATATGTAACAATAGCATCCATTGTTGAACTTGCCACTTTTAGTTTTTTTTCCTTTATTCTTGTATAGAATATGGATGTCTCCACGTCAGAAAGTTGTTCATTCAACTCCCAATCCAGAGATTTGAGCATGTAATTTAGCTGACATCCCACTGCAAAAATGAGGGAGTGCTGCACTTTCAAAGGTGCTTTCTTTCTGATTTAACATTAAGACCAGACCCTGTTGTAGAAGAACAAGACCTGATGACACTATTATGAAGAGGTGGAAGACAGCTCTCCCCTAATGTCCTAATCAGTGTGTACTTTAAAGCAACAGAATTAGAAATAGATTATCTCATCATTTATATACCATTGCTTCTGTGATCTTACTGTGTGCAAATTGGCAGCTGTAAGCAATAGTGACTCCATGCCAAACATGCATTATTAACTGCAAATTGCTTTAGGATGCTGTGGAGCTTTAAAAGGTATAATATAAATAAATCCAAGTATTTCCATCTCATTTCATGGAGATTCTTTCGTATAAATCACTTGGGTTCCATTTTAGTAGACAGCCCAAAACATCAAGCAAATGTTATGCTAAATAGTAAAAGCCAATATGAATGCAATAAAGTAAATGGATTAAAATCAATGAATTACAAATTCAATCAAATTATAAAACCGATGTGATTCAGGTGAGAGGAAAGGATGAAAGCAATTTATCATGAGCAATTGTGAGGTCATTTATTTTGGGAGGGAAAAGGAATGACAATATACATTCAGCAGAAATATACTGCTGGATTCATGAGGGAAAATGTGGTTTCAGATACAAATTTCTTTGAAAGTACAAGTGCCTGTGGATTAATAATTTTTAAAAGTGTCAAAATGTTTTAGGTTTAATAAATAGTGACATTTTTTACAGATTAAAGAAGCAATGCCAATTTTGCTCAATTCAGCGAGATCACAGTTTGCACGTTGTGCGAAGTTTAGAGCTATCCATTTTATAGATGACTTTACAGCCAAAAATGCCATTTAATTTAGATCATTATCTTTATTACTATCATCACGAGCTCTGCCTGAAGACAGGTCCTGTATCCATGCTTGCTAATGTTTCACATCTAGCATTTTTCATGGTATTCGTCTTTTCACTGGTGGTTTCACTAACAGAGGTAAAACAAACAGCAGATTCCAGAAGAAGGGCTTATGCCCGAAACGTCGATTCTCCTGCTTCTCGGATGCTGCCTGGCCTGCTGTGTTTTTCCAGCACCACATTTTTCAACTCTGGTCTCCAGCATCTGCAGTCCTCACTTTCTCCTAGACAGGTCCCAAGTCAAACTGAACCAGAACGAAAATCAAATCCACGCTGTAGCTGTTTTCTGAATTACACACTAGACATCATGCCAGCTAACCTCTATAACTTTGAGTTGAGGTTTGCTAAAGTTTCTTGATGCCACACCAGTGTAACTTAGTTATGGGAGTAAGGTGGAGATCAGCCCCTTTCGTTGGATTCATACCTAGCACAAAGAAAGATGGCCCCATGGATATTGCAGTGGGAAATGCTCAGGGTAGTGTCTTAGACCCAAACATCTTCAGTTCCATATAAAATGACCTTCGACTCATCATAAGATCAGATGTGCAGATATTTGTTGATAATTGCACATTTTCAGCACCATTTGCAATTCTGCAGATACTGAGAAATTTCCAAGTTCATGTGCGGTAAGATCTGGATAATTTTCAGACTTGGATTGATAAGTGACAAATAACACTGACACCACACAGCATCCAGTGTCCCCAGGCCTGGATCTGTCAGAGTGTCCCCTAGGAGGCCGAGCTTGGTGAGTCGTGGTGGCTACTGGAGCCAACCATGGTTTTCCTGTCGCTGTTCCACTGGATTCAAAGCTGAGGGCCCGACTGCTACTGGGGGCCCCAGTAGATGCGGCAACACGCCTCGCATTTCTGAGGCTGTGCAGGTGATGTGAACAGCATTTCTCCAATCCACCAAAGTCAAGGAACTCAAGAAAGAGAACATGAGGATGCTTTGGATTAACAAGATAGCAGCTGCCTCCCAGGAGCATGGACCGAAATACCTCATTTTATCAGTAACCTGGTTAAGTATCAGATGGAGTTAAACAGGAAAGTCCTTGCAGATTTGGCTATGTATGAATCAAAGATGTTGAACTCCCTGGCAGCACTGGCTAAATAAAGGAGGGAAGAAGGCTTCTCTGATTCACTGGATGATGGCAGATAACCTAATGGTGTATTTTCACACATTGTGTATTCGAACTAAGGAATGAATGTGAATAAATGCTACAAATACTTTTCACATGACTGAGTTTGCTGCCATTTTAACAAAATGTCTATGACAGACATTTGTGTTTCCACCTCCAGTTTTTGATCACTTTATAGGCTTGACTGTAGGAAATGATAGTTGTGTGTGGAGTTCTTTGAATAAAATTTTCTATATTAAAAAAAATTACACCACAGAAGTGCTCGGCAATGTCCATCTCCAACAGAGACAAATGGACTATTTCCCCAAAATATTCAATAGCATTACTATCATTGAATCCTGCTATCAACATCCTAGGAATTACCATTGTCCAGAAAGTTAACTGGACTAATCACAGTATTTCTGTGACTGTGAGGCAGGTCAGAAGATGGAAATTCTACAGTGAGTAACTCACCTAGTGTCTCCCCAAACCTTGTCCACCACCTACAAGGCACAAGTCAGGGGTGTGATGCCATATTCCCACTTGCCTGGAACTCTGCATTTCCAACAACATTCAAGAAGCTGGACACCATCCAGGATAAAGCAGCCCACTTGACCAGCACCACATCCAGGTCTTTAAACATTCACTCCTTTCACGTTGACATACAGTGACAGCTGTGTGTACTATCTATAAGATGTACTGTGGTAACTCCTAAAAGGTCATTTGACAGCATCTTCCAAACCCAACAACCTCTGCTACCTAGAAAACCAAGCAGTAGATACATGGGAACACCACCACATGCAAGCTTTCCTACAAACAACACAAACACTGACTTAGAACTACTTCATTATTCCTTCACTGTCACTGGGTCAAATCCGTAACTCCTGTTCCTATCAGCACTATGGATGCACTTACATTACATGGACTTCACTGGTCTGGTGACTAACCATCATATTCTCTAAGGCAGTCGGAATTCAAAATAATTGCTGATCTATTCAGTGATACCCACATCCCATGAAAGAATAAACGGAACAAAATAAATTATATCAGGGTTGAAAAAATACAAGTGTACAAAAGATTTTCGATAATGGCAATTTTTCCACTGGAACAGAAAAGGCTAGGTGATTTAACGCACATTTTCCTTTCAAAGCATGAAAAGTTTTGAATAAACAAATAGATCAGACTACTGTGGCTTTGATCAGCAATATCAATGTTGCATTGTCACAAAGAGTGTGAGGTGAGGATTTTGAAGAAAGCTCTTCATACAGAGAGTTGTGTCATGCTCAGTAAAGGCACATCTTACTCAGAACCGTAAACGTGGATTGTACTCAGTTTTCCAGAACTGCCTTTACTTTTTGAAGTGGAAAGTAAAAGGTTGTTAATATGTCTGCTGAGAGTCAGAGCACTTCTTCACAATGTTTGCATAGACCCAGGTGTATCTCAAGTCTCCAGAAAGTTCCTAACGGAATGACCACTGGGACATTGCCTTCCCTGAATGGACACGCAAGGCGAAAGCATTTGTGGAATTCACACCTCCTATTGTTTGTGGACCTACCTGAAAGTCAAAATCTATGAACTCTTAGCTTTAAACTAAACAAAAAGTGCAGTCAAGAAGCTGATTAAAATGTAAGCAGATGTGAATGATCACCAGCTGTCCCTCACAGTGCAACATGGTTTCTAATTTCAACTCATTCTGGGTGGACAATAGAAGTACTGAACAGGTATTCACTTGACTGAAAGTCATCACATAAATTGAATCTGATTACACCAAGAACCAAAGAGAAGCCAATAATCCTGCAAACAATGCAGCAATAAACATCAGCAGCAACAAATGCAGCAATATCTACACCTTATAAGTGGAGACCATAACATTAGAAATCACCAGTATAGAAAGCTGTCCTGTTGAAAACAAAACTACAAGCAACTGAATTTGTGACCTGCTAAACATCCCTTTCTTCAGAGGAATCTTGCAATAATCCTGGTATGTTGTCTCCAGCTACAAAGTCAACCTGGACCATCCTTCAGGAGTGGAAGTGCCTTCTTCGCTAGGCCTGCAATGCTTACTTCCCACAACCAACCCCCAAGATGAGTCAAATCCACATAACTTACAAACTATTCCTTTGTTTATACTTTGTAAAAGTGTACTATCATTTGTAACTGCATTTTTACCTCAAGAGTACATCGCCTTAAGATTTTTGGGTGAGCATGCAAATAAATAGACTTCTTTACTCGAACAAGCAAAATATGTGCTGCTGGTTATTCAAATTGGCCAACAGCCAAGGACTAAGAAACACGTATCTTCGTTTTAAGAAATGGAAACTAAGAACATAGAAAATGAGTTACAGTTCTCTGTTTGTAACAGTTGTAAGAGAACGAAATCCTAAAATAATTGGTGAGGCAGAGACAATTGAATCCCTTTAAGGGATTGATATGATACAAATACTTGAATCAGAGGATGATACAGTACTTGGGAAAGAAAGGAGGCAGTGGGGTCCACTTTTGAGCTACCACATAGTTGATTGACTGAATGGGTTCCTTTGGCACTGTGAATTTTTCTTGTTTTTAGTAGAGAGGATATGGTAGTGACTATGACGATGCAAAATAGATATTAGATTTGCTATTTATTCTGCAACTTACCTAATTTTCTTTTGCATTAATTGAGGTCAAAGAATAATTTCAACTCCTTTGCAACTTAAACAGCTGCCATTTATTAAAAGTGTCCTTCTAGTCTCAAATTTATTTCTAAAATGGTAGCTTGCCACAAATAGATTTTGTTGTGAAACAGAATTCAGTCAGATGGCTGGTGACTGGGCATAGACGAGTGAAAATGGCAAGGGAGTCTAGTAATGCTGACAGATTTTTAGTTCATAAATGCAAGTTGCTGTAGGGAATTAAAATAAACAAAATAAAATAAAATCAATATTACAGTGAGTGAAGTTTTGATGTATAAGTGGTGGCAGCTCACATTGCCCAAAGCACAAAATCAGTTTTGCCATTTGATAATTTGCTTGATTTACTATGCTGCCCCATGTAGGGCATTTTATGCCTGATTTATGTTTAATTGAGTCACCTGCTTAATGTTAAGGAGGGTCGCAATCAGACAGACGGTATATAACTGTTTAAGCTGCAGCTTAGGGCAGTCACTGAATGAACATAAAGGCATCTTATGTTCTCTCCACCACGTTACAAACATATAATACCACTACAACAAAATCCTGGCTCGGTCCAATTTATTGAATCTTTTACAGGTAATAGCAAAACGTAAAACTCAATGTCAGTAACTGCAAAATTACTCAGTGTTTTTTGTACATAACTTAGTGGCATCTTGCCCTGACCTTTGGAAGTCTTACCTCATCAATGTTTCCATTGTGTTTCCTTCTTAAAGGATGTAATAAAAAATATAATGTTGCTTTAGATTTTTAACATACAAATCAAAATCTATTTGTTTTAAAATACATTTCATTTCGTCTTCAAACACAATGGCAAAATCACTGTAGTCTTTTCGATGACTATTTTAGACACTTTTTGAAATTATTTTGCATGGTGCGCCCATTCAAGGGAATCTCCAGACATCCAGTAATTGCAATGTCATCAAGCTGGGGGTATCACTTTAAAGTATTTTCATGGACAGCAAATTAGAAAGTAAAATGTACAAATTATTCATCATTTGTCATTCAATTTTGCACAAAATGAAATAAATGTTTGGACACATGCTTGGATTTAAAGTGGAAACTAAAGATTTACAAAACATTTTGTTTGAAAAAAGCATTTTAAAATGGAACATCTTTTATTGTCCTTTATGTGATTTTTTTCTTATTACATGGCAGAAATTTGACATTTCATTTCAACATAATAGTGATGATACTGTAGCTTTAAGAGGTGTAATTTGTCCTAGGTTTTTGGTATGAAGAAATGTTGAGAGAGGTGCCGAGCAGCCCATTCAGAGCCAATAAACTAAACAGATTTATTGTCAAGCCCTGGGTCTTTTTTTTAACATTGGAACAATGAAAGCAATAGGGTCAAGTTCCCACAGATCCTGGATTTTCAGCTTTAGCTTGCTGCAGTTGCTGGAGTCTTGAAGTTGGGTGTGGAAGTTGTTTTTCCTCTGTTTCAGCTAAAAGCTGGGGTTCTCTTCCAGCTGCTAGAACTGCCTGTGAAACAATCTATTTTACTAAATTTGCCTTTGCCAAGAGTGTGCTTATGGGATGTTATTACATTGAAACAGTTAATTAGTAGTTTGTTATGTTAAGCATTTTGATAGAGTTACAGTTAAGCTAATTCTTTTCTTTTTTAACTTTATTTTGTCTGTATTTTAGCTGTACTGTATGAATAAAGTGTGTTTTGCTTCAAGATTGGTAGTTTGACCAGTTGAATTGTCATGTCTAGCACTTGCCTTTAAAATAAGAACAGGTTTGGGTCTAGGCTATCTTCGTCATATATTTTGAGTGAGTTTGGTCTGGTCCATAACAAAATAAAACATGAGTATTTTTATGAGGCTGTCTAGCAGTAATAATGAAGATAGCCTACCTCTAAAATCTCAGTTACATCTTATCCCAACAGAAACTTTGACAGCGAGCACAAGAGTAAAAAAGAGCGAGTTCTTGTCAGTCCAGTGATTTCTACTTGATAACAGGGGAATTATGCTGCTCCTGTAGAGCAGCATAAAATCACTAACAGTAACCTCGAGATTTCTATGTTTAACTGTGTGTTTGTAGATTCCAGAGGATGCTGTCAGATTCAAAGGAGCACTGATATTTATACCATCATTGCTCCCACATAATCCAGGCTATCTTTCTTGTTTAAAAAGGGGAAGAAATTACAGAAAAATCCTCAAACAGTGTTGAGAAAGAGACAGAGGCCTGAGAAATTCCCATCCATCTGTTTGGAGATTTGAAGGCCACCAGTTTGAAAATATATGACAGACCCTTGAAAGAAGGTGGAAAAGCAAATGTTATCCACTTATCCTGCTATTTGTAAATTGTAAACTGATGGAGGTTTGTGGTCATTTACTTCCCTTTGCTACACCAATCCCAAAATAATTAAGTAGTTTATTCTGTGCTTTAGATGCACTTCTCAAATGAACTACTTTAGAGCTTTTTGTTGCAGATTTACAGTTATGCAATTGTCAGACCATTCGCACTTTAATTTTGGACTTAATGGAAATTACATGAGTGCATGAGGGGAATAGGAGTTTCTGAAGTGCATCTTGTAGATGTTACATATAGTTGCCACTTTGTCAAAGAATTTGTTGTTAATTTGTTATACTTAAATTTAATGAGTAAAAGTATCTTTGCCAAAATTGACATTTGTGTGTAAGCTTTCAAAATAAGATGTATGTTTTATTTATAGCTTGTAATTTGCCTGAAGCACCAACATTTACTGTGGTTGATGGGGATCAACAGTGACGGAGGATAAGAAGGCACAGTAAAAGGTATTTATTTCATGAAACATTATAGTTCTAAAAGCTATGTATAGTTTGTTGCATCAACCGTCCAGTTTAATAACAGTAACCATGTGAGGAGAAGCTCAGAAAACCTTTTCTGCAACTGCAACATCACAGTCAACTGAAATGTTAACCTATAGACACTCCAGATTTTGGCAAAGTCTGGTGTATAAATTAATCTGGATGAGGCCAGGCTTGAGAACCTTTCATTTTGGAAACACACGTCAGATACTGGGATCACTTCCAATGGAGCAGAGGAGACAAAGAAGAAATTTCATATCACACTTAAAAATCCTGAAGCATTTTGGGAAGTGAATAAGGAACCACTGTTTGGCTTGGAAGACAGTGATCAGAGGATATAAGTGTAAAATAAACACTAAGAGAGTTGGGAGAGGACTTAGGAGAAATCTATTTGTGTACAAAGCTGTTAAGAGTCTGAAGTTTGTTTATATACGGAGTGATTGAAGCAGAGATTCATTACAGTGTTTAAGTGATGTGGAGGTAAATATTTTCAAACCAAGGAAGAAACACTGGTTGTGAATTTCCTTGGAATTTCTATCATTCATTATCAAAGATTCATGAGCTATTCAATCAATTCAAGCTTAGTTCCCAAATAAACCATTTGGCTTCATGTCACCAGTTAAAATCCAAAAGCATATGAAACAAAAACCCTGCCCACCTTGAATATGTTCATTTCTAGTGTATTATTACAGACGAAGGGTCATTCGCCACCAGACAGCCCAGCCGTATTGTGACCATATTTTGACAGTGACTACAAGATCGGTGCTGTGTCGACTACTTTTCGTCATTTGGATATGGGAATAAGAGGTATAGTTAGTAAGTGGACAGCGAAGAAGGTTACCTCAAATTACAACGGGATCTTGATCAGATGGGCCAATGGGCTGAGGAGTGACAGATGCTGTTTAATTTAGATAAATGAAAGGTGCTGCATTTTGGGAAAGCAAATCTTAACAGGACTTATACACTTAATGGTAAGGTCCTAGGAAGTGTTGCTGAACAAAGAGCAGGTTCATAGTTCCTTGAAAGCGGAGTCGCAGGTAGATAGGATAGTGAAGAAGGCATTTGGTATGCTTTCCTTTATTGGTCAGAGTATGGAATACAGGAGTTGGGAGGTCATGTTGCAGTTGTACAGGACATTGGTTAGGCCACTTTTGGAATATTGTGTGCAATTCTGGTCTCCTTCCTAGTGGAATGATGTTGTGAAACTTGAAAGGGTTCAGAAAAGATTTAGAAGGATGTTGTCAGGGTTGAAGGTTTTGAGCTATAAGGAGAGGTTGAATAGGGTGGGGCTGTTTTCACTGGAGCGTCGGAGGCTGAGGGGTGACGTTATAGAGGTTTATAAAATCATGAGGGGCATGGATAGGATGAATAGATAAAGTCTTTATCCTGGGGTGGGGAAGTCCAGAACTAGAGGGCATACATTTAGGGTAAGAGAGGAAAGACATAAAAGAGACCTAAGGGGCAACATTTTCACACAGTGGGTCGTACCTATGTGGAATGAACTGCCAGAGAAAGCTTTGGAGTACAATTGCAACATTTAAAAGGCATCTGGATGGGTAAATGAATAGGAAGGGTTTGGGGGCATATGGGCCAAGTGCTGGCAGGTGGGACTAGATTGGGTTGGGATACCTGATTGGCATGGACGAGTTGGACCGAATGGTCTGTTTCCATGCTGTACTTCTCTCTGACTCTTTGACTAGTCTGAGCCCTGAGGCCCAGCATTGCCAAGACTGGCCTCCTCCAGTGGTCCTCAGCATTGCAGTTACCAAACTTCAGCCAATTCAATTTACTCCACGTGATATCAAGAAACGGTTGGAGGGACTGGATACTGCAAAAGCTGCAGGCCCTCACAACATTCCAGCAATAATACTGAAGACTTGTGCTCCAGAACTTGCCATTCTCCTTGCCAAGCTGTTCCAGTACAGTTACAATCCCAACTCCTTCCACCACTGATGCTCAGTAGCAGCAGTGTGCACTATCTACAAAAGGCACGACAGAAATTCACCAAAGCTCCTCAGACATCACCCTCTCGAAGGACAAGGGAAGCAAATACATGGGTACACCACTATCTTCAAGTTCTCCTCCAAGCCACTCACCATCGTGACTTGGAAATATATCGCCATTCCTTCATTGTCATTGGATGAAAATCCTGGAATTCCCTTCTTAATGGCAGGTAGACTGCAGCGGTTCAAGAAGACAACTCACAAGGGCAACTTGGCCAGCAAATGATACCCACATCCCATAAAAATGAGTTAAGAAAACAAAGAGACCTAGAGTATAAATAGAAAGGAAAACATTGTAAAGGAATGAGGGCTCTGTGGAAAACGCAAACATGTGGCTCTTTTATGTCTCTTTCTCCTCATTCCCAGTGTTTAGTCCCTCAATCAGGCATTGAATGTTTTTGAACAAGGGACCCCCATCTGCAGCACCCCAAAAAACCCTTGCAAGATGCAAAAAATAAAGCTGAGTTTGCTAATCAGATTTCCAAGATGGTGAGTGCCAGTCTGCCTGTGAATGCCAGTCAGAATGGTAGCAGGACCTTAAGTGGGTATTAATTATCCACTTCAGGGCCTCAATTGGTGGTGAGGTGGGAAAACTATTCACAACATTCCCACATGTGCCTTAATGTCAAAGGATGGAAGGACAAATGGTTTCCACCTACCATCTTTACTCCAGTTACATGCCCTCCACCAGAAGATTCACCTCAGAGAAGAATATTTAAACCCAGTACTACTAATCCAGTCAGGGATATCTGGTTGCTTATTTAAATATTGTAATGAGTCAGTCTCGCTTCACTTGAAGTCACTCAATTTTGAACTAAATTCCACCGAGACTTCCAAGATGCAGAAAACTTTCGAACTGAGAAGGATCAAATCCACGAGATGGATGCCTTTAAAGCACTGCTTATGGGTTCGGAGAAAGAGGTGTGCTTCTTCCATGTCTAGCATGCTACCAAGTAAATGCCTAATCATGTCACATCCCATCGTGATTCCTCCTATCACCAAATTTCCCTCTGTGACCATGATTTGTCTCTCCACCCACCCTTTGGGTGGCTACTGAATCTCCAACTAAGGCAGCTTGTTCCAGGGTAATCCAGTCACACACCACAATGCTAACCCCCCTCCCTACTACTGTGATCAGACACTCCTCCAATTTTGGACCCTTGCCCATTACACCTAACCACTCTCATAAACTGCAGCCTTGTTAACAGGCCTCCTGCACAAAAAGTCTCCTGTCGGTCAATCATGCTTTTGGACAGTGGGAATCCTACAGGAAACAAAACTTACAAGGAGTCTGCACTTAAAAAAAACTGCAGGATATTTAAGAAAACCATGTTTTATTTTGGAATTTCAACCTCACGATAATGGCGTCATGTGGAATTTGCTTTTGCGCTAAAATCTAAAACATTGGGTTGAATCTTCTGAGGCCCTCAATGAAGTGAGTAATGATGAGTATGTTGGTAAAATACGGTGCAAACAGAAAATTGAATCCATGCCATCAACAGAAGAACTCCAATTTTCCATATGAGGTTTTAATAGTGAGATGAGAGTCTTGCTAAAGAGCAGGGTCCAATTTGAATGCATTAACATTTCATTGTTACCTAATTTCACCTCATTTATATGCAGTTTGTTATTTTCCAAGGCAGTGGCGAGAAACTGACACTTTCTGACATGAAAAGACTGATCAGGTACATGCCAGCTGCATGTTGGGTGCCATGGCAGCATTAGAGTGAGTGTGAGGTAGCGTAGTGAAGATGGCAACACTTGTCCTTGAGGTACTCAGAAGGTCATTAATGTTCTTGTGGCATTGTTCCAAGTTCCTCCAAACTGTGAACACTTCGATGAAATGGCCTGAACTTCTCACTTAGCCAATTTATCAAAAAATTCAAATCTATGTTACAAAACTACAGCGAGAAAATGGACGTTCATCCCCTCACTGCTATGAAGCAATAGTTGAAGATTTAAGTCTTATATGGCTTTCTCTGACAAAAGATTTGACACAGACGGGTTAGGGGGAAATTGGCATGGATTATGTCCTTCTGTCTTATGGAAGAATGTTAACGCTTTGGAAGCAGCTCAGAGCAGACTTGCTAGGCTAATAGCTGGAATAAACGGCTTGGCTTCTGAGGAAAGCCTCAACAGACTGCACCCTGTTTAGAAGAGACAGAGGTGAACTAATTAAAACATGTAAGATCTTATGGGGAGCTACCCAGGTGGCTATTGAAAGGATTTTCCCTTTTGTTGGAGCATATAAAACTAGGTGCCTTGAATTAAAAACAAGGGGTCGCCCACTTCAGACAGAGGAAAGGAAACTTTTTTTTTCTCTCTCAGAGGGTTGTGAACCTATGGAATTCCCTACCTCAAAGGACAGTGGATGCTGTCCTTCAGAAATATTTAAAGCAGAAGTAGACACATTCTTGATTATCAAGGGGATGAAAGATTATTAAGAGTTGAGGTTAAAATTGGATTAACCATGATCTTATTGAAAGGCAGAGCAGGATCAAAGGGCTGACAAGTCTACCCTTGTTCTTTGCTGAAAATGTGTTGCTGGAAAAGCGCAGCAGGTCAGGCAGCATCCAAGGAACAGGAGAATCAACATTTCAGGCATGAGCCCTTCTTCAGGAAGGGCTGAATGACAGCTGTCATTTTACCCTTGTTCTTTGTTCATTGTGCGTATGTCAAGTGCAAAACACCTGTTTAGCAATGGGAGAGCCCAGAGAGGCCCCAACATTTCCCACTACTAAACTTGTGGGTGTAGGCAAACACCAAACCAGGCATCTGTTCTGTGTCTATGTAAATGCAGAGCCATATGCCTGTTGATGACCCATTTGAGAAACTTGTCTCCAATCAGCAGCTCAACGTTTGAGCCTTCCTGACTCGGGTATCTTCATTGTTCGTTGTGGAAACATTCCTTTCTAATTAAAAAAAAAGTCAAAGGAAGGAACGGGACATCTTTGCTAGCTCCCAAAGCATTTATTGTCCACAGGAAATACCTTCCTTCTGTACACCCTTTTCCAAGTGCTTTCGAGTGGAACATATATTTCTATCTAACAAGAACATATCATAACATCAGCATTCATTTATTATGGTCAGACCAGCATGCCCAAAATGATTCCTGATGAAGGGCTTTTGCCCGAAACGTCGATTTCGAAGCTCCTTGGATGCTACCTGAACTGCTGTGCTCTTCCAGCACCACTAATCCAGAATCTGGTTTCCAGCATCTGCAGTCATTGTTTTTACCCTGCCCAAAATGCAGTTAGAGTCATGGAGTTGCACAGCACAAAAACATAACCTTCGGTCCAACTCATCCATGCTGACCAGGTATTCTAAATTAGTCTTCCATTTGCCATCACTTAGCCTATAACTCTCCAAACCCTTCCTGTTCACAACCATCCAAAACTTACATTTATATAGGATAGACAATGATGTATTTCTTAGAGGTGTAGCCACTGTTTTCTTGTAGGAAACCTGGCAGCAAAACAGGCTCATACAAGCAATAATGACCAGACAATCTGTTCCAGTGATGTTGGATAAAAGATACATTTTAGCTAGAATACCCCCACCAGTCTTCTTTGAAATAATTAATCAATTTCAGTAAATGCCAGTGAAGATCAGATGTCTAGGTTGCATTTTGCTTATATGCCCCCTCCAGTATATTGCATTGGCAGCTCAAACTTGTTTTTATTAATTGCATTATTTAATCTCAGCGCAAACTCAATTCAAAAAGATCTGTCTTATTTTGTGCCAATATATGTTCATGATGTTTGTTGAAGACTGAACTTGCTGCTCAAGCAAAGAATTTGAATTGTTAAAAGCAGAAAATCATGTAGATTAGATGGACCGAAGGGTCTGTTTCCATGCTGTATGACTCTATGATTCCATAACCTCAAAACTCTCAGAAGACATTCCTTAACTGAATGGATCATGAAATATTTTGTTGACGGGTCTGGTGTAAACATTAGAAGTTTCATAAACAAATATTGTGCAATCCTCTTAGGACAAAAGTTAGCAATCATTTGAACAGTGGAGTTGATAAATGGAGCCCAAAGGTTCTCAATGTTTGTATTATAGTTTGGTGAATATATTTCCAAACAAACCTGAAGAAGCATCAAACTGTTTAACGATGCCTCTATTGATGGCCACAAAATTTAGCAAGTTTTCCAGCAAATTGAAGAAGAACAAAGATCCAAAGTTTGTAATCCTAACAAACCTCATAATAGAGTGTTGATGAAATGGAGCTAAATCCCCATATTATGCAAAGTTGATATCTCTGCTTAAACTAAGCAGCAGGAACTGTTGCCAGGGGTGTCTCAATGGCTCTGTGGATGTCAGTAATAAAAAAATCCTACAGCCACGTCCATAAAATAGGTACTACACAACATCATGCAAAAATAGCATGAAAACCTTATTTATCAGCCAAAGAAACCATAGGCCTTAAGCTGATAGGCTGAGTATCGTCCCTTTATCTAAAAACATTGTGCTGAATCTTTTGTTTTTTGACTAAGTATCAGTATCATTGATTATCACGGAGGTTTTCTCATTGCATGTGCCCCCCCCCCCCATGTTTATCTCCCTTGATACCAGTCTCACTCTCATTCCAAGAGGAAAACAGCCTATAATATGGCAGAAAGAGTCAGGATGGGTGGTGGGCTGCCTGATATTTAGATCCTCGTCCCTGATGAGGAGAAGATCTTGACTCTAACCATGCCCAGTAGATGACTGCTGACAGTGTACAACAAATAAGACAGACCGAAACTTATAGGGACACACCTACCTGAACCATACTGTGAAATGTGACAGAAATGGATGGGAATTCCAATTAGGCCTATGGCAATATCGGAAGAAACTCACTATATCTTTTAACTAAGTTCGTGGTGTCGAGGCGAGATTCACACTAGATAGCAGCAGGTTGTCCATTAAGGGGGATTATTGATTGTCAACTGAGGGCTAACATGCAATAAACCACATCTTATTCAAGACAAGGACCCCTTCTCTTGAGACTCAGTTGGTGTCAGCAAACGAGCCCAAAGTCAAGATGCCTGTGGCTAGCATACCAGAACCAAATATGATCTCATCTAGGAAGAAAACTAAGTGAAATAGTTTCACATTTTGACTGCAGTCAGGTATGTTTCCTTTCCAGGAGGAGTGAGCTGGTGGGGAATTGTGACCTATTTCCTTTTCTTTCCATCCTATTTCCCTTTGCTGTGCTGGACTGTCTGGCTCATCATATAATAAGGCCACTTGTGCCTGAGCATTTGCTCGAAAGGTGTACTAAACAAGAGCTCAGAATGATTGTAAGTTTGTTTCCCTCTAATGTGTTTCCTTCTTGTGGGAAATATATCTTGAACTTGTCCAGCACTTCCCCCTCCAACAGAATACATTGACGACTAAAATCTTACTCCAATGAGAAATGCAGGCAAGACGCCATATCCATTCTCATCATCTCAGTGCATTGATTTACAATTAAATTAAGTTAACCATTAACATTTGTTTGCAATTCTTTCATTGCATGACAATATAATGTGTGTGCAACACATCTGCAAGAATAAAATGAGCAGATAAATTGCATAATGTTTTATTCAGTTTGTTTGATGAAAACTTGCCCTTGGAAGGTTCAATTTATTTTCCATGCTGGTGTTCCCACTTCTCTCCTGAAGGTGTTGATGACATGCAATTTGTATGCACTATCACCATTTGGTAGCTTGCATGGATGGCCATCACTCATATGAAAGCCTTGGCACCAAGCATCTGCAGATCAATCAACTGCCAGGCAAGATTGATATGTACACTACATATAATTAGAAAAAAGAACCCTGGCCCAGATCCCCCTCTCTGACCCAAGCACTCTGTGGTCAATTGTGGTGCCTGTACACTGTCATTAAATCAGTCATGCAGCACTAATTCCATATAAACCTGAGGCCTGTTCTATGGGATGCAGCAACAGGATAAAGCTGCAATGGAGTCAGGAGCCAAGTTCAGTTAGCTTCAGGTCATGTGCGGCACATAATTTTGTAATATGTTGATTTAAAACACTGGTTACAGAAAAGTCTTAAGAAAGCTTATTGGGCTGTGCTACTCACCTGAATTACACCATACTCAGATTAGGGTTTCAGGAGGCAAGGCCAGAAGCTAAGTTAGAATATAGTACATTACTCTGGCAACCAAGGCAGAATCAGTGCAGCAGAGACTACCAGTCTGGCAATGACGAGGAGCCAATTACCTCCAGTGAAAGGACCAACCCGAGGAAGTATGGTGGTACGACAAAGATTTTACAGATGAAAGATGAGCTCCCCATTGAAATCGGAGAATACAACTGGATTGTCTCCAATGGGGCTGTTGACACCATCTCTCCATAGCCCTTGTGGAGGGTTTCCTCCTCACAATGAAGGCCAGACAGTGTGGCCATGCAAAGCTGTCATTGGTACCCCCAACTCTTCATGCACCTTTGCACTTGCTTGCCCATCTTAGCAGTGCCCACTTCTGCTGGTGCTGCGAGCTGCACATGACCAGAGCCTTTCCTAAATCAGTTAACTCTTGAAAAGTTTACAAGCAATGCCCATTCCCAGGATCCTGAGCCAGAGTTAAGCCCAACATCAGGACTGCAATTCCATCAAGAAAACACAGCCATTAACTCAGTTTCTCTCTCTACAGATGTCTGACCTGCTGAGCCCTTCGGCAAGCAGCATCTGTTTTGTTCTGATATTGTGCCATGCATTCTGTGCAGTACTTTGATTTTAGCAAAATGAACCCTGCAGGTGGAACCACACAATAAATTCTGTATCATCTGCAATTCTGAGGAGCTATCCCCCTTGTTAAGAAAAGGGAAAACTAAAAATGACTTAATTTCTCATGATGCAGAAGGAAAAATTTGATTATTCCTTTATTTTGAGAATGCGTAAAACTAAAATATATTCAGGCATAAAGATTAGTCTCATCGAATCATGCTAAACAAAAGGGGAGCTCTTTACATATGTCCATTAAAACCGAGAAAAGTTGGAATAATTCACTGTATGCAAACAAAACAATATGTCAATGATATTTTAAAGGGGTCTTTTCTACGCATTTATGTACTTACTTCAGTTTTTTTCTAATCACATTTTCTCTTTTCATTTTTTCTTTCTTGCTCTCAGTCTATCCTTGTAATGCCCCAATTTCACTTTCTATATTTCACCTGTATCTGAATATTCTTTCTAGGCCATTGCCAGTCTTTAGGATCTAACTGAGTAAAATGGGCTGTTGGGTTTTCTGTAACAGATTCTATACTTCAAAAAGTACTTCACTGGTTGTGATCTATTTTAATTCATCCTGAAGTCATGTAAAGAACTTCGACAGCACCCTCCAAACCCACAACCTCTACCAACTTGAAGGATAAGGACAGTGAAAGAATTCCACAGAGGCCAGTATCCTGTCACCCAAGTCATGCTTTATTTACATGTGGAGTGTCCTTGACACTGATTCAGCTCCCTCAAAGTAAGCAGGATATCTGACTCTTGTTCTTATAGTAACGGAGGCAGGAGTGAATCATTTGGCCATTGAGCCTCCTCCACCATTCATTACAATCATGGCTGATTTATCCATTGTCTCAGCTCCTCCTACCTGCATTATCCCCATAATCCTTAATTCCCCTACCAGGCAAAAACCCATCCAAATGGGTCTAGAAATACTTAATGAAGCTGCCTTGTCTGTCGGCCAGAGCTCTCTGATTTGATCGGGTAATAGCTCCTATCAGGGAACTTTTATTCTATGATGTCCACCTGGCTGACCTTGTTACAATCATGACAGATAGCAGATGCAACAGAATATCACCAACTTGAGTTCTCCTCCAAGTCACGCACAATCCTGACTTGGACATATTAGCAGCATTCCTTCACAGATGTTGGCTCAAATTCCTTGGACCCACTCCTGAACAACATTATGGCAGTATTTACAGTCCAAGAGTGGCAATCATTCAAGTAGGTATCTCATCAGTACCTTCTCAAGGGATGAACAACAAATGCTGGCTTAGTCAGCAACGCCCACTGATGTATAAGACAATTACTAACTGAAAGTGATCATCTCCACATTTCAGGCTACATAGGTCTGTTCCAAATCATCCGCCGACATTTCCGCCACCTCCAAGCGGACCCCACCACCAGGGACATATTTCCCTCCCCAGTCCTTTCCGCCTTCCGCAAAGACCATTCCCTCTGTGACTACCTGATCAGGTCCACGCCCCCCAACAACCCACCCTCCTGTCCTGGCACCTTCCCCTGCCACCGCAGGAATTGCAAAACCTGTGCCCACACCTCCTCCCTCACCTCCATCCAAGGCCCTAAAGGAGCCTTCCACATCCATCAATGTTTTACCTGCACACCCACTAATATCATTCATTGTATCCATTGCTCCCGATGCGGTCTCCTCTACATTGGGGAGTCGGGATGCCTCCTAGCAGAGCACTTTAGGGAACATCTCTGGGACACCCGCACCAATCAACCACACCACCCTGTGGCCCAACATTTCAACTCCCCCTCCCACTCAGCCGAGGACATGGAGGTCCTGAGCCTCCTTCACTGCCCGACGCCTGAAGGAAGAAGGCCTCATCTTTTGCCTCGGAACACTTCAACCCCAGGGCATTAATGTGGACTTCACCAGTCTCCTCATTTCCCCTTTCCCCACCTCACCCCAGTTCCAAACTTCCAGCTCAGCACTGTCCCCATGACTTGTCCTACATACCTATCTTCCTTTTCAGGCATTCTGCCTCTATTCCTGATGAAGGGCTTTTACCCGAAACGTCGATTTTCCCACTCCTCTGATGCTGCCTAAACTGCTGTGCTTTTCCAGCACCACTCTAATCCGGAATCTGGTTTCCAGCATCTGCAGTCATTGTTTTTACCTAGAAGAGCTAACCTGTTTCAGTTCCAGTCTCTTAAATTGTCATTCTCATGCTAATTTACCTCACAGTAATGTGAACTTACCCTTCAGTTGAGCCTGATGTTTCACAACAGACTATCATTTATCTCAGATGCGATGTAACTAGCAATTAAATGATAAACTATGTAATAAACCTATATTGTTATGATGACTGAGCCCATCTTCTGCCAAAGACTTTGTGTGGGTTTCCTTCTCCACTTGATATCAGTAACTTAGACTAATCTCAATAAGAAGACTTGATTTACTCAAGGCATTTCAGATGACTCGGAACATAGCCAGACTATTACTGCACCCATATTCCCCAAATCAATAAACAATGATGTACTCCTATAAAGAAGAGGCATAGTCTTGATAGGCTGGATGGCAATATGATTCTAAGACTCCAAATAAATTCATTTTTAAATTATCTCTCAAATTGTAACCTTGTAGTCTCCAGAATCCATGCTTCTTTCTTCATAATGATTTAAACCTGATGATCAAAACCATCAACAAAACCTCAATCTCCTTTTTTAATTCTCTGTAGGTATTCTGGATTGTATTGAATTCTTGCTGAATTAACCCTTTGAATTACCTTGGGATGCTCTACAATTTAAACAGGGTTGTGTAATGAAAATAGTTATTATTGTTTTAGACCCCAGTGTGAAACTTAAAAAAGTTAAATAACATACAGTTATACATCAGTTCTACCTTAACATGGTGGCATGAAATTTTCGGAAGGGGCTATGTTTCTCCCTTCTATGAAAGTGCCTAAATAACCAATCCTCTCAGACCTCACTACAATGCTCTCCACATAGCTCACCCTGCAAAGGCTGGCAGTAATGTGAGATAAGGATCTTGATATCTTTTTATTCAACTAATTGTCAATGAAATCTATAACTCAAGTGGCAACAATGTATTTGGCAAATAGAATAAAAGTAAATTTTCTTGAAAGCTCAACTAAGTTCAAAAAGCGTATGTTACAAAGCCACTAATCTTTGGTCACAATTTCCATTGTGTCAACTACAAATGAATTCCTGTTCATTCATTTGGAACAGTGCTAGTAAAATTCCAACTTGTCATTCGCACAAATGAAATATAAAGAAGAAAATAAAATCTTGCATTCGTAAAGTACTTTCCATAGCCACTGGGCTTTTCAGAACAGCAGATGAAGGACATTTTGAAATATTATCATTGTTTTGATTTTGGAAATGTAGCAGCCAAAGTGTCATTCAACAAAACTTCACAAAGTGCACTGTAATAATGACCAGCTGATCTGCTTGTTGTGATGTTGATTGTGGAATAAATGTGGACCAACACACCAGGAATAACTTCCCCGCTTTGTTCAAAATAGTGTTGTGGGATCTTTTACCTCAAAACAGGGCTTGGTTTAAACTTTCACACATTAGGTATGGGTCATTCTGCTGTAACGTTTGTTTTGTTAACACCAATTCGCTGTAATGCGATTGATAAATTGGGGATGCTGTTTCTAAAGTGCGAACTTTTCAAACATGTTGGCTGTAATGCGATTACATCGCCAACACTTTGAGTGCTGTTTCTACAGCACAATTTTTCTATATTGCGGGGTTGCACATGAATGCAACGATCACGTTGTCAAAGAACTATCTGTAGCACATTTAACAAAGCTGTGCTCCCTCAGTAACACTCAAAGAGTATCAGCCTTGATGTAACGTTTCACACCCTGGAGATGAATTGAACTTGGAGATTTGTGATTTAGATGCAAAAATAGCCCTAACCAAGCCGCTGTAAAACAGGACCCTCATGTGTACCCTTATTGCAATTTGTAAATTCTGCTGTACAAATCAATATGTCACTTGACATTACATACACACAGCTCGCATTACATAGTTCCAATGGTTCGTTGATAAGTGAATTGGAATCTTTCTCTTCCCCTCCAACATGGCCCTCCATCTCTAAGGTTTGGCATTTTACTCATGACCATTTCTTCCATCTGAATGAGGTATTTAAGCAGGACCAATATCTAAGAAATTGTACAATCCCTAATGCTTTTCAGCATATAATAAACACCCTCCATATAATTCACATAAATGACCATTTTTATGTGGGATACATGACAGATTTTCATCATGGAAACCAAACCCAATCCCTACCAGACCTAACATTTATATGTGAGCCTTGTTTGGGACATGGCCCATTTGTTTTCTGAATGTAAAAAGCATGGAATGATAACAATAACTTCCATTGATATATGACCTTTAAAATAATAAAATGAAATTTGTCAATTTTAAGGCCTAGCCATTGTTTCAACAACAACCCTAACTTGTCTTTATATTGCACATTTAACATAGTAGTGCATACCAAAGTGCGCACTATTAGGAAAACTTTTATCCTGATCCAAATAAAAAGAGATTGTATGTGGGTAAAGAAGCAGGATTGAAGGACGTAAAAGGGTTGGAGAGATTTAGAGAGTAAAGTCCAGAGTTTGAAGCCAAGACAAATAAAAACACATCCGTCAATGGAGAGGATGTAGAAATTCCTGATGTACAAGAGGCCAGAATTGAAGGACACAGAGATGGAAGATTGAAGGGCTGTTTTGGTAATGGTAAAAGTAAGTGATGAAGTGATGAGGGAATCAAACACAAAAATGTGAATTTTAAGTTTGAACCATTATTGTGTTGGAAACAAATATATGCATGGGGTGTTGGGTAAATGAGATATGTTGTGATATAAGATGTGGGTAGCAGAGCTTTGGGTGACACTATCAGATTCAGTGAAGACTGGGAATTGCGTGTGGGATGAACCTGGCATATCTGGCTCAGAGAATGATTAGAATAAACATTCTGCATGCATCCAACACTCTGAGAGCTTTCCCGAATTTTGAAAATGGGAGGAAATTTTAATCCTTTACACAAGGCAGGAGAGTGTTGGTGAAAGGTATGTGACTTCAAGTGGCCAATACGCAAAACCTGAGTTCAATCCATTGAAATGTTTTAATCACAGCAGGTTTTGGCATCAAAATAAGTTACAGGAGAGGTGGATCCACATTACTAGATGTCAATGAGCTTCCATTCTCCAGACTTTGCTGGCCAATTTCCCAAAGCTCAAGAAACCCAGCAGCTAAAGAGAGACAGGAATGACCAGATCCAGCAGGTAAGTACTTTATTACAGCACTGTTCTTGGACCAGGTGGGAGTATTGTATTTCACTGGTCCCTCAATAAATCACCTGTTGTTGAAATTCAACGTCGCCTCCCACACCCTTCCACAGTCTGGTCCATTGACAGATCAACAATGGAATAAAAATATGATAATGTGGTTCTGCTGTTGAATTTCATAATCCCTAGCAATTCAGCCACCTTCACCATCCAGCAAATATAATCCCCCAGATTGGGCTATCAGAGATTGAGGGGCATGGCTTGCAGGTGGGAAAAAGACTGATAATCAACCATAATCATGCTGGATCAGGCCATTCTGGGAGCCTGCAAGTAACCCCACGCAGATTTGCTTGTTGTGCTTTTCCCTAAGTGAGCGTTCCACTGGTAAATACCAGTGACAGTGGAAAGAGATCACAAAGTACCATTAATTGCCTATTTAAGAAGCACAACTCGTGCCAGGTGGGAACCTCATCCATGGATTTTTCCTCTTCAGACCTATTCAAGATAGAAACAGGAAGATGGCAGAGTTTCGAACCATCATACACCCACTTGTTTAAATACCCCTTACCTCAAAACTCACCATTGGGGAGGATATTAAATTCTACTCAATATCTTTCAATCGCCAAAAGAAAAGCCAATGTCCAATCCTGATAGGATCGCTGCATTAACATCACAATGACTTCCAAATACACATTATCAAAGTTCTATTTTATCCTCATAACTGGGAACAATAAGGTCACAGAACTGATAAGATCAAGAATTGCTTTTCATAACATTCTCCATTTCCAATTGATCTCATTGGATTTTGACCATAATTACATTCATAATTAAGCAGTTGCACTTCCTTCCTGAATATTTGCAATGGGTACTCACCACTGGTGGTAAATGAAAAAAGCTCAAAAATGAGCAATCAGGGAGAAGACAAGTTCCCCGCATACAAACTGCAGATGGACAGCTCAGAAGCTTCTCTGACGAACTGCCTGATTGGGCATGTGATGTGCTGCATGAAGACGGCAATGTGCCTCTGGTAATTTGGCAGCGCTAATTTGTGGTGTACCTCTTTAATAGAATATGACAATATTTAGAGCAAAGAGTTAGCAATTAAAAAAATGGAAAGGAGAAAACAAAAATCATAGACAAACTTTCAAATTGCCTTGGACAGATTATATTAACCAATGTGGACAAGTTCTGCACTCTGTTGAATAAACTAAAGCTCTGAACATTAGCATGACAAATACTGTGATTAGTACTCTACGTGAAGCCTCTTTATAATTAAAGTATTTGATTTTCTATTTTTAACAACTCTTGCATTATTCTGGCAATTACAGATGTAAAGGAATTTATATTGTGGTGACTATAAAATGTGCTATGCAATGTCCAGGCATTTGATGACAATGGACCCACTACAAGCTCCACCAAGGTTCAGAGTGACCTGAAACTTTGGCCTTGTTTTCAGAGTTTGTTGCTGCATTGTTCCCTGAACCAGTGCAACGTGCCCATTAATTCTCTTCTTTCAACATTGCAAATGAAAAACAAAGAAAAGCAATGAACTGCACAGTGCCTTCAATATTGAATTCTCCCTGCAATGCTATAATCAAATCCTCTCTTCCAAATTAATTCCCAACAGTGGATAATCATTTTGCACGTAAATTATTTCCAGATTTTACAGGATTGATCAGTGTTGGAATGGAATGCTGTTTGTGTGTAAGCACCAGCATCACTGAGGGGGTAATCTGGGGTAGCCCATATCGAATACAGAATGAGGCTTCTTCTCTGCTGCCCTTACAGTTTGTCTTAAGTCAAACCTCAAGGCATTACCTCCTTCAATACCAGTAAGACCACTCTATTCTCCCACACTATGCCATTCTATGGCAGGATCTGAGTGGGATCACTTCCAACAATTAGTTTTATGTTACAACACATACTTAAATATACTTACGGTACATGTGTTTATGCTCTATTGCACATGGTACATTGCGATAATGAATAGATTTGAGAGGCCTGAGTAATGATTGACCGTGGGCTCTGATATCAGACTGGTAATCATGTTAAGACCCATACTTTCGCTCTGCATTTACACTTGGTTGATCTTGATTGTGTCACCAGGGGTTTTGAAATAATTTGCATGTTCTCAATGGCATTCTGAGAAATTGCTAGCAGCGATAGATATCGGGGGTTCTCAATCATGGTAACATTGGGCACATTAACTCACTGAGCATATCCCATACTGTCAGCAAGGAAATTGAGAGATTCTGTGATCTCAATGGCATGGTATTGGACAGCACCAAAAATCATCCAAATCTCTGTTTGGACAGAATAGTGGTGAAGTGCCTCATCTGGTACACACAAACACACACTCATTCACTCACTCCTAACTGCAAATTTTACTGATGCTATTCAGTGCCTCGTACAAATGAACGGAGCATCTGTAACTCATACTTTAATTAAAAATTACAATTAGGATCCCACATTGAAGTACCTCAACTTATATTTTTAAGCAGTCTGCTGTCTTTTCGCTTATGGAGTCACCTGCAAATTCAATCAGGCAGACCCTAGACATGAATGGGGGAAGTGAGTTTATCTTTCCCAATTTTCAATTGCAGGCTGCCTGCTACTCATATATTTCAAATTTCCTTCTGAAAATCTTGCCGTATACCTCAAAGAAATACCTTAAATCCTGCTCCATCCTTGTACTCTACTCTCTCCGCAGGACATTAATCCACTTTCACTGTAGTTAGGAAGAAATCTGTGCAGTTACATATCTATGGACACAACAAGTAAAAGTAACTGGGGAAAAAAAACAACAGCTTCCCTAAGTTGGATTCCAAAAGAGTGGCTTGGAATTGCTTCAATGAAATATTCAGAAACATTCAGAAAATCATGGATTCCATTTGGACAACAGGCTTTAAAATAGCTAGAAAATACAAATATTGTGTTTTGCTTACTACAGACTCTCCAGCATTTTGTACTAAGCTGGGAAGCAACTTTGTGAATGAGCAGACTATATTATGTACAAAGTTTACAATTAAATTTATTTTCCTTTAGTTTATAACTGGTTTAATCTTGTACATGCTGTTATAGAAACAGAATTTTCATCCTCTTTGTTTAGAATATGGCCATTATCTCTGTTCTTTTCTATTTTTTTCTTTGACATTATAAAAGATCTGTTCAAACATATGGCACACCTCTGGAGCAAGCTGGACTTGACTTAGGCCTTCTTGCTTAAAGGTAGGGACACTACCACTGCCCCAAAAGAACCCAAAATTAGTCTGGGGTTTTGGATAAATGTCCAATACCAAATGCACCATGCCAGCTGCTCCCCTCCTCCTTTTTTGTTTCTTAGGGCTTTGTAATCAAAGCAATCATCTCAAAATTACGTGGAGCTGGTCTTTGCTGGAGAAATGTTCTGGTCATGACAATGAGATCACATTTGATGGAATTAATAATGTGATAAAGATATGGTTTAAAAGTAACCTCACAGGCTGATCACAAGCTTATTTATCTTTGCCACAATTTTCAGCTTAATAACAGAAATGGAAGACAAAAGGCAACATGGTTTGTTGCTATTTTCTCCAAAATAAGTGTTGGTGAGAATAAGTGACAGAGTTCAATTCAACAAATTTGAAAGCAATTCTTGAAATATGTAGTTAAATATAAAAGAACAACACCAATTTGAAGACAAAACCCGAGTTCTCTGGTATTCTCACTATGAAACTTTAATTAAGAATTCTCTACGATGCATATTTGTTCAAATGTAAAATAACTATGAAGCATTGAAATCAGTAAAATACTCTACAGCTAGTCATACCAAATTTGCAGAAGAAAAATCAAAGACAGAGTTTTTAAAATTCAAATTTATAACAACCAAGAAAGTGTAAAGAAAAAAATGTGCATCATCCTCCAATTTCCAACAGCATGCTGAACCTATTTTAATCCTGATCTAATATAATAAAGGAATTCACACACAGGTGAAATAAAGGTCCTGGTGTTTTTACAGGGTGAGAATGAGAGTGGATGACACTTGGGGTGGGCAGGCTTTGAAGCTGGTAGGAAACTTAATGGCAAGACCCCATCATTTGCCTTTTCTCTTCTCTCTTTGTTTCTCAGTGTCAGTGGCTGGGCAGTCTGAAAGCCTGCCACATGGGAAGCACTGCAGCATTCAGCAGCAGCTAAGGAGAGCTATGAAGGATGGAGGGAGAGGTGGGCAAGGCTTCAGGGAAACCATAGGCCCATGAGGGGGAGAAATCTGCCTTTAGGAGATCATGGGTGAATGGAGTGGAGGGGAATTAATGTGAGGAGAAGCTGTCCTCTGTTTTGGGGGTGGCAAGTTGGCTCAGTGAGTAGCCCTGCTGCCTCACAGTGCCAGGAACCCGGGTTCAAATCCAGCCTCTGGCGACCATTTGTGTGGAGTTTGTACATTCTCCCCATGTCTGCGTGGGTTTCCTCCAGGAGCTCCAGTTTCCTCTCACAATCCAAAGATGGGCAGGTTAGGTGGATTAGCCATGCTAAGTTGTCCCACAGTGTTCAGGACCGTGTAGGTTAGGTGCATTCGTCAGGGTTAAATGTAAGGAAATGGGTCTGGATGTGTTACTCTTCAGAGAGTAGGTGTGGAGTTGGGGGGCCGAAGGGCCTGTTTACACACTGTAGGCATTCTAGATTTCCTGCTCCACTAGCAGTGCTCGAAAAAACTTTAGTTTCCTAAACAGCTGTACTCACCTTCCATATCTGTTATATCTTCTGAGCCTTCAGAAACAAAGCCAACAGGCATCTACTAAAATGTCAGACAGGATAATTGAAATATTTAAAATATGGAGCTTCCTCTGTCCAGCCTATTCCAGTCCAGGTAAAAAGAAGTGAATGGGTTGAGGATGTTTTGTTTAGTAAAATTTAGCCACTGTCCCTTTCACTTACCCTGCCAAACCTGTATGGTTAACCTGAAAACTAAATCTATGATTCTGGCCTCTTTTTTTTAAATCAGTTCTATCAAAGGCAGATTTCTTACAAGAGATGAGGAGACATTTGTTTTACTTAGTAAAATTATAATGATGTGGAATTAATTGACTTCTGAAAGGCTGGTAAAACAGATTCAAATAGTAATTTTCAAAAGGGAATTAAGTACATACAATATTGAAAAGAAAAAGCATTGCAAGGCTAAGGGAAAAGAGCAGGGAATTGGGAATAATTTGGATTGCTCAATACAACTACAGTGGGCCAAGTGGTCTCTGTCTGTGTTGTACGATACCATGAAACAGATTTTTCAAATTAATGTTGCTGCTACAGAGCTTCACATGAGACCATAATCGAAAATTGTAGCAGATAGTATTATGCGCCCCATAAGACTCTTCATACTTTACAATTAATGAAAGACTTGCATTTACATGAAGCAATTTTCATGAGCACCGTTCATCTCAAAGTATTTTACAACCAATGAAATCCTTTTTGAAGTGGTCACTGTTGTAATATTGAAAATGTGGCAGTCAATTTGCTCATAGCAAACTCCCAGAAACAACAATGCAATAACGTTCAGATAACCTGTTTGTTGTAATGTCGGTAGGTAAAAACAATGACTGCAGATGCTGGAAACCAGATTCTGGATTAGAGTGGTGCTGGAAAAGCACAGCAGTTCAGGCAGCATCCACGTTGGGACTAACAACATAAGCAAAGCTAGGGTGGAGGACCTGTTTGGGGATTATCAAGCACTAGGAAGGAAATTGAAGTACAGGTCCTCAAGGATCAGAATCTCCAGATTACTGCCTGAGCCACGTGCCAATTGGCATAGGGATAAGAAAATTAGGGAACTAAACACGTGGCTAAGGGATTGGTGTGAGAAAGAGGGATCCACTTCATGGGGCACTGGCATCAGTTTTGGAACCGGGGGGATCTGTACCATTGGGACGGTCTCCACCTGAACCAATCAGGTACCAATGTTCTAGCGAAGAGGATAAATAGGGTGGTCAGTAGGACTTTAAACTTCTGAGTTGGGGGGAAGGGAAAGTGAAAGCGATAGTGAGTATGGAGTTAAATGGCAAGATAAGCAGCAGGATAGCATGTGTGCAGGTGGATTTAAACTTGAGGCAGACTGGGAATGCAGCAAAAAGGAAGGATAACTTAGGACATCTTATGACTTCCGATATCTTTAATGACAAGAAAGTTAGCATTAAGGCACTTTACCTGAATGCTCGTAGCATTCGTAACAAAGCAGATGAACTAATGGCACAGATCATCGTGAATTATTATGATGTGGTAGGCATCACAGAGACGTGGTTGCAGGGGGGTCAGGACTGGCAGTTAAACATCCAAGGATTTTCAACTTATCGAAAAGACAGGGAGGCAGGCAGACGGGGTGGGGTTGCCTTGTTAGTTAAGAACAAAATTAAATCTATGGCACTGAATGACATAGCGTTGGATGATTTGGAGTCTGTGTGGGTGGAATTGAGGAACCACAAAGGCAAAAAAACCATAGTGGGAGTTATGTACAGACCTTCTAATAGTGGTCAGGACCAGGGCGCAACATGTACTGGGAAATAGAGAAGGCATGTCAGAAAGGCAAGGTCACGGTGATCATGGGAGACTTCAGTTTGCAGGTGGACTGGGTAAATAATGTTGCCAGTGGATCCAAAGAAAGGGAATTCATGGAATGCTTACAGGATGGCTTTTTGGAACAGCTTGTCATGGAGCCCACAAGGGAGCAGGCTATTCTGGACCTAGTGCTATGTAATGAACCAGACTTTATAATCTTAAAGTAAGGGAACACTTAGGAAGCAGCAATCATAATATGGTAGAGTTCAGTCTGCAGTTTGAAAGAGAGAAGGCAAAATCAGATGTAATGGTGTTACAGTTAAACAAAGGTAATTATAAGGGCATGAGAGAGGAACTGACGAAAATAGACTGGGACCAGAGCCTAGAGGGGAAGACAGTAGAGCAAAAATGGCAGGAGTTTGTGGGTATAGTTGAGGAAACTGTACAGAGGTTCATCCCCAAGAAAAGAAAGATTATCCGCGGAGGGATTAGACAGCCATGGCTGCTACAAAAACAAACAGAGGATAACAAAGAGAGAAATAAGGAAGGAGAGGATCAAATATGAAGGTAGGCTAGCCAGTAATATTAGAAATGATAGTAAAAGTTTCTTTCAATACATAAGAAACAAACGACAGGCAAGAGTAGACATTGGGCCACTTCAAACTGATGCTGGAAGGCTAGCAATGAGAGAAAAGGAAATAACTGGAGAACTTAATAAGTACCTTGCGTCAGTCTTCACAGTGGAAGACATGAGTAATATCCCAACAATTAAAGGGAATCAGAGGGCTGAGTTGAGTGTGGTTGCCATTACAAAAGAGATAGTGCTAGAAAAGCTAAAAGGTCTTAAAATTGACAAACCTCCTGGCCCCGATGGGCTACATCCTAGAGTTCTGAGGGAGATGGCTGAGGAAATAGCGGAGGCGTTATTTGAGATCTTTCAAAAGTCACTGGAGGCAGGGAAAGTCCC
>NC_057715.1:24907173-24991769 GCF_004010195.1 Chiloscyllium plagiosum
AATAGAAGCATGGATTACTTTCTAAACGGTGAGAAAATTCATAAAGCCAAAGTACAGATGGATCTGGGAGTGCTTGTTGAGGATTCTCTAAAGGTAAACATGCAGTTTGAGTCCATGATTAAGAAAGCGAATGCGATGTTGTCAATTATCTCAAGAGGGTTGGAATATGTTGTGCTACTGTTGTGCTACTGAGACTTTATAAAGTTCTGGTTAGGCCCCATTTGGAGTACTGTGTCCAGTTTTGGTCCCCACACCTCAGGAAGGATATACTGGCGTGTCCAGCGGAGATTCACACGGATGATCCCTGGAATGGTAGGTCTAACATACGAGGAACGGCTGAGGATGCTGGGATTGTATTCATTGGAGTTTAGAAGATTAAGGGGAGATCTAATAGAAACTTACAAGATAATACATGGCTTGGAAAGGGTGGACGCTAGGAAATTGTTTCCGTTAGGCGGGGAGACTAGGACCCATGGACACAGCCTTAAAATTAGAGGGGGTAAATTCAGAACAGAAATGCGGAGACATTTCTTCAGCCAGAGAGTGGTGGGCCTGTGGAATTCATTGCCGCAGAGTGCAGTGGAGGCCGGGATGGTAAATGTCTTCAAGGCAGAGATTAATAAATTCTTGATGACACAAGGAATTAAGGGCTACAGGGAGAATGCGGGTAAGTGGAGTTGAAATGCCCATCAGCCATGATTGAATGGCGGAGTGGACTCGATGGGCCGAATGGCCTTACGTCCACTCCTATGTCTTATGGTCTTAAAGTCTTATCCGAGGAGCAGGGAAATCAATGTTTCGGGCAAAAGCCCTTCATCAGGATTACAGGGAATTGGGAATAATTTGGATCGCTCAATACAACTACAGTGGGCCAAGTGGTCTCTGTCTGTGTTGTATGATACCATGAAACAGATTTTTCAAATTAATGTTGCTGTGTCGTAATGTCAGTTAAGGGACAGGCACTGGCCAGAACACCAGGGAAAATTTAGGCAAAAGTAGAAATTGCTGAAAAATCTCAGCACATCTGGCAGCATCCACTGAGAGAAATCAGAGTTAATGTTTCAGGTCCAGTGATCCTTCTTCAGACCCTTAACATCTACTCTGATTTCTCTCCACAGATACTACTGCTGAGAATTTCCAGCATTTTTTTTTTTGCTGCAGATTTCTAGCATTCACAGTTCTTTCATTTTTTTTGTTGACCAGGGAAAACTTTCCTGATCTTAAACATTGGTAAAAGGAGACTAGAATTTGAAGCTTTTGGTCTTGCAATCATCAAAACCAGGACCCAAGAAACAGACTTGAAAAAAGAGTCATCATTTTGTACAGAAAAGAAAAGGTTGGACCATATTGACATGGAGATTTAACAAGGACAGTGAACTGACAATCTTCACTCTCTGACCAAGCAGGTCGATTCTGAATGGTTATGTCATTGTCATGGAGATGCAGCAATTTTTTTTTAGATTAGATTAGATTACTTACAGTGTGGGAACAGGCCCTTTGGCCCAACAAGTCCACACCGACCCGCCGAAGCGCAACCCACCCAGACCCATTCCCCTACACCTAACACGACGGGCAACTTAGCATGGTAAATTCACCTAACCTGCACATTGTTGGACTGTGGGAGGAAACCAGAGCACCCGGAGGAAACCCATGCAGACAATGTGCAAACTCCACCCAGTCAGTCGCCTAAGGCGGGAATTGAACCCAGGTCTCTGGCGCTGTGAGGCAGCAGTGCTAACCACTGTGTCACGACCCCATATTTTGGAATACAGTCAGTTCTGCTGTAATGTGGTAGTTCCATTCTCGTGCAATAAAAATAATCACATTTAAACTAATGGGGCCAGAATTGCTTTATAACCAATACACACTTTAAAAGTTCACATTTCAGAATTTTAAATTTAGAATCCCTATAGTGTGGAAACAGGCCATGTGGCCCAACAAGTCTACACCGACCCTCTGAAGCGTATCCTACCCAGCCCCATACACCTATTACTGTACATTTCCCCTCACTAATGCACCTAGCCTACACATCCCTAAATACTATGGGTGATTTAGCATGGCCAATTCACCTAACTTGCACATCTTCGGCCTGTGGGAGGAAACCTGAGCACCCAGAGAAAACCCAAGCAGTCATGGAGTGAATATGCAAACTCCACACAGAAAGTTGCCCGAGGTTGGAATCAAAGCCAGGTCCCTGTTGCTGTGAGGCACCAGTGATAACCACTTAGCCACCATGCTGCCTTTGAAAACAGTGTCCCCAATTCTTCAATCATATTATAGCGAATTCACATTAATGAAACGTGTGTTATAGCAGAATGACCTGTAGTGCAAATTCTTTTTGTTTGCATAAAACAGTGTCCTGAGTATTTATGGTTCTAACTTTTAGAATGTGCAAGGCATCATACTGCAGGTCTGATTAATGATTTTAAATTTGTCTCTGGTGTAAGCATCTCGATTATTTAAGAAATGATATCCAATAGCAGTATCACATCTAATTGTGGATATACTTTTTCCAGAGTTACAAGCACAGGCTGGTTGTGTCCACATGTCATACTGCCAGCTGTGAATGGTCAATGGGACATGTTGTTTGATACAGACCGCCAGTCATTGCAAGATATATATATGGCATCATACTGGCAATGAAGCGTATTATTTTTATTTCACTACTGGGACATGGGCACAGTTGTTTGGGCCATCATTTATTGCCTGCCCTTGTTGTTCTTGAGTAGGAGATTGTAAGCTGCCTCCTTGAACCACTGCAGTCCATGTACTATAGACCCACAATCCCATGAAGGAGGATTTCCAGGATTTTGAGCGAGTGACAGTGAAGGCATAGCTGTATATTTCCAAGTCAGGATGGTTAATAGATAGATAGTTAATAGAAAAGTACAGCACAGAACAGGCCCTTCGGCCCACGATGTTGTGCCGAAACTTAATCCTAATGTAAAATATAGTAACTTAACCTCCGCACCCCTCAACTCACTGGTATCCAAGTGCATGTCCAGCAGTCGCTTAAATGTCCCCAATGACTTCACTTCCACCACCACAGCTGGCAACGTATTCCATGCATTCACAACTCTCTGCGAAAGAACCTACCTCTGATGTCTCCTTTATACCTTCCTCCTAATATCTTCAAACTATGATTTCTTGTACCAGTCAATCCTGCCCAGGGGAAAAGTCTCTGGCTATTGACTCTATCTATTCCTCTCATTATTCTGTACACCTCGATCAGGTCTCCTCTCTTCCTCCTTCTCTCCAAAGAGAAAAGTCCGAGCTTATTCAACCTTTCTTCATAAGGCAAGCCGTCCAGTCCAGGCAGCATCCTTGTAAACCTTCTTTGCACCCTCTCCAAAGCCTCTGTATCTTTGCTATAGTAAGGCGACCAGAACTGGACACAATATTCCAAGTGTGGTCTCACCAGGGACTTGTAGAGCTGCAGCAAAACCTCACGGCTCTTAAACTCAATTCCCCTGTTAATGAAAGCCAAAACACCATATGCTTTCTTAACAACCCTATCCACTTGGGCGGTTACTTTGAGGGATCTATGTAGTTGCACACCCAGATCCCTCTGTTCCTCCACACTGCCAAGAATCCTGTCTTTAATCCTATATTCAGCATTCGAGGTCGACCTTCCAAAATGCATCACTTCACATTTATCCAGGTTGAACTCCATCTGCCATTTCTCAGCCCAGCTCTACATCCTGTCTATGTCATGCTGCAGCCTGCAGTAACCCTCTATACTATCGAAAAAAACCTCCAACCTTCGTGTCATCTGCAAATTTACTAACCCACCCCTCAACCTCCTATTCCAAGTCATTTATAAAAACTACAAAGAGCAGAGGCCCAAGAACAGAGCCCTGCGGGACCCCACTCAACACTGTCCTCCAGGCAGAATACTTTCCATCTACAACCACTCTCTGCCTTCTGTCAGCCAACCAATTCTGAATCCAGACAGCCAAATCTCCCTGTATCCCATACTTTCTGACTTTATGAATGAGCCTACCATGGTGAACCTTATCAAATGCTTTGCTGAAGTCCACATACACCACATCTACTGCTCTACCATTGTCGACCTGTCTAGACACCTCCTCAAAGAACTCAATAAGATTTGTGAGGCATGACCTGCCCCTCACAAAGCCATGCTGATTGCCTTTAATCACACTATGCTTTGCCAAATAGTCATAAATCCTATCCCTCAGAATTCTTTCCACAACTTTGCTGACCACAGATGTAAGACTGACTGGTCTGTAATTGCCAGGGATTTCCCTATTACCCTTCTTGATAAGAGGAACAACATTTGCCTCCTTCCAATCCTCCTGTACGACTCCTGTGGAGAGTGAGGAGGCAAATATCCTCACCAGCGGCTTAGCAACCTCCTTTCTCACTTCCCGGAGCAGCCTACGGTAAAGCTGGTCTGGCCCTGGGGACTTATCAATCTTAATGTTTTCCAAACTTTCTAGCACATCAACTTCATCAATCTTGATCTGGTCAAGACTTCAAGACTGTATCCCAGCTCCTCTAAGTTTTCATTTACAACAAGTTCCCTTTCCTTGGTGAAAACCGAAGCAAAAAACTCATTTGGGACTTCCCCTATCTGCTCAGACTCCACGCACAATTTCTCTACGCTATCCCTCATTGGCCTACCTTCTCCCTGAGCATTCTCTTATACCTCACGTATGAGTAAAACGTCTTTGGGTTCTCCCTAATACATCTTGCCAAGCCTTTCTCGTGCCCCCTCCTGGCTCTCCTCAGTCCATTTCTGAGCTCCGTTCTAGCAGGCCTGCAATCCTCTAAAGCTGTGCTAGATCCTTGCTTCTTTCACCTTACACAAGCTGCCTTCTTCCTTTTGACAAGAAGTTCCTCTGTTCTCGTCATCAAAGGTTCCTTAATCTTACCCCTTCTTACCTGTCTCAGAGGAACAAATTTGTGCATCACTCACAACAACTACTCCTTAAATTGTCTCCACATGTCTGCTGTGCCCTTTCTGTGGAACAATTGCTCCCAGTCTGTACTTCCCAACTCCTGTCTGATCATGTCATAATTTCCTTTTCCCCAATTAAATATCTTCCCTCAGTAACTGCTCCTTTCACTCTCCAAGGCTATGCTAAATGTGAGGCAGTTGTGATCACTTTCACCAAAGTGCTATTCCACCGCGAGATCTGACACCTGTCCTGACTCGCTGCCAAGCACCAAATCCAAAATGGCCTCTCCCCTCGTTGGTCTGTCTACATACTAAGTAAGGAAACCTTCCTGAACACACCTGACAAAAACAGCTCCATCCAAACCATCTGCACTGAGGAGGTTCCAGTCGATATTGGGAAAGTTAAAATCACCCATAACAACAACCCTGCTACTTTTGCATTTTTCCAGAATCTGCCCGCCTATGAGATCTTCAATCTCTCTACTGCTATTAGGTGGTCTGTAGAAAACCCCCAATGCGGTGGCTGTTCCCTTGCTATTCCTAACTTCCACCCATACTGACTCAGTAGACAAACCTTCCTCAACAACTTTCATTTCTGTAGCTGTGATGAACTCTCTGATTAGCAATGCTACACTCCTTCCTCTTTTTCCACCTTCCCTGTTCTTTTCAAATGTTCTAAACCCTGGAACATCAAGCAACCATTCCTGCCCCTGTGAAACCCACGTCTCCATTATGGCCACAACATCGTAGCCCCATGTACTGATCCATGCTGGTGAGTGGCTTGATGGGAACTTACAGAAAGCAGTGTTGTCACGGATCTGCTCGCCCTGAACTTTTAGTTGCAAGTGGTCGTGAGTATAGAAGGTGCTGTCTAAGATCCTTTGGTGAATTTCTGCAATACAACCTGCCAATAGTACACACTGCTGCTACTGATCTTCAGTGGTGGAGTGACTAAAAGTTTGTAGATGTGGTGCCAACCAATCAGGCTGCGTTTTGGTGGATGGTGCCATATCACATTACTCGTAAATGGAGGACAAGCATCTTTTTGGTTTTATAGACTGACCTCCACTCAGGACCAAAAGTGGTGGACGTAGAACATTTTGTGAGTTTTTGTAACAGACAAGAGTGGTGATTTGATCAGCAGATTGCTTACTCTTCTTCAAAATTATACCTTGGGAGTTTTGTGTGAGCCGAGTAGGCTGCTAGGTTGTCATCCAAAAGACATTGCCCTCTGAAAGTGCACATTTAAAGTACGAGCTTTGTCCATTTTTGAATTCCAATCCTGCAGTGTGATTCAATTCTATGATCTTGTGATCCAAAAAATGATGCCTGTTGACATATGTTTGCTGCATGTAACTGTTGTGGATAAATCTGTGGACAAGATGCTAGTTGGTAAGTTCGATCCCATAATTTTAAGTTTTCTGTTGGTCTTACACCCAAAATATTAGTCACCATTCCCTTTCGGTTGCTGACTAGATTTGAAAACACTCCCAGTACTTCTATATTTATTTCATGTGAACGTAAATATTATGATTCCTTTTTAAACCTCAATAACCGCACTTAATCTAACCATGGTATAACAATGACCAAAACGCGTAACAACCACAATAGCAAACAAGTGGTTCTTCTATTTTCTTTCATGTCTTCAATGTTAACTGCTATAGTACAATAGAGACCTTGAGATCATGTGCAATTTTCCCATTGTATACAAAAGCAAATATTCGCTCCATGGCTACTGTTTGTTCATTGTTCATCACCAGGCCCAGGCAGTTCTATAGGGAAGTGTTTGTGAAAGGTTCTTCTCAGGCAGGTGCAATTGAATGCAATATATAAAAATGTTCCAGCAACATAGCAACAAATACCAATGCTATTTCTCATCGAGGCTTCAAATCAAAGCTACTCAGGGGAGAGGAATTAATGACTTTCTGGAATCAAGTGCATGATTTTTGTGTGCACTACAATGAGTTGCAATACCTCAATAAATTTACTTCCATGGTATACTGGAGTTTTTAACAAGGATATATGGTTTAGCACACAGAGTTCAAACTTTTACTCCCTTCACCTCTTCTACTTGCAGAAAGCACAGCACTCATGGAGACCTGTCTGAGTATTCCTTTTCAAACCTTTGTCATCATCTGCTTATGACATGTGGGAAGAAATACATAATAATTCCCCCAAAACATTTTGCACGAAAATGAGGCATCTAAAAATAATATTTGGCTTGGACATTGACTGACATTTTATTCCCTCAGTTGATAATTTAAAAATTAAGCCAATTATTAAATCTGCCACACACTACCAAACATATTTAGCTGTCAAGATTTGTATCATCTTTTCTTCCCCATGACACTGAAAGTTCTACGTTGAGTAAATTTGCAAGGAGGTATATTAAATTGCAAAAATTATAAATATTTTACAATGTTTAATATGTGCTCATCCTTCTGCCTACAGCCTTATGTCGGGTGGAGGACGCGAAACCTGTAGGAATTCTGGGTGCTGAGTGTGTGCCCAAATTGTGTAATGTTTGTAGATTAGATTACCTACAGTATCGAAACAGGCCCTTCTGCCCAACCAGTCCACACCGAGCCTCCGAAAAGCAACCCACCCAGACCCATTTTTCCCTCTGACTAATGCACCTAACACTATGGGCAATTTAGCACAGCCAGTTCACCTGACCTGCACGTCTTTTGAACTATGGGAGGAAACCAGAGCACCCGGAGGAAACCCATGTAGACACAGGGAGAATGTGCAAACTCCACACAGACAGTCGTCCAAGGAATCAAACCTGGGACCATGGTGCTGTGAGGTAGCAGTGCAAACCACTGAGCCACCATGCTGCCCCATCATCAGATGCAAATAGCCAAATTGACATGGAAATGATACCGGCACCTAATAAGAGGCACTGAATACTTCCAGGAGCCACGTGCTGCCTGCCTGGCATCAGCTGTAATGGCAGGTTGCTGTCATTTCGGGTATTGTCCACAAATAAGTCTACCACTATTGTCAAGTGTCCTTTTGCTCCTGGTACTTACACAGCACTTGATATCCTACACTATATTTCAACCACCCTTGCAGACAAAGTTGTTCCTCACTTGTTTCACAGTACTGAAGAAGGGCTGTATGTCACTTACACACTTCAGTGGTTGAAATTCATTGATGGTCAGAGACTCATAGAGAGATACAGCATGGAAACAGATCCTTCGGTCCGATTCGTTCATGCCGATCAGATATACTAAATGAATCTAGTCCCATTTGTAAGCATTTGGCCCATATCCCTCTAAACCCTTCCTATTCATATACCCATCCAGATGCTTTTTAAATGTTGTCATTGTACTAGCCTCCACCACTTCCTCTGGCAGCTCATTCCATACATGCACTACCCTCTGTGTGAAAAAGTTACCCCTTATGTACCTTTTAAATCTTTTCCCTCTCACCTTAAACCTATGCCCTCAAGTTTTGGAGGAGAAAGTGAGGTCTGTAGATGCTGGAGATCAGAGCTGAAAATGTGTTGCTGGAAAAGCGCAACTGGTCAGGCAGCATCCAGGGAACAGGAGAATCGACATTTCGGGCATAAGCCTGAAGAAGGGCTTATGCCCGAAACGTCGATTCTCCTGTTCCCTGGATGCTGCCTGACCTGCTGCGCTTTTCCAGCAACACATTTTCACCTCAAGGTTTGGACTCCATCACACCAGGGAAAATTACCCTATCCATGACCATCATGATTTTATAAACCTCTATAAAGTCACCCCTCAGCCTCCAATGCTCCAGGGAAAATAGCTCCAGCCTATTCAGCCACTCCCTACAGTTCAAACCCTCCAATCCTGGCAGCAACCTTGTAAATCTTTTCTGAATGCTTTCAAGTTTCATAAAATCCTTCCTATAGCAGAGAGACCAGAATTGCACACAGTATTCCAAAAGTGACCTAGCTAATGTCCAGTGCAGTCACAACATGACCTCCCAACTCCTATACTGGATGCACTGACCAATAAAGGATAGCATACCAAATGCTTTTTTCACTATCCTGGCTACTTGCGACTCCACTTTCAAAGGACAATAAAGCTTGTCTTCCTTGGATCCATCTTGTTCTTGGAATGACTATCCTCGAAAGGTGATTGTCATTCTTGAAAATTGACATTTCTCATTTAATGTAAGGCCCTTTTGTAATTCCCTGACACTCTATTCATGTTCCCTCTTTACTTTGTCATGTACCAAGATTTTGCCTCTGTGCCAATGATTCCCAGCTTCCCATCCAGAATTCCAGACGATACTCTCTGAAAAGTCTCTGGTACAGGGGAAATACCAAATTGTAGATAGTTGATGTAATGTCCCTGAATGATATAATGAATGTAGTCAGCAATCTTGAATCCTGGTCTGGTACCTCTGTCAGAACCCACAGCTTGCCTCCAATTTAGTGAGAAAACCTGCTTCTTGCCAATTTTGATAACCATCTTCAACTGACAAAATAAAATGGATTTCTCTTCAAACTCCTCTGTTTAATTGAGTGAGATCCACATACAATCTCAGTTTTCTATCAGTCCTGGGAACAGTTATCAAACCTGTGCACCATTGTGTCAGTTCTATCACTGGAGATTTGACCTTAAATTTGGCCTGAAATTTAACTTTTCCCATCAGTAGATGAGTAATCTTCCTGGGAGTGTTCAAGCATGGGTGCTTAGCATTTTCTTGTAGAGTTATGACAATTCTGTTACAATTTGTCCAAGACTTTGAATACTTGAGGAAAATTCTTGTCAAAACTCCCCATTCCCATTCTGGAGTACTATTTGAATTAGATTCACTACAGTGTGGAAACAGACCCTTTGGCTCAACAAGCCCACACTAACCCTTCAAAGAGTAACCCACCCAGACACATTTCCCTCTGACTAATGTACCTAGCACTTTGGGCAATTTAGCATGGCCAATTCACCTGACCTGCGCATCTTTGGACTGTGGGAGGAAACCGGAGCACCGGGAGGAAATCCATGCAGACACGGGGAGAACGTGCAAACTCCACACAGACAGTCACCCGAGGCTGGAACCGAACCCAGGTCCCTGGTGCTGTGAGGCAGCAGTGCTAACCACTGAGCCACTGTGCTGCCTGTATTCATCTGTTGTACAGTCTTAATGCTCTTTACCTTTTACTATCTTGAGAATTGTCTTCAGGAGCGCAAGATAAAAAACATGAATAAAATGTGTCGTTTTTCACCAATACTCAGTCAGATTATACAATTCAAAGGGATTTCACAGCTGAGCATAAGACTATTATCTCACTTTCTGTCCAGTGGAACAGCAAGCCAGGCAGTTTCTCTCCCTTCTCCCCATGTAGCACAGGAGCGTTGAAGTGAATTATAATGCTAGACTGAGACCATTGATCTCACTATACAGCAAGACCCAGAGCAGTGATTCTCCAGCTCCAATCACCTCAGTTCCACTCTGGTGGAGCATTCACTAACTGAATAATCAGTAAAGCACCCCCACTGGGACATTTTAACATCTCCTGAAACTTCCTGAAGCAGTGCTTCCTCTCAAATCGGAGGACAGAAAGAGAGGAGGGATTTATTTTTAGAAATTGCCTCCCGCATTAGCAAGGAAAGGCTAGGATACAGTGTAAGCAATTAATGAAATTCTATTAATCATTACTGACAGTAAGTATGAAAGGAATCTGCACATTGCAACAAAAGGGGGAATGGGTTCACTATTTAATTTCATGAGTAAAATCACTATTTCATCACTATTTAATCCTGAGTAAAATACAAAACCTGAAGGGCATGCTTTGGTGTCCGAGTGCTCACTTTAATTCAAGGCAACATGCAAGCAAGGTAAAGATTATTCTCTTGAAAAGCCAGTTACCTGTAGGTGGGATCATTCCTGGGGACATTAGACCAGGGACACTGTGTGGCACAATGTGGGAGTTCTCAGGGGATGTAACACTCTGAGATCGTTTAGGAGGTCTTCCTGGCCTGGAACTGGAAGAAATGAAAAATTCACATTAAAAATAAACACATTTAAATTCAGTGAGCATTCCACATCAGTTAGTAACATTTTTGAAGTTGTGGAAAGTGCTGGGAGAGATATTGTAAATAAACTTATTTCAAGGACGATTGCTTTTTTGCTAGATGTAATAGACTGCCTTTACTAATTAGATTACATGCTGAATTCATTTCTTTCATAAAGATCAGCCACTGTTAATGCATTATTCATAGCTGGTATCTCGTTACCTGATTCTTAATATTAATATCTATACATGTTAGAATTGCCTAGTTTGCATATGCTAAAATTCGACATGGAGCTTTCAGCTTGAAAATTATGCTCTAACTTGTAATAATTACTGCAGTTAGCTTGATATTGATTTATGGGACTTTTAAAAGCCAAATATGTGTCGTAGTTTAAATGAATTGAATGTTAGGATTCTGCGGGAAATTAAAAGGCAATGTCAGCTCTAGGAGATTGTTCCTGCACTTTTCTCATCTGACAATTAACTAGGAGGCGGAGGAAAATGAATGGGGGGGGGCATTGTCCATGATCAGCTATTCTGCAACAGTTGCCACTGTTTGCCAGATAACACTTTCTTATCTGCAGACCATACAATAATGGACTAATGTAAATGGCCATATTTGTGGTGATGGGGAGGATGATTAAATATATTGTATGTATGTTAGACACACACAGGTAAACATGAATATTTTTGGGATCATTTTAGTTATTTAAACTTGTAAGAGGTCAGTTTTAAGCTGGGCAAGAAACATTGACTGCACAAAATGAAGGAGAGTATCAAGTGTGTAGGATAACCAGGCAGGCAATTTGCTGTCCGCTACTTACTGCCTGATGGGACCAGGTGAAACTGAACCCTAGTCTAAAGATACAACATCAAACAACTATGATCATGTAATAATATCATAAATGCAAGCAGGAAGAAAATGTTTCAACTTTGACATAAAGAATTCACATAGTAATTCTTCACTATGTTGATTTTTTTCTTAAAGTCTCATCTACTAATTTCCATTATTAGTTCCTCCAAGATGTTTTGTTTTGATATTCACTTTTATTGCATAACATTTCAACTGTTCATTCATTTTATCTGTTAGTGTCTGAAGATATTCTGTAATGCTGGCAACTAGGACCTGATCATCTGCAAATCTCTCCATCTTCACCAACTGACCTTCTTCTATGCCGATTGCAGGAAACAGTAGTGGAAAAGTTGAATTTAAGATAAACCATAGAATCATAGAATCCCTGTAATGTAGAAGCAGGCCATTCAACTCATCGAGTCCACACTGATCCTCCAAAGAGCATCCCACCCAGACCCAGTCCCTTGCCCTTTCCTTATAACCTTGCATTTCCCATGGTTAATCAACCTAGCCTGCACACCACTGGACATTACAGGCAATTTATCATGGCCAATCCACCTAACCTGCACATCTTTGAACTGTGGGAGGAAGCCGGAACACCCAGAGGAAATTCACACAGACACGGGGAGGATGTGCAGTCTCCACACAGACAGTCACACTCACACACACAGACACATAAATGGGTCAATAGCTGGAGTAGGCATTTCAATGTAAATGACTAGGAAGCATTTGTTGGAATATAATTGTAAATGAGTTAGAGCTCGAATAGCAAAATAATGCACTCTTCAAGAAAAGAATTGTCCAGATAAGATATGTTCAGAAAAGAACATTCACATTTTGATTTGGAGTGTCCTGTTGTGCAAGATTGAAATATGGGCCTGGAGAAAAGCACAACGTCAAAGATTAGAAAATTGTCAAATGTGGCATTGGAGGAGGAAGGGGCAGGTCAGCTGAAAAGAACACAACAGAAATGAAGATATTTTCCGGATGGTGATTAAGGAAAGAATATTTGTGAATGTCATCAAAAGGAAGGCAACAAGATTGGATTGGCCAAATTCCAAATCATGAGAAAATACCAAAGAAGTGATTGAAAGAAGATTGGAAAGATATGGACAGGAGGGAGATTGAGAATGGCAACGTAGTCAACTTGAAATTGAAATGAGAAGCTCTTGCGAGCAAATGCAGAGGATTGTCCAAAACAGCCGAGAAATGAGAAGAGGAACTGTCCTTACAATCATTTTGCTTGAGAGCAATTGGCCCTGAGGAGCACAATTTTAGGAGTAAAGCCAAAAAACAATGTAAGTCTTTAATGAAGTGTCACAGAATATTCTTGAAGCCATGAGGACTGTGTAAGAGTTCTGAAAAAAAAAGTTTGGCTATGACCAAAATAGCATCAGACCCAAGGCCTATTACTGATCAGAAAAGAACACAAAGACTAATTAATGTCTCAGTCATCAGACTTGCATTACCTACATCTAATTTGGATCTAGAATTATCAAACACTTCTCAGTTCACACACATCTGAAGGAAAATAACCACCTTCTTTCAGAGAAAAGCAAATCAGTCAAAAGTTGCTACAGATTTTCCACAATGTCTTGAAATAAATCAAAGCTAGCAGGCTTGATCTGAGGAAAATTAAGATCTTTTCTAATGTGCCTCTCTTCTGTTTCTTTTAAAACAAGAGGTAGAAACCTACAGCCCCCTGACAACTGAAAACCACATTACTCAATTACAATTGCCAGACCCATTTAACTTGAGACTGCAAAACAGAGAAGAAAAAATACCCATTATTCTCCTCATCTCTCTGTCAAATATGTCTTTGTTACTGACATTTTTTGTTGCCATTCACTAGTATTGAATAGGTATATGAAAGAAACAATTGCTGCGATTTCCCGACCTTATAGTTTTGGATAAAAAACAAAATCAACTCAATTTTTATAATAATTCTAATAAAAGTCATAAAGGCAAGTTTGTGCTATGAATACTTTATTGACAATAATAGGCTGCAACCTGGAGCAGTGCAATATCACTTTACATGTTTCTGAATATGCCTATCATATAATTTTCATCTTAAGTATAAGTTTCCAGAGGATGATATGCCTTTAAAGTGTGTTATAAATCATAATATTAGTCAGAGCTTGCCTGCCTCAACTGCAGAAACAAAATATCTTTTGTGATACGTTCAGGGATGTGTGTTCTACTGCTGCCATCCAGTTCTCACACACACACACACACACACACACACACACACACACACACACACACACACACACACACACACACACACACACACACACACACCCCAAGACGGCAGTTACGATTTATGATGCATTTGGACAGAACATTGTCAGAGACAAAGAATAGGAAGCTATATGAAGAAACTTGTCAATCCTCACAAGTCTACAATTATCTCGTCAAGAATAAGACTTACATGCTCGTTACTGACTTTAACATTTTCAGCTATTTTGAAGTAAAAGATATTTTTATGAAAATTTCAGGCTGAGCGAAAGTGAACATGTGGGGCTGAGAGTGCATAATGAGCCCTAACACAGTACGACTGTACCAAGTTTCATTCTTTGTGGCTTATACAGTTGTTAGATCTTCGACAATTGAGCCATGGCTTATATTTGGCCTCCAGCAATCATTTATTATGAAAACTGATATACATTTTGATGATTAAATTTCATGATTTGTTTTTACATTCTTTCAAACTCCAACATCTCTGTTGCTACCTTTTTTAAGCTGCTGACATGATTGTCCTTCAGTAATTTTCTGCATTATATTTAACACAGTGATGTTTATGGTATATAGCAAGCTGAATTGAGGAGCAAACTGTTGCTTATACCTAGACCTATGTTGACCACTTCACTACAAATTCAAATTGTGAAGGAAATCTTCTCACCATTCCCATGGCCTGGGATCAAATAAGTTGTATTTTAAGAAAAGATGAAACAATAAAAATCATTATCCCCTGTGAAAGGAAGAACCTGTCTTTTGATAGCACCTTACATGACCACCAGATACCCAGAGTACTTGACAGTTAGTGAAGTACTTCTTGAAGTGAAGTGACTGTTGCAGGAAGAGTGGCAACAGATTTAACACCTCAACCAACTGCAGACAGCCACTAGATAATAAAGAGATCATTAGTTTTAGTGATACAAATGCAATGTACTCCCATGATACAAAAAGAATAACAACAGTGATTGCTGAAAATATTCATCAGATCAGACAGCATGTGTAGAGCTGTATTTTTGATGCTGGTTGAGGAAGAAATATAGCTCAGGACACTGAGGAAAATTTTCCTACTCTGTGAAGAAAAGCCAAGGGATATTTTACACTCACCTGGGACAATAAGCAATTATGTTTAATTTGCTGCGCTACTTCTGGTATCATCCTCTTTAGTCTTGCACCTTCATTCTTTTTGACATTTAACCTCTTCTGTCTTTCACCATATTATAGGCATTCTCCTTTGATCTTCATCATTTCCTTTACTACCTCTGTACTTGCTTAAAGCCTCTTATGGCTTATTTTTGTCCTCTTAGAGGCATACGGTCATGGAAAGAGGTCCTTTGGCCCATGATGCCCACAGAGGTCATCAAACATCTACCTATTATAATTCTATTATCCAGCACTTGGCCAATATCCATGTATGCTGTGGCATTTCAAGTGCCCATCTAAATAGTACTTAAATGTCTTAAGGGTTTCTGACTCTACCATGCCTTTAGGCAATCAGTTCCAGATACCCACAACCCTGTAGGTGAATAAAAGGTTTCCTCAAATCCCATCTACCTTACCTTAAAGCATTTCCCTGTGGTTATTTACCCTTTTGCTAAAGGGAAAAGCTTCTCCCTATCTGTCTCTATACCCTCAGAACTTTGTCCATTTCAATAAGATCACTCCTCAATCTTGTTGCTCCAAGGAAAACAAATCCACCTATGTAGTCTGTCTTCAAAGTTGAATCACTCCAGCCCAGGTGACACGCTGATGAATGTCTTCTGCACTCTCTCTGGTATAATCACACCTTTTCTTCAGTGTGGTGACCAGATGTGACATAGCGTTATATACAGCTCCATCTAACCTCATTTTTGTACTTAATTGCCTTGATTTATGAAGTCAAGTATCTTATATGCCTTCTTATTCACCTTGTCAGGCAGCATCCAGGGAACAGGAGAATCGACGTTTCGGGCATAAGCCCTGCCCGAAACGTCGATTCTCCTGTTCCCTGGATGCTGCCTGACCTGCTGCGCTTTTCCAGCAACACATTTCCAGCTCTGATCTCCAGCATCTGCAGACCTCACTTTCTCCTTCTTATTCACCTTATCCACCTGTCTTGTTGCCATCAAGGACCTACAGCCATGTACATCAAAATCCCCTAAGCATCTGTAGTTTTGAGGTTCCTACCATTCATTGTATATTCCATTGGCCAGTTTGTCTTCCTAAAATGCATTACCTTACACTTTTCAGGATTAAATTTCATTTGCCACTGTTCAGCCTATCTGACCCTATGTTGTCTGTCAATTAAGGCTTTCCTCCTTGCTGTTAACCACACCACCAATTTAATGTCATCTGCAAACTTACTTATCATGTCTCCTCCATTCAAGTCAACTTAGCGAGAAGCAGAGACCCATAGTTGTTGTTCTGAACAATCATCCATCTGAAGCATCTGAAGCATCTGAAGCATCTGTTTCTCTCTCCACAGACAACACCACATCAGCAATTTCTGTTTAAATTTCAGTATTTTTAATGTGTTATTATAGGGCCTCATTTTAACCTTGTTTAACTTTTGCTAAAGGATATACATCTCCAGCAGTGTTTCTCTCTTAGTACAGGTCATTCTGCTATAACGTGTGTTTCGTTAATGAGAATTCACCGTACCATGATTGACAGATTGGGGACACTATTCCTGAAGCGCAAATTTTTAAAATGTACATTGGCTGTACCACGATTACATTGCCAACACTTTAAGCACTGTTTCTAAAACTTGATTTTTTAAATAATTCTGGATTGCATAAGAACACAAATATCATGTTATAATGTATTAGAGTTATGTCTTCGATTGTGCGCTGATGTTTCTGGAGTGGGACAGGAACCCACAATCTTCTGACGACACACATTACACTAGAGTTATAGTCACAAAATGCTCTAAAAACTCAGTTTGTAAAACACAATGATGTTCTTTGTGACCATACTGATATCTTTTTATTTACTATTATTCAGGGTGAGAAGGATGCTCCTCGACATTTAGCCCTCCATACCTCCCAGTTCAGCCTTGATCTTTTGTGCTCCCATCCTGGAGTAAGACTGAAACCTTCAACCTTGTGACTGAGAAGAAACAGGATTACCCACTGAATCAAGGCTGATGCACAGAACTCAGACAAGTATAAACTCCTCAACTTCTTAACTTAGAGTCATGCAACTCCAGCGAAGGTAACCAGGGCTATCACAGGCAGGATATTGTTCAGGCATTGGCTGACATCCGTGTGCAAATTAAAGTTGCATTTATGATTTTATGTCTCCCTCCTGGTAGGTTTGAGGGCGGTGCTGTGTTTTTTTCGGAGGGTGGAGAATGGAGAAGACGGCGGGAGTGTTGAGAAAGTGGAGATGTAAATCCACACCCCCTCCCCGCAGCACAGGATAACCTTTCTGACACCTACCCACACTGTGACCTGTCAGAAATTTTACAGGAGGAAATAAAGGAGCATTAAGCAGCCCCCTCATCCTTGGGCCTATTAAAGATGACCTGAAAATGTGTTGCTGGAAAAGCGCAGCAGGTCAGGCAGCATCCAAGGAGCAGGAGAATCGACATTTCAGGCAAAAGCCTTTCTTCAGGAATGAGGAAAGTGTGCCCAGCAGGCTAAGATAAAAGGTAGGGAGGAGAGACTTGGGGGAGGGGCGTTGGAAATGCGATAAGTGGAAGGAGGTTAAGGAGAGGGTGACAGGCCGGAGTGAGGGTGGGGGCGGAGAGGTCAGGAAGAAGATTGCAGGTTAGGAAGGTGGTGCTAACCTGCCTTTTATCTTAGCCTGCTGGGCACACTTTCCTCATTCCTGAAGAAGGGCTCATGCCCGAAACGTCGATCCTCCTGCTCCTTGGATGCTGCCTGATCTGCTGCGCTTTTCCAGCAGCATATTTTCAGCTCTGATCTCCAGCATCTGCAGTCCTCACTTTCTCCTATTAAAGGTGACTCATGGGCATTTTTGTGCCAATTCCAGCATTTTGCATGTGGCGGGGAGGGGTAGAGGGATGCTGGAAGCCCAGCAGATTTAGTTGCTGAAAATGTGTTGCTGGAAAAGCGCAGCAGGTCAGGCAGCATTCAAGGAACAGGAGAATCGACGTTTCGGACATAAGCCCTTCTTCACCCAGATTCCTGAAGAAGGGCTTATGCCCGAAACGTCGATTCTCCTGTTCCTTGGATGCTGCCTGACCTGCTGCGCTTTTCCAGCAACACATTTTCAGCTCTGATCTCCAGCATCTGCAGTCCTCACTTTCTCCCAGTAGATTTAGTTGCACAAGTTACTTTGAGTAAAGGGGAGGTGGGTGCAGCTTTCTTCTTGTGGGTTTGTTGGACTAAACTTAGCGTCATCCCTCCAATCCCCACCCACAAGGTCACCCCCAGACTCTTGAACCAAATCCTCCAACTCACCCTACTTTCCAAAGCTCCACACCCAGAACATACCTGGGGGTCCTCAGCACATGGAGCCTGCCAATATGTCCTAACAGTGACCACCATATCCATCTGTTACTGCTGGGACTACAAAGACGTGCCAATTCCACACAGGGGCTTACTCCTGAGATAACGTCAGAAGTGTCACCTGAAAACAATGGCCAGTGCTCCCAATGTTAAATTGCTGTAGGACAACCAACATGATCATGGGCGGGCACACCAATATCCCAAAATCCGCACCATCTCCTGAATTTTTACCCATAGGAGGGGACCATGACATCCTATAAAATCTGGTCTGTGGTGTGTGATCCTGCAGTGCTATGCTCTACACAGGAAACATTAAATCATAACCTTTTCCACGTGTAGGTTTGTCCAGTAAATAGCTGCAGTCGTCCGTGCCTTCAAGAAAAGGAAATCCATTAGCAGCTAGAATTTTAACATAAAGAAGATTTAACCACCAGTGTCCAGAATTGCTCAGTAGTACAATTTTGGAAGGAGAGGTTAAAATCTATTTTTACCATCCAAAATACAGTGCTCTATAAAATGTCAGCAAACATAAGTTTGGGATCATTTATAACTGGTATGTTGTCTTGCTGTGATTGTAGAAGTAATTAAAGATGAAAGGAATTGTGTGCAGTGAACATTTACACAATGGCTATTGTTGAAAAACACATTATATCTCAGACAGTAATGGACAAACAATACACTTTGTTCCCTTCAGAAGTCTGCACCTGACCTCTTTTTGGAACATATAACATTAGGAGCACTGAGTTTCCATCATTATTTTTTCATTAAAAAAAAACACACATTTCCTTTCGTATTACACCTGTAGAAGTGATTGACTATTTCAAAAGGCTTTAAAAAAGGGCAGAAGCCAAAACAAACAAAGCAACATTTCTTTTGGGCAACGCAAGCACAATGCAGAAATGGAAATTACCTACACCTTCAGTATGAGTGCTCATTCGTATGTGCATATTGGAAAAAAAATTAATGTTATAATGTGTTTTCTTCAGTGATACGTGCTTGTTCTCTGACCCATGAAGGCACTAACTCATGAGGGAAAAATTTTGCTGATCTCCCTCCCATCCGCCCGTGACATGAGCAGACAATGGTTTGGTGGAGGGATCAGCAAATATGTGGAACTTGACATCAGTCCACTGCTAATACACTGCTTCCAGTTTAACCCTATTGCATTTGCAATTGTTTGTAAAACCAATTCGAGAGAGCTGGGTCCCACATTGTACTATGAAACTTAGACCCCCATTCCTAATACTTTCACTGTTATTTGTAAGTTTAACTGGCTAACCAGGATTCCAAGGATTCATGAATCTTGGGAAGTTAAAGGGCATTACAAGTCAGCCAGATCAAAGTGCTCAGGACTCTTTACCGTAAGGATAATTCCTGATGAAGGGCTTATGCCCTAAACGTCGATTCTCCTGTTCCTAGGATGCTGCCTGACCTCCTGTGCTTTCCTAGCACTCTCAACTCTTTACAGTAAACCATACAGCCAAAGCTGCACCCATTGCCAGGCGTATGGTGGATGTTCCCAATGATACCTGATTACAGTCTTTGACTTCCATTTTCCCGGCCAGGAGCTGTTAATCTTTCACTCTGACAAGGCAGGAAATAGAGGGATATATCTTCTATGTTATGCACCTTGGAGCAGATAGGACTCCTGGTTTAGAGGGAGAGACATTATTGCTGTGCCCAGGGAACAGAAGGGGAGAAAAACAGGTGGGCGGCATGGTGGCACAGTGGTTAGCACTGTTGCCTCACAGCGCTAGAGACCCGGGTTCAATTCCCGCCTCAGGCGACTGACTGTGTGGAGTTTGCACGTTCTCCCCGTGTCTGCGTGGGTTTCCTCCGGGTGCTCCGGTTTCCTCCCACAGTCCAAAGATGTGCAGGGTCAGGTGAATTGGCAATACTAAATTGCCCGTAGTGTTAGGTAAGGGGTAAATGTAGGGGTATGGGTGGGTTCGCTTCGGCGGGTCGGTGTGGACTTGTTGGGCCGAAGGGCCTGTTTCCACACTGTAATGTAATCTGTAATCTGTAATCTGTAAATCTGTAAAAAGTGATTGAGCTCCAGCTGATTCCGTACATTTCCTGGTTTCCCTGTTGTAAACATACGATGCTGATTCCTTCTTTGTAAATATCAGGGCATGAGAGTGTTATTCCACAGAACTATTTGATAAACCTGTCAATCTCAATCATTTTTTACATGTGACATTAGATGGTGAACGACTATAAGTTCTGGAGGCATTAGAACAGGTTCTCACATAACCTCCCTACAGTGCTTTGATCCACCAGGAATCATCAATATGTAATTGGGAGTGGAAAATCTGACTAGCCTTTATCTATTTGTCAACCTGTGGCACTGAGGTATATTCCAACATCTCAAGGTTCACTTCAGTCTTGGTTAACTGACTCAAAATAATACAGCAAATACACCAGGGTATTTCCTGATCAAAGGACTAATGCTACAGAAAGCCATCTATTAAACATGCCAAGCTGTTTAACTCGAGAACTCTCTCCCCAGAGCTCTCTACCTCTCTGATCTCCTTTAAGGTACACGCTCTACATTTAAGCCAACTTTAATGTTTTCTTACTTCCTTCAGGTGCCAAAGTTTGTTCATAAACATTCTTGTGAAGGACATTTTGCAATGTTAAAGGCATTATATGATGCGTGCTTTCATTGTGGGTTTTAGGTTTCGTTTGTAAAATACCTTGAATTAATAAACACTTTTTAAGAGTTACTTGTAATTTGAAAAGAAAATACTGCCCTTGTGTTTGAGTAGACATCCATTCCAACTATAATTTCATTCTGCTCTACATTTCCTCAGACCTCATGGAGGAAAACAATCGTGGAGTTGCATTGCCATTTAACTAGCAATCCAAAAACACAGGCTAAGGTTCTGATGAGATGGGTTCAAATCCCACCATGGCAGAGGTAGTGAACTTTGAATTCAATAAAAGTCTGGGGAAAAAACACGCCAAAATGGTGACCATGTGATCACTATCAATTGTTGTTAAAAATCCATTTGGTTTACTAATGTTCTTGACGGGAGGAAATCTGTCATCCTTATCTGATATTTTCAACACATAACACCAGACCCACAGAAATGTGGTTGACTCTTAACTGCACTCTGGAATGGTCATTGCAAACCACGCAGATACAGGAACAATTATGGATAGGCATTGGCCCAAACAGCAATGTCTAAATCCCATGAATGAATTAAAAAAAAGAATGTGCTCAAGCAATTCTACATCAAGGCAGCATGTAGGAGTGACTTTATCTTATGGTTCCAAACTAAGCTATAGCTTCAACCATAAGGCAGAGTGCACAAGATATTGCTTGCAATCAATCACTTCTCTGTCTAATATCTTTTCATCTTGAATTTTTGTTGGCAACATCTCAGCCAATAAGAGTTGATTTGCCAGCCAATCAGCATCCCTTTTCTCTGATAGTATAGACTGTGATCATTTTAGATTTGGTATTCTTGCTTTCCTCCTGTGCAAGACAACAAATTTCAGCAACTTAACTTTCTCTCTTCAACTATTTTCCATTTACTGTTTCTGTCACTTTGATGCAAAACATTCCCAGACAATAAACATTCCTTTCTTGTTATATTGCTGGTCATTCATAGCTCAGGAAAGAACACTGATAAAGGAAGAGGATTTTCATGAGAACCTATTACAGATATAGTAATTTACCTAATGATTTATCATCAGAAAGTATGCTATCACTTTAAGTCAATCACATTAGACAGTCTGTATCACTTCATCAGTGTTTATTCTGAGACTTACTTCAGGAAATATTAGTGTCTATCACTAGAACTGGTCGCAAACTATATCATATGGCTTTTGGACTCAAAATGACCTCTGTCAATATTTGCATGTGTGAGAAGCAACTTCACAAATAAATGATTCCTTTTTTAAACAGTCTCATTTCATAATCAATGTTAGAGCTGCCGTTAATATCTCATATAATCGTCAACAGCTCTAATGAAGAGCTATTTTAGCTTCTCTAGACAACAGGAGCATACAAGGGTTTGAGTTTTCAAAGTGAATTACCCCAATTTATTCTTGGTCAGCTTGTTGAATTTTATTTCGCAGGAGGGCACACTCTTCAGCTACCCCTTCCCTATCCATCTAGAAAAAAAGTTGCTTGCAAACTGAAAACCATAGTGGTGGCCCACTGTGGGCAGCCTGAGCAAATAGAGACTTCGACCTCTGCCATGCAAACTCTTACCCTTGAAAGGTGCTGGCCAATTTGATTAGTCCAAAGCTCTTGCCATCAATCATCAGCAATGGCAGAAAGAAAGGTATGCCCCAGGCTTCATGGGCAGCAAGGATGCATCGGGTACATTTTGGAGAGATGAATTTGGGGGGATGAGGCAAATGGGAGCTGGTTTAGGTGGCCAGTTAGGGAGACACAATACAGGGGTATTATCTTAGGTGGAATGGCCCCAGTGTGCACAGGATGCCTCTCAGAGCAGGAAACCACAACACCATCCCCACCAACCTTTCCTTTCACTCCATTTCACCAATTTTGGTGATAAAATGACCTTTACACACTGCCTGCCATCCACTGGCTAGCATATCATGGCAGTGGAAGCTGATTGAAGTCCTCAAATGGTCATTAATTGACCACAAGGATCTCAACAAGCTTAAGGATGGGCAGCTTAACCCCTCATCACGGGGATCAGGTTGGGGTGGGCTGAAAGGTGATGGGGCTATCCAACTTTACACGTCCAATCCTTCTACAAAAACACATCCAACAGGGTGGGGTCTTTAATAAAACATGGATGGAAATGTGTTGCTGGAAAAGCGCAGCAGGTCAGGCAGCATCTAGGGAACAGGAGAATCGACGTTTCGGGCATTAGCCCTTCTTCAGGGCTTATGCCCAAAACGTCGATTCTCCTGTTCCTTGAATGCTGCCTGACCTGCTGCACTTTTCCAGCAACACATTTTCAGCATTTATATTCAGCATTTAATTCTACAATATTTGCAGAGTTAACTCTGGCTGAAGAAGGGCTAATGCCCGAAACGTCGATTCTCCTGTTCCCTAGATGCTGCCTGACCTGCTGCGCTTTTCCAGCAACACATTTCCATCTCTGATCTCCAGCATCTGCAGACCTCACTTTGTCCTCTTTAATAAAACATCCGATATTCCCTCTTTCTAAGGTAACACTTTTCCCTCACTACTCCCACCTTAGAAAATTACTGTTAATCCTGCTTATTTTGAAACATATCCTGCAACACAGTACAATAATTTTCAATACAAACACAACAACATCCTTCAGCCAAAAGACATATTCCCCATCACTTGCATACAAGCAATGTATAATAGCCATGGTTTATTTGTGCCTGGATGTACTGTGGAATATTGATCTAGGTGCACATTGGCAAACCATCAAAGTTATTGTGATATTTTTCAGTGAAGTAGCATATCTTTGACAATTACCTATAAGAACAGCTGAAAGACACTGTAATTTTTAGTCCTGTAAGTAATTTGATCAATGTTTTACATCCAATGTACACATATGGCAACATTGGTATATTATTAAATGGTATTATGCTAATACACAATCGACTAGGGTGCATACTGTTTAAACATGATTAAATATGGCCGGGTAAAATGGAACAAATATATGCTTTTAACGTATTGACATTAGACTCAACTCAGAACATCTGTGCACTGCTTATATAGCAAGTGAAGGGCAGTCCTCTGTTTACTCGAGAGATAATTGTGAGATTTACATTTCTGCTTTTAATTTTTGAACAATAACAAGCTTCTGTACCTTGAGGGCTCAATGCAATTGGAGGTTATAAATGCAAAATTTCTCCTTTCTTGTTTTGTAACCATGGTGAAACAATAGAGTGCGAACTTTCGCTGAACCTTGCTCCTTTAATGGACTGGTCCATGTTGACCTAGCAATGCAGGCTAAAACCTGATACCATCACACAAACTACTGGTAAAGCAATCAGATTAAAGAGCAACTACACTCAATTACATTCCTAATTTCAACACAACAAAGTCATTGTCATTAGGGAAAGATAGACTGCTTCAATTAATCACTTGCAATTTTTTTTCTGTTTTTTTAAAATTCGTTTTAAAAGGACATTACAATTAGGTAGAATGATCAATGAAAGAATGCTATGCACGCAGGCTTTGAACACCAGAAAATACACACAGTTAATCCATGTTTTAAATCATAATTAAGTCATCCAAAGGAACCAGCAAGAAGTCATAATTAGTACTTTCCATGTTGATAAATTATTCAACCATTACAGAATGTGCGGGAATGAGAAGCACATAATGTTTTTCCCTTTGTCTCTACAAGAAGGAATAACAGTCAATCAGTCTATTGTTCAACTATATCCACTGACCAGTCTACTCTCTGACTGAAATCTTGCAACATAAAATTGTCCCTCTTCTTTTCTGAAGTGTCCAATATACAAAATGTGGGCCTGAATTCTGAGTCCAGGGCTGTGATCTCAACATTAGGACCATTACTGAGTCCTGACCCCATAATGGGTGAGCATCAGTCAGGCAATGCAGGTTTCCATAAAAAGGCCTTGCTCAGCCCTAAAGTGAGTTCTGTTCCCAATTTAGGGTCAGTGGCGAGGGATTTGTTTCAGAAGGAGACTTTTTTCACTGGGCTTTCCATCACCTGGAGGAATGGAGCAAGCAGGAAAGCAGGGGGCCAGGAGCCTAACAATTCCCACACAAGAGCCCCAACAGTCATGTTTATTCAAGCGATTGGCAACTGTGTGCCACTGCGTGAGCACCTCAGTTTAACAATTTCTTTTTTTCAAACCAGACTTTTCATCAGTAATGAATAATGGCTCCCCTCTGTGCTCCCGACAGCTGCGCGCTAACATGTCCCAGATCGTTTGCTCTTCCCATTATTGGAAAATTTAATTCTGTTGCTCTCTGGCCTGTTAACAAGATCTTCAATGAGTATATCAGCAAGTTAATTGGAGGCATGCAGATTGCTTATCAACCAGCCCCTCTTCCCCACATTCGCTTTGAAGACTCCAGCATTTCACAGAGATGTTAGAAGACTAACATGCCATTTGAGAGAGGGCAGTTATTTACCCATTATCAACCTTGTACCTAATGGATGACTGAAAATGCAGCCTTTGATGCCAAGGAATGTGTTCTTTTGTGATTATTCTGGAAACTTAAACTATGTGAACAGATAACTCACACTACTTATAGTGATTTTAATTTATTACGCTTTACTCATGTGCTCCAGTAGTAACAATTCAGCGTGTTCTAACATTTCTCTATTGTCTGAAACATATCCATGCATAAGAATTGCCACACTCACTTCCATCATAAGAATTGCCAAATTAAACTACTGAGAAGTACACCTCTGTCGAGTTTATCACTTACAAAGGACACACTCTAGATGTTATTTTCACTTCAGGTTGACTTCAACTGAAAGGCAATTCAATGTATAGCATTCTTAACTCTCACTCCAGAGTTGAACCAAAAAATCTATACTGATGCTCCACTACAGGGTTGATGAAGCATCACACTGTCAGAAGTGCTGTCTTTCAAAAGAGATGTGCCAAGTCCCCGCATGTTCTCTCAAGTTGGCATAAAACATCCTATACTGCCAATTTGAAGGGGGAAATCTAAATCATTCAGCTATACTTAAAAGTACTTGATTAACTGTTAACCATGTTGGAATATCCTGTGATTGCAAAAGTTGCTTTTAAAATGTTAATCATTCTGCTTTCAATTTGTATAATAATCATGCTGTCTTTTTTTCGTAAATACATTAACTGTAAAGTAGATTAATATCATGGAACATCCAACAAAGGAAACTCAGTAATCCATTGAAAATTCGAGTCAAGACAAGTTGATGGACTCAATTACCTAGAGTAGAAATTAACTGGATACAGAAAGTTTCTGCAACCCAAGACAGGACTTTTCCCCATCAGTTTAGAAGAGTGCATTTTAAATGGCTCCGCCTGTCCACTCACTGTAAATGTGAGACATCTGTAAAATACGAAAGAGTAGATTTTCACTTGACAGTTGAACATAAAGCTGGTACATTTCTTAAATTTGTTCATGGGTTGTGGGCATCACTATGTGGGCTAACATTTATTACACATTCCTAATTTCCTTGAACTGAGTGGCTTGTTCAGTCATTTTGGATAGCAGTTAAGGGTCAACCACATTGCTGATGATTTGGAATCACATGTAGGCCAGACTAAGTAAAAATGATAGATTTCATTCCTTACCATTATACAAGCTCTTAATTCTGGATTATTATTTGAACTCAAGCTTCTCCATCTGCTATGATGGACTTCAAACTCATCTGTCCAGAATATTAGTATGGAACTTTGCCCCTCCACATCAATTGCCCCTCATAGCTCAGACAAGCCAACATCCAAAGAATGCTAATTTTCACTTCCAGTCATTCCCATGGAGAATGAGTGGGTTTCTATAACAGCTGAATCACAATGCAATACATACATCTGTTTCAACAATCCCAATTTTGATATTTACTACATAGCCTACCTACTGCCTGGCACTTTTCCACTTGAGTCAGCATCCAAATCACACTCAAGATGGCTTTCAACAGTACTCGAGGTTACTATTTGTGCCCATGAAATGAACACTGTCACTGCCAAGGAAATAACATATTAATTGTCAACTATTCCCATGTCAAACTCATTTCATCTTATATGTGACTTGAAGTTCCTCCTATATTTTCCACCTTGCACCCAGTGTTGGGCAGGAATTCAATGCTGGTCTCACATGACACAGACCATTATGTACTGTCCAATATAGTGCACAACAGATTCAATTCAGAGCTTCCCTCATACAGTCAAATCAAGTATTACTAGGTCAATATGCATTAATACAAAATAAGGACACCCTCTACACAATACCATTGTTGCAACGAAAATATGATAGATGGTAAATAGGGTACAGCTCCATCTTTAGAGCATTATCAAGAATCTCCAGAGCACTGATGCATAAAGCACTGTCTACAATCTTCAAATAACACCTTCATCTAGTTGCCTGAGCTATATTTAAAACAACATCACTGAGGTGAAATACGCTGCAACACCTCTTCCTCACAAATTCTTCCAGTTTCTCGTTGTACCTGTCACATGAGCTTTCACACTCATAGCATTTCCCATAAATAAAAAGCTTTGAAAATTGATATCCTAATTTTCATATAACAGGATAACTGTGTAATTGCACAAGAAGCAGCAAATCCCTGTAAAGGGATTTCTATCGCCATGTAGCTTTGATTCATTATGAAATATAGTGGTATTCTTCAAGGTCCTATTTGTACGGAGTTAATTTAGTCACTATGCACTGCTCGTCTTAAGTGCACTATTTAAACTAAGCCTGAAGCTGGATTTACTTCAAATTTAGCATGTATAAACAGAGAGTATGACGTTGAGTGCTCTGTCTATATTGCAGGACTATTTTGTGATGCTGAGTTTTAGTATTGAGGTAAAAATTTTATGAAGTTCTATCCATGTGGACTGGAGGATACCTGACAATGTGGAACACAAACCGTCAAATGTGTTGATCAACGCAGCCAAGTCTGAATGTCAACTACAAAAACCAACTGCTACGGATGATAGTAATCTGGAATAAAAACAGAGTTCTGCACACACTCAGCACTTGTGGAGGTGGAAACAGAGCTAAATCTTTTGACCTGTGGCTTTTGCCAGAACTAAAGAAAGTTAAGTACATAAGAAATAGAAGCAAGAGTAGGCCATTCAGCTTCTCCAGCCAGTCCCACTATTATATATGATCATGGCTGGTCTTCAACTCATTTTTCATTAGCTCTCAACTCCTTGACGATGCAAAAATCAATCTGACTCCACTTTAAATAGTTTCAGTGATCTAGCCTCCACAACTCTCCAGGGTAGAGAATTCTTGGCATTCTCTACTCTCTGGGAGAAGAAATCCCTTTCCATCCCTGTTTAAGCGTGCTCCCCCTTATTCTGTAACTATGTCCCATGGTTTGAAAGTCCCCGCACATACCCTGTCAATCTCCCTCCGAATCTTGTTTGCTTCAATAAGATCAACCCTCATTCTCAACCAGTTCTCAATAAGTCAACCCCTTCATCTAAGGAATCACTAACTGAATCTCTTTTGCACTGCCTATACAGGGTCTCTTAAATGCAGGGACCAAAACTATACACAGTATTTCAGGCACAGTCTCACCAACACTCTGTGTATTGGAAAAAAATTTCCCTACTTTTGCAACTCTGAACCCCAGCAATGAGGTCAAAATTCTATCTGTGTTTTTAAAAATTATTTGCTGCACCCACATGCTAATGTATTGTGTTTCATGCACAAGAACACCCAGATCCTTCTCTGCTGCACTCTTTTGGAATCTCCCTCTATTTAAATAATAGTGTGCCTCTTGACTCTTCCCAGCAACGTGCATGACTTCACACTTTCCTCCATTAAACTCCATCTATCAAGGTTTTGCCCACCTCACTCAACTTATCCCTACTCCTTTACATATTCCTTATGTTCTCTTACACATGCCCAGCCCCAAATTTTGTGTCATCAGGAAATTTGGATCCATCACACTCTACCTCTCCTCCAAGTCATTAATATGGATAGTAAATCATTGAGACCCTCGGATTGATCCTTTTGACACTCCACTAGTTATGTCTTTCCAACTGGAAAAGATCCATTCATCCTGACTCTCTGTCTTCTCTGTGTTAACCATCCTCAATCCATGTGAATATATTAGCCCTAATACCATGAGCTCCTATAATGGACAATAATCTTTTACATGGCATCTTCCTGAATGCCTTCTAGAAACCAAACACACTATATCTACTACTACTCCTTTATCTACTTGCTATATCTTTAAAGAATTTTAGCAGATTTATCAAACATGATTGCCTGTTCACAAAACTGTGCAGACTCTGTCCTGGCTCCAGGTCAATGGACAAGGTCTTGGCTCCAAGTCAATGTTAGGAGTCCTAGCTCATCTTCCAATTCACCCACCCAGAATGAAGTGGAATATACGAGCCTCAGCGTCCTGCAAGAGGGCAACAGGAGGATATTCTAGGACAACCGAAACAAGATAAAACTTTCCCAATGATGAAGCCGTGTGGATGCAGCAGAACCCATGGCATGAGCCATGAGTGGCCAAGCCCTGCGCTCAGGAGTCAAATGCTTCTGACCCCATTTCCACCATCTTGAATATTAGCTTTTTGTGATTCAGGCACAAGGACCCCCAAGTCCCTCTGAGCTGCAGTTTTCTACAGTCTTTCCTCAGTTAAATAACATTCAGCTTTTCTATTCTTCTACCAAAGTGCATAACCTCACATATTTGCACATTATAAGGTTTTCTAACTCACTTAACATGTCCATATACTTTTGTAGTCATTTTGTGTCATCCCCACTGCTTGCCTTCCCACTCATTTTTGTATCATGGCTAGTGATGCCCATATCCCAGAAACATTTTCTTTTAAAAAAACTTCCATCCAAACAGCATTTGGGTTGAGTTTAATTGAAAACCATCCTGGAGGTTGCCTGGGAGACTTGGATATTGATTAAGGGAACAGGAGGATGGGGGTGGAGACCCTATCAACTTCTAGAGTGGAGAATGGGAAGGGTCAAGAACGACACACAAGTTTTTGATCCTGCTGCCACTGGTATTGAACCAGCCATGAGTGAAAGCCATGTCATGTAGACAAGCCATGAGATAAATGCTTACAGATTTGGTAGGCAAGTCTTCTCTCCTTCTGAGGCATTCTGAGCCCTACATTGGAAATGGAGGAACTCATAGGGAGTCACCTGTTGCCTTTGACAACAACCACTCCCCCATTCCCTCCCATCAGACCCACCCTGACTGATCATGGTGATCCAGCCCACTCCCCCACACAGTCTAGCCTGGGAGTTTCAGGGACCACTCTTCATGTAGGCTTCGTGGAGTGCCAGCGGTTGCTATTCTCCCAGGTGAACTTATATGGACCCATGGATCTCGGAAGTAGAACATTCAATCCACATCAGGACATTTGATGGAAAAATGCCATCAGTGGTGTTAAGAAAGACTGATGGCAGCCAACAGACAGGGACTTCATCTCAATGGGGCTCCTGGAAATGGTCACAACTGGGTTTCCACCAGCTCTCCAGCAAGCATTCAATTCTATCATTTGTCTCTCCAAGGTACAGAATTTTAATTCATGAGCAGAAAGAATAGTATCCTCAATCAGTAAATATAAAATTATATCGCTATTATACCTGGAAGTAGCATTTAATAACCTGGACATTCCAAAGAAAGGGAGGTTAAAGGGCTGGACATTTTTTTGCAAAAGTGATCAACACATCAACTATAGTCATTTCTTGCTCTTCTTTTGAATTTTGACAACTCACTGTTGTTCTATGGCACATTGCGGCTTGTGACAAAATTTGTTTTAGAAACAGTGTCCTCATTGGGACGAAAGAATGGAGGGTACAGTTTAGCTATGGAATAAATCTGTAATGGTTGTCACAACAAAAGCTGAATTGTTAAGCCACTCACATTTTAATCAGATGCTTGGCCTTATTCTCATGGGTGATTGATTAATGTCGGATTTAGTCTAATCTGTTTTGTTACTGCAATGAGAAGCATGCAATAAGCTGTTTGGTTTTGTTTGTATTTTGTAATTATTCATTCACAGAATGTAGGCATCGCTGGCCAGGCCTTGCATTATTGCCCATCCCTACTTGCCCTTGGGGTGGTGATGCTGAGCTCGTCTTGAGCCACTGCAACACTTTTTGCCTTTAGGAAAAGAGCACCAGAATTTGCACTGAGTGACAGTAGAGGAACAGCAACATTGTTCCAGGTCAGCACAGATTATGTCTTGGAGGAGGGTTTGCACATGGGTTGTCAGTTTAGTGTATGACAAAAATATCTTGAGAACTCCCATCTGCACACTAGCAATTTTATGAGACCATTTTCAATATTCTTCCTATTTTTTGGAGCAGACATGGATCAGTTTGTCAACAAGAATGTCTGCTCTCAATATTCTTCCAGTGCCTTTCAATGATTTCCTGCTGGGTCGTGGAAGAGAAACCACACAGCATTCCTCATTTTGATGGAACAACTCACACCTTACTGGGAAACCCCCAACTCCCCATTCCAATCTGCTCAAAATTAACAATTCATGGAGAAATTTAAATCACAGTTCTTCATTTTATTCAATGAAACAGAAGGTAGACTTCTGTTTATAGATAGTGCATGTCCAACTCTCAATATATTCCAAAGGGTTTCACAGAAAATGAAATATTTTTCAGTCATAATCATTCTTGTAATGTGGGAAACATTGCAGCCAACTTTCATTTAGCAAAATCCCCAGCAGCAATGAGATTGTGACCAAATGATCAATTTCAATTACATTAGTTGACTGCCTTTATTGGCCCAGGCAGTGGAAGGAATTTCTCTGCTCATCTTTAAGAGTGCCATTGGATCTCTTACTTGTGAAGGTCGATGAGACCTTAATTTAACACTTCATCTGAAAGACTGCGATATACCACATTCCCTCAATCTTGCAATATTGTAACCAAAACTGTTTCACATTTCAAAATGGCTGACCAAAATGTTGCATTTATGTTTCAAAACATCAACATGGTGAATATTCTATAAAAGCTACAGACTTTCCAATAGTTATTAGCTTTGCAAATCGCTCGCTCAGTATTCCCTCATTGTTCTCTATGTTATCTCATTCTACCAGTAAGCAAATAAATTTACAAAATACCTTTCTGTTATGCAGTGTAACCTTTTACCGAGCATATTATCTCCAGTTTATTTTTCAATTCTTTTACAACAGATAACAGTTCATATTTTATTGATTAGTTTGCTAAGATTCTGATCAGAAATGGAAGCAAGGTCTCCCAAAATCCAGGTAAAAGTACACACACGCACGCAAACAATAAAAGCTATTCTGTTTCTTGGATACAGATAGCCTTGGGTCATAAAGGGCAGGTTTGCTTCGATTACACAGTGCCAAGATACAGTTCAAATGAAAATTTCACAAGATCAGTTATCTTTTAGCACAACGATCCAAAGATTAAATTCGAAAAGCTCTCTTCTGTAAAAGGTACAGCTTCTGAAAAGTAATCTTCCCATAACCAGAAGCCTTGGGCAATCAGGAGCTATTTGCACCTGTAAAAGTGTTAGGAGCCAACAAAGGGACCAGTGGGGTTTCTGGGAGAATTTAATAATTGAACAGAACAAAGGAGCTGAGAAAGCTGACTAAATGGATAGAGTGGAGTATCCACTTTGGCTGAAAATTCGTAAATTGCACTCAAAATAAACATGACATTTCAAAGGTTAAATTATTTTTCTGATAAAATATATTTGTGTAACCCCAGATGTAAAATGAGTCATGAATTGGGCAGGAAAGAAGAGATAAGCAATTTTTTTCTATTGAGTATTCCTTAATATATCTGATAATAGTTCTGATTATCCAACAGAAATGGGTTCATCAGCAAAAATAAACATTTTGTATAAAGATGTCAATCTTCCACTTGTGAGGTATCTGACAAAAGTATACTAAGGGCAGTCACAAGTTTAATTAACAAACAATGCTCTATTTCTTGGTAAATTAGATACTTCTTGATAGTTATTTTTTTTAAAAGTTTATAAAGTATGTCCACAAAGCAGATAATGAGTACAACGTGAACAGCAGTTCCTTGCCAGTCAAATGGTGAAATCTCATAATCACAGAAACTTGACCTGGGCATCTGATCAGTTTTGTGAGAAGAGCTCCAACCAGCACTAATTTAACTTGAACCAGTGTAAAAGATACTGAAGAACATAGGCTGGAATTTGGGGAAAAAAAACGGAGAAGTGGGAATTTCCCTCCAATATGTTCAAACATAGCCTAAATCAAATGAAAGATGTGCTTCTGTATTGCCCACTGCCTTAATTTCCTTTTCTGAATGCAAGACTCAATGAGGTAGTTTAGTTAAGAGCTCCTCATACCAATCATTATGGAACACAAAGTTGATCTATCCCACAAAAGTTTGCATATTTCTTTCTGTTGCTAACTCATCACTCGCTAGAATTACTGAATTCAATGACAGCATTTTAACTTCTGTCCTTTGCATTATTAACCTAATGTCAGACCAGTATGATACTATATGTGAACTCACTACTGAAAATAAAAGCCCAAAATTTTACATTTATTCAAAATTTCATGTTCAGGCAATAACACGAGAAACCATTAAAAATCTAGATAATTTTAAATGCAGTTAATTTATAATGCATTGTCTTACACTATAAGATCAGGAAAGATTAACCTCTGAGTTGAGAACTTTAACAAAATATTGCTAAACAGAAGAAGCTGCAATGGAGAAAATCAATTTAACACAAGTTAAACATTCTCTTCTTACAACGAATTCCTGTGTTTAAAGAAGGGCTTTTTCTTCTACAAATCAAAGTAATTGTATCTTTTTAACATCATTTTCTCTAAATTTAGACTTCTGGCATGTCTGAACCTGAGGAGAAACAATTCACTATCTAACCAGTAAACACGGAAGACACATATTCCTGCCTTGCAGACACATGTTCCTGCCAAATTTAGCATTCCCTTACCAAGTACTGAGCTCCAATAGAATCAGATTTAGAGGACTAAGGACAAAAGATGAAGTTTACGGAAAGAATTTCACAATCATGTAATTATTTATATACTACTTTCAGTGTCTTTGCAATATCCCATATTTTTGTAGGCATTAAACATCCCTCTTAACGCCAGACTTAACAGTCAAATCGGCAAATATAAGTGTCAACTTGTTTGCAATAACATAACACCTATGATATAAATAAGCTGTTTTGGTGCTGTTAGTGAATATTTGATAATGGTACTTATTCTTTCAAAAAGTCCGCAAACATTGGGCTGATAAACTGAATGGTCTTGTTCTGTGGTGCATGATTCTAACATCTATGATTTTAGTGTTTTTCCACAACTAAATTTGACATAGTAAAGGGTACAATCTGAAGATACCTTGAAACTCATTTTTGCTTTGGGACAATAATTACCTTGAGAGATTTAACTCAAGACAGTGAATTAAATTGTCTTGTAAAGACAGAAATAACAGTGAAACCTGAATCATTGTGTGCCAAAACATATCACATTACAAGTAAGGTTCTTTGGTTTTTGGTTCAAATTAAAATCCAAAATTGATGTTCTGAAAATAACAGAAAATTTATATTTGCTGACAGAAAATACAGCATTCTGTTGTTTTAAGAATTAACTGATTCCTTATAGTGTCTGACACCCAAAAGACATCCTAGAGGTTTAAAACAAATCCTACGAGTATTCCCTTTGTCAATACAAAGAGCTGCTGTTCAGTTTGTAATAAATTCAGAAATCACCTTATGCTTTTTTTCTGGGATACCAGCACTGAGTCTATACAATCAGTACAGCTAACATAATCTCTTAAAACACCCTCTGCAATGGATATCAACTACAATGTAGTGGTCAGCAACCAAAACTGTCCAGAATATTTGGCTGTATTTTGTCAGGAAAGGCAAAATATGATTTCTCACTTTTGTTCCAAATCTCCACCAATGATAAACTACATTATCACAGATGATCAAATTAGGTTTCTAGATTAGGATGCACGAAAGAGAAAACAAAGCAATGACAAATTGAAAATCAGTATTGCTCAGCACAGACAAAAGGAAATTTAAAGTGCAGTCTTTATCATTAAATATAAGTTTTATAAACATCTTTACAAATTCTCTGCCCAAAAGCAGGTCCTTGGTGACTATTTGCCAAACTGATGATATTTCTGGTTTATTATATATTGGTGACTGTAGAACATTTATCATGAGTATTAGACTCTTTTTGAGTCAGATGTTTGAAGTTGACTTCCAGCACTAATTATTTACAAGGCTACAGCATCACATACTTACACACATATAGTCTGGATTCTATATGTGCTGATGTTTCTTTTAAACCGTCATATACTTTATCATAAAAAGAAATCTTTATATACATACACAGTCACAAAAACAGTTTGGTTCTGTATGGTCTTTACACATGGAGAAACAAACAGACATTGGAATTTAACTTTCCCAACTGTTCCAACCAACCCAAAGGCATTTCTTACTCATGCAAGATACTACTTACATATGGTTGAGGCAGCAGAAGTGTCCAATGACTGAATGGGCCCGCACTGTACTTGTTGATGTTACTGTGAATTATGTACACATATCACTGAATGAATACACTGACCTAATTACACAGGGAAGTTAGTGAAGTCAAGATAGGTACCTTTAGAGGTAGAGTTACCATATACAAGGATGTCAGATGTCATGTTAGCATGTAACTGTCTTAAAGGTACAGTTCCTTTGCAGTCTTGATTCAGTGCAAAAATATAACATTCCCTTTTTCCCTTTAAAGAATGGGAATCTTTTTCTGACGACATGCACAGGGATGTAAATGGATCCTTATGTTTCCACACTCAGATAACACTTCAGTGAGTGTATGACATGACCAAATTTGATCTTTATGCAGTTATCACAACTTGGCGATGTAGCTTCACTCTGCATTGTGCAATCTGCCATCGTAGGTAATTTATTGCAGTTATATGGTATGATATCTTCAGTATCTGAATCAGCATCCTGTGAGAAGGGTGATTGAAGATATACAATCCAGACATGTTATCAATTTCTTCAAAGAATTTGACCATTGCTCATTACCATGTCATATGATCTAGGTTGGTCACAACGACATCGTATCTGTCCATAAATGCATGTGTTTGTGCAAATATTTCTGATATGCATGTTTTTCCTGGATCAAAATGGAATAATTCATACTCATTGATCATGTACCATTTGTATCATTTACTTCCTCTTTCCTGCAATGCAAGGTCCATGTGGCTGGGTGGTGAGAGTTCAGGAGGGACCAGTGACAACAATCCATTTACATCATTATGCATGGAATCAGAAAAGGATTCCCATTCTTTAAAGGTAAAAAGGGAATGTTATATTTTGTCACTGATTCCAGACTGCAAAAGACCACATTTCACAAAGGGTAATGAGGATAAGAGATAATATTTTGGATACCCCATTTCCAGCATATGTTCGAGAAAGTTACACTATTTTACTGCTGAGCTCTCAAACACAATTTGTTTAGGTAGACCAAGCATACTGAATTCGGCAAGCAATGAAGCATACTGAATTCAGCAAGCAACCAAGCATACTGAATTCGGCAAGCAACCAAGCATACTGAATTCGACAAGCAATCTGTCAACAACCAGTGCACTAGGCAAAGTGCTATGATTTTTTGACACATTCCAGTCTGCATGCAGACCCCAAGTCTACCTCAGCTGAAACAGGATCAATTGTTATACTGTCACCATTAATTTGATCTACATGCTAACTGTTCAGAGTAAACAGCCCGCCACCCCCACCATGTATTTGTGTCACATAGCTAAACATGGACCTCATGGACATATTCAGATTATATAGTAGCTGCTTCACTGATGAAGATGTAAGTACACATGAAGCAGGAGTGGATGGCCACTGCATGTGAGATATTTAGTCCACAGTGCATGACAAAATGCAGGGCCCATATCTTCCAATGTTCACAACAGCAAAGTCTAGACCTAACTCAATATCACACAGCAGGCCCCTATGATGTCCTGCAGCACACCCATTTGATGTAACTATATGAACAGTTTTAACTTCTGAGGGGCTGATTTGTTCTGATCACACCATTGACTTTGTCTTCCATTACTTTGCTGATGATTATGAGGTGGCTGATGCGATGATATATGGCTGGATTTGATTTGTACTTTTTTTATGGATATGACAAATTTTCCACATTATTGGTAGATACTAGTGATGTAGTTGTTTGGAACAATTGGCTAGTGCTGCAGCTAAGTCTTCAGTACTACTGTCAGTGAGTTGACATGGCAAATAGTCTTTGCTGCGTTTAGTGCTCTCAGTGATTTCCCTCGACTATGTCAAAGATAGCAACTTTTCTGAGGGCTTTAACTTCTACTGCCCATTGAGAAACTGATGAAATAGGGTGCATGTCTGTTTTTAGAGCACGTCCAATGTTACTTTTCCATTGAAATCAGTACAGAGTGACACTGGGCACAGTGTAAAACCCTCGAGAATCCTCTCTGGTGAACTAAGATTGACATTGACATCTCTGTTTCTTTTCTTCAATCTGATCCTCCTCTAACTGAAAACCATGGGAGACTAGCTGTCATTTCAATTGTGAGCCTGGACAGCAAAGGTAAGAATTTCAAACCAAAATAAACTTCTGGAAATGATTTAAAGATTGAAATGACCCATAGTACTCAGGAGAGTGAAGGCGTGGAATTAATATGCATACAGCTGAACGGACGTGATTGCTACAGCAATGTGGGTCAAGTGATTTTCTGCTGATATCAATTTAGCTCCTTCCCGCTCAATGGCTCAAATGCCAAATTTCTTCATTTCTCTTCTGAAAGCTGATGCACTCTGCCCTCCTTTCTGTTGCTGCAGGCTTCAGCAGCAGAGAAAAAGATTTTCTCAGGTAGTCTCAAATGGGACAATTTATTGAAGTGCGTGTTTAATACCTATCCAAGAATTGAATGGCAAATCTTAATACATCTTAGAAATGCGATATATATTTATTGATAATTCTCCGATTCAAGATGGTCATAAATATAGGAGTGGAATATGTAGCACAAACACAGCTATTTAAAGCACCTTCTGACAAGAAGGATTTTTCTTTGCTGGCAAACAATTTTGGCACTTCTGTATTCTGGACTGCTATTATGGAACATTGCCATGAATTCAGTGGCTGATAGTTTTCTTAAAACATACAGGAGGCAGTAGGCATTGCTTTCTGTCCCCCCAGGAGGCAGGTCAAAAAATGTCAGATCAGAGGTGACACAATACATCTGTGCAATTTTTGTCTCCTGGGGACACTACCATCAAATCTGATTGGGTAAAGTTTACAGGACATTAAGCATTTTGTCACACCTGTTACATATCAATGTTTGTCCCATTCAAAGCATCAGGCCAGCTTGAACTCCCTTGAATAACTATTGTCTCAACAATGCAGCTAAGCATAAATTCTGTCTGCAACGTTTTGATGAATAGAGGGCACAGAGATTACATCCAACTGAACAGACAGACAGTTGTTAAATGTTGGATCTGAAATATAGCATTGTACTGATCTAGAACATGGGAACTAGGAGCAGAGGTAGACTATTTGGCTTTTAAACCTGGAAATGTGTTGCTGGAAAAGCACAGCAGGTCAGGCAGCATCCAGGGAACAGGAGAATCGACGTTTCGGACATAAGCCCTTCTTCAGGAACCAATTCTGCCATTCAACTAGATCATTGGCTGTCAGACCAGACTTTAGTATTCAATTCCCTGGTAAAACCTACTTGTGCCTTGACCGATGTGTGACAGTCACTGAACAGTACAGTGCAGGAGGGAACATGAGATGAATTACTGCATGAGTGAGAGGAGCAAATGAAAAGGCGGGAAGTTGCTGGTTAGAGGTCCAACTTGCATCTTTTTTGTTAATAGAGCCCAGGGTTTCAAACTAAATGGGACTTGTTGGTTTTCTATTACCCATTACTCTAGTTTGCCTTCTTCAAGCAATCCTGGCAGAAAAGACGGCTTCAAAGTAAAATAAACTCTAAGCTACAGTCTGACAATTATCAACCACTCTTACATCACTATCATCTTATACGAAGGCAGCTCTGGTAATTTGTGAATGCCACGTCATTATGTTTAGCATCTAGATTGCTGAATATGTGTCATCAATAGTGGCCTGGAAATCCTGTCATTCTAATATCACTTTTCCCTGGGGAAAAGTAAAATAGATGTTTACCTTCACAAACACAGCATCTGCTAAGTTCATCTCCGCATCGGCACATGAGTGATTTTGCACATTGTGCTGGCCTACAAGGATGATGGCACATAAGTTGATAGTTGTGATAGTATTGACTGCAACTATTGATGTCATTTGTATGGTGGTAGTCCTCGTAGGATCTTGGTCCACAATGCCTAGTCAGGGTGGTCTGTATTTCTTTCTTCAGCAGATGGCATAACTTTGTGTGAGACTCTCTGGTAAGCCAGGGCCTGTGAAGGTGGTTTTCCTCAAAAGCTTAGTCTCAGCTACCAATGCTTGGATCTCCAAGCATGGACTAAGGGTAATAGAAGGTATAGGCAAACTGAAAACAGGTGCTGCAATAGCTTCTGGCAACCCTTTGTTGATCCTCTTTTTTGGGATCACCCATCCAAAACTAGACCTGCCTTGAGTTCATCAAAGCATTGATCCATTTTCACAATTCAGATTTCAAACATTACACCTTGAAGAATCTGTTTGTCACAAAGTCATAATGTGAGCCATTTCTAACATCTGCTTTATGTGGACAGGAAATACACACAATGTAATGTTATACTCAGAAACAAAAACAGAAATTACTGGAAAAGCTTAGCAGGTCTGGCAGCATCTGTGAAGGGAAATCACAGTTAATGTTTCGGGTCCGGTGGCCTTGCCTCAGAGTTGGTTATACTCGGCTGATTGTAAACAGCACATTAATAGCAAACTATGTGAATAAAGCTCTCATACAGAGTTTGGCAATGCAACTTAAGCCGGAATCCAAAATTACACAAACATGCTGTTTCGTGTGGTTTATGTCCATCAGTCAATGAAGCAAAGATGATCCCATTGAGTCAGAATGTATGCCCCAACTCACGTAACTATCGGTTATTTCGTTATGGAGTGCCTCTGGATCTTTCTTAAAGTTATACGGCTACTAGTAGAAGTAGCTGTATAACTTTACATTTCTTAAGTGTTGTCAATACACATTTTAACATGGGTCAAGGAATAATAAGGGCCATTGTCAGACACTTTCTGCCAGCAATGTTGAAATCAGTTTTTCGAGCAGAGAATAGGGGTCGAAATCTGAAATTCTCTCCAACTGCATAGCTCAACTCAACACCTGTTAGTGCAAAATGAACTGTTACAGGAGGGAATCAGTAGTTTTGCTTTTAAAAGAGACTGTCTGTAGGTGAGCATTAAAAAGGATTTACATTAACAAATCAAATATTATGCTCATATCCACAGCAGTAAAACTGTAAACGATGTGATTAAATCTATAACTAGCTCTTACCTCTGTGATTGAGTGAAGAGGCACTGCAAAATCAATGTCAGCACATTTGATGTGTGTGCATGATTATAGTCGCACATTAGCATGGGCAATATCTTCAAACCAAATGACTTTAAGGTTTTACTGGAAGTGCAAATGTCTTGCAGTCCTTGCCTTCAGAATGGCATCAATGTCTTCATGCAATTTCTTATAAACAGTCAATGAATAATTTAGACACTAGAAAAATGAAATAGGCTAAGGTGGGTACTGCAGATGCTAGAGATTAGAGCGGTGCTGGAAAAGCACAGCAGGTCAGGCAGCATCAAAGGAGCAGGAAAATCAATGTTTCGGGCAAAAGCCCTTCATCAGGAATGAGGCTGGGGGTGGAGAGATAAATTGGAGGGGGTGGGGCTGGGGAGAAGGTAGCTAAGATTGCAANNAGGTCATGAGGATGGTGCTGAGCTGGAAGATTGGACTTGCCGTAAGGTGGGAGGAAGGGAAATGAGGAAACTGATGAAGTCCACATTGATGCCATGGGGTTGAAGGGTCCCGAGGCTGAAGATGAAAGCCCATGGGAGACAGGAGAACTTGATGAATTAGATGCAAAATTGGCTCAGTCACAGGATACAAAGGGTAATGGTTCACCACTGTTCTTTTGTTTCCATTGAGCTTAGTTTTGAGTCTCTTGGTGTTTATGGTATTATTAATGATTGAGGGTTAAATGTGGGAGAAGGTAAGGGAGAAATTTGCAGACAAAACAAAAGTTGGTTGGGTACTTGATAGTGAAGAGGACTGCTGTCAAAATGCAGGATGACATCAATGAAAAAGTGGCAGATGGAATTCAATCCTGAGAAATGCAAATTTATGCATTTAGGAAGAGGAATAAAGTAAAGGAATACAGCATAAATGGAAGGTGCTTGAGAAGGACAAAGGAAGTCAAAGACATTGGAATGTATGTTGACAGGTGGCAGAACAGGTAGTTAAAGTGGTAAATAAGGCATATGGGATGCTTTCCTTCACTGGATAAGGTCATAAATAGAAAAGCAGGGATGTAGTGCCGAAACTGTTTAAGATACTGGTTAGGCCACAGCTCGGATTTTGAATACTGTTCTGACATACCTGCTCTGTGGAGTATACAAAGGAGATTTACAAGAATGTTGCTGAGCCTTGAAGAGTGCAGCAACGACAAAAGATTGGATAAACTAGGAGTCTTTTCCTTCGAACAGATGAGGGTGAGATGTGACTTAATTGGTGTGTGCAAAGTAAGAACATAAGAACTAGGAGCAGGAGTAGGCCATCCAACTCTTCGAGCCTGCTCAATAATATCATGGTTAATTATTTCATGGACTCAGCTCCACTTACCCGTGTTTTCACCATATCCCTTAATTCTTTACTTTTCAAAAAAGTATCTACCTTAGCTTTAAAAGCGATTACTGAAGTAGCGTCAACAACTTCCCTGGGCAAGGAATTCCACTGATTAACAACCGTCTGGGTGAAGAAGTTCCTTCTGAGTTCAGTTCTAAACCTGCTTTCTCTAATCTTGAGGCCATGCCCTCCTAGTTTCATCTTCCAGTGGAAACAACCTATCTATTTCTATTTTATCAATTACCTTCATAATTTTATATGTTTTGATAAGATCCCTCCTCATTCTTTTAAATTCCAATGAATATAATCCCAATCTACTCATTCTCTCCTCATAAACCAACCCTCTCAACTCCAGAACCAACCTACTGAACCTCCTCTGCACTCCCTCCAGTGCCAGTACATCCTTTCTCAAGTAAGGAGGCCAAATCTGCACACAGTACTCCAGGTATGGCCTCACCAGCAACTTGTACAGCTGTAACATTATCTCTCTGCATTTAAACTCAACCCCTTTAGCAATGAAGGACAAAATTCTATTTGTTGTACCTGCAGACCAACCTTCTGCGATTCATGCACAAGGACACCCAGGTCCCTCTGCAAATCAACATGCTGCAACTTCTTAACCATTCGAGTAATAATTTATTTTGCTGTTACTCCGACCAAAATGTATGACTTCACATTTACTAACATTGTTTTCCATCTGCCAGACCTTTGCTCACTCACTCAATGTATCTGTGTTCCCCTGCAGTTTCACAGTCCTGTCCACACTTTGCTCTGCCACTCATCTTAGTGTCAGCAAATTTTGACATCATACGTGTGGCCCCCAATTCCAAATCGTTGATATAAATTGTAAATAATTGTGGTTCCAATGCCGATACCTGAGACACACTACTAGTCACTGATTGCCAGCCAGAATTGCACTCATTTCTCCGCACTCTTTGTTTCCTGTCAGTCAACCAATCCTCTATCCACGCTAATACTCTACCCTAACACCATGCGCCCTTACCTTATGCAACAGCCTCATGTGCGGCACCTTGTCAAATGTCTTATGGAAATCTAGGTACACCACATCCACTGGGTCCCTGTTGTCCACCTTGCTTAAAATGTCTTCATAGAATTCCAAATGATTTGTGAAGCATGACCTGTCCTTCATGAACCCATGGTGCATCTGTACAATGGGACAATTTCTTTCAAGATGCCCTGCTATTTCTTCCTTTATAATAGACTCAAGTATTTTCCCCATTACAGAGGTTTAGCTGACTGGGGGCTTGCTTTCCCTACAGGTGAGATTAATGTCTTGGGTACATAAATTTAAAATGCCAAGTAGAAGAACTACAGGGGATGAGAAAAGAAATGTTTGCTCCCAGAGGAGGTGGGTGTCTAGAATTCACTACCCAGTTTGGAGGCTGAAGTAGAAACCTTCAACTTATTTCAAAGTAAGCTGTATCTGTGCCTGAAGCATTGTAACCTGCAAGGCTACAGACCAGATGCTGCAAAGTGCAATTACAATATGTGGCTAGTTTATTTAGCGGACCAGATAAGATGGGCTGAATCGTCTTGTTTTTGTGTCGTAGCTTTTCTATGGTTTTATGGCTGTCACTTCTCTGAGAGTGTTGACACCATCCTTTTGAGTTGTCCCATTGTGGGGACCTGTTTGGAGGTGCATGCGAGCATGCGTGTCATTCGCCCACTCTTCTGATCTTGTGGGAATACAGGTGGGCTTGATTTTAATTTTTTGAAAGTGAGTGGATTTTGAATGCGTTAAAATTACACATCAATCTCCATGCTGTTTCACTCCACATCCTGCTGCCCTTTTGCTACATGTAAAGCCAGCAAATGGACTGCAGTACTTCAAAAAGACAGCTCACTACTGCCATTACAACAACAATCAGGAATGGGCAACAAACACTTAATTTGTCAGGTACATATAATTCTAATAAAAGAATAAAAAATACTATCAGTGACTTTGCCAACATTTTCGTCCTTTTTGGAAGAGTTCAGTAATCAAGGGTTCTGTTCACAACGCCCCCATGTTCAAATTCCAATACTACATAATACACACAATATGAAAGTAGTGCCTGAAAGAAGTGTTTCAATAGTGCTGTTAAGATGGCAGGTATTTAATTATTTCCTTCCTAAAAAGCTATCATTCTGCTCTTCTCAGCACTGCTTCATGTGCACTTCCTTTATGTGTGGGTCAGTCCCCTTGTTCACAGAAAATCCACCTCAAACTGCCATTTTGCCCAACCCCTAAGTCCGGCCCAGTTTGGTAAGATTTCACCACTAGCTTGCTGACCTTCTGGTAGTTTATGGACCTCAGAGCTCCACAGGACCCATTCATGAACCAAGTCCCCCTCCTATCGGAAGGGTGTTGTTAAACTTGAAACAGTTCAGAAAAGATTTACAAGGGCATTGGCAGAGTAGGAGGGTTTCAGCTCGCGTGAGAGGCTGAATAGGCTGGGGCTTTTTTGCCTTGCAGCATCGGAGGTTAAAGGGTGACCTTACACGGGGGCGGGGGGGGGTGGGGTCATAAAATCTTGAGGGGGCATGGATAGGGTGAATAGCCAATGTGAATAGCCTTTTTCCTCAGATAGGAGAGTCCAAAGTCAGATATCACAGATTTAAGTTGAGAGGGGAGCTTTTTCATGCAGAGGGTGGTGTATGTATGGAATGAGATCCCAGAGGAGGTGGTGAAAGTGAATACAATGACAACATTTAAAAGGCATCTGGATGGGTATATGAATAGGAAGGGTTTAGAGGGATATGGGCCAAATGCTGGCAAATGGGACTAGATCAGTTTAGGATATCTGGGTGGCATGGAAGAGGGTAACTCTAAGTCATGAGAAAATTTAGAACTTATTCAGGTATGTCGATTCATTCGGAACTTGGCTCCAGACCCACATTTGGACAGACAATTTTTTTCATCAAATTGTGAAGGAACTTCCATTGCTAAAGGGTGACATAATTGTTCTCAAAGACTCAAATCCCTCCTGACTTATATAATAACAGCAATCTGATAGCTGGACACTCAAAATCACTAGTTAATGCAAGTTACAATTCTGGTCAGCCTATAAAACAGATTGCAATTGGAGATAACATACAGAGGCAGTGTTCCATTTCAAGTATTGATGGACACCAACACATGAACATTCATAAGACTATCACATGTAAACTCAACCCTATAGGTTGGAAATAAACACCACCAGTAAGAGTGGAACTGAATATTCTTGTGTCTGATATATCCTGTTAATGTTTTATAAATTATAACACAAGGTTTAAAATCACGAATGATACACATTGAATTCTAAAAGTAGACTGAAGTGTTTTAAAAGGTTATGTTATGTAGATTGTGGATTCGAATGAACTGAATTGTTATCACTGCCAGGGCAGGTTTAAAGGGATACTGTCTCTTTGAGCAAGATGTTATGTAATGTAGTGTGTGTTCATCAGCACATGCTGTGACAGCCTTATCAAACTGTTGATTTACATTGAGCAGGAAAGAACATATTATCAATCATCCATCTCTCACAACTGTCAGGGTGCGGGAACATCCACAGAGTTGAGGCTGAATTAACAAACGGGCTTACGTTGTAATGTTCTTTACCACAGTTCAAAGTGGATTTTTTTTCTCTCTGCAGTGAGAACCTTGGTCTTTTATGGGCAACTGGAGGCATCAAATGAAAAAAAAAACTACTTGATATAAAAGCAGTAAAAAAGACAGCTGCTGCTACCTGGCTTGGGAAATGTTGGCTGTAGATCTGTCGCTGCTGCCTTTTAATTTGCAAGAGTTGCAAAAAATACGGAGACGAAAAGAAATTAGAAAGCCCTGCCCAAGCCGTCTGCTTCTGACCACAATCAGGTTTATTGATAATTCATGAGCCCATCACCAGTGTTGAGTTGTTTCATCTGGAGCAGACAGTAACAACGGGATGCAAGTCAAAAGTCGCCCTGATTATCCTGGACACTTCACTAACCTGCACACTTCCTCTGCTCGCACACCTATCTTTGCTTTTGCAGGAATGTACATCGTTTTGCAGATGTAAGTTATCATGCCATCCCTACTGAACGGAAGTTCATTCAAATAGGGCTCAGATGTTTGTGCAGAATGTAGGAGATGACTGTTCCAATGGGCTTGCTGTCACACGAGGGTAAAGCAACATTAAACAGACATATCTGGCAGGATATGGAGAGCAGTGCCACAAGAATGAAACATTGCATTTGCGAATGCACGCATTCAAAAACAAAATTTGGTTGTATTGTTCTTTTGCAGAAATATCCCATATATAATCTTGGCAAATATTATATGTGATTTCATATGGCATGTACAGTCATTGGAAGAAAATCTGCTTGAATTGTTTTCAGGACGTGACTCCTACTGCAGTGAAAGAAATATAGTACTTTTGCAATAATATTCACATGCTGTTTCTTTGATGTAACAAGGCTCATAAGAAATTTGACAGAAAAACAAGAAAGTGCATTTTTTAATGCAGATCTGATTTTTGATAGATAGTAAATACATGTCTTTGTGAACAACAGGCAACACTGAATCTCATTAAAGCAAAAAGCAATTCTGAGAAACCTGTTTTGACTGATCTTCTCCCTTACTTTTCACAAAATCCATTTAATGTGGAACAAGTCTTCAAAAAGAAGGCCAGAAAAAAAACTTACAAGTCAGGGTGCCTTTGAGGATATTTAATTAAAATCTAATCCTGCATTCATTAAGGCTCACATAAATTAAGCTGTCATTCATAAGATTTATGTATTCTCATTTGCATATTGCATACAATTCATCAATTACTCAAGTATGAAAGCACCACATTTCCCTTGGAGCTGACTGCTCTGCCAACATTTGAAATGAGGGAGAGAGAGAGAGCAAGGCTGTCACGCGTTCTTGCAAACTTTCCTCGAAATGTCTCCTGTTAGCTCGCTGTAATCTTTATCCCTTCATTACAAACCTTTGACAAGCAAAGTGCTCTAAGCTTCACTTTGTGTGCTTGCCATATCAGTGCATTTTCATGTTTCGTCTCACCACTCTAGTTTCTGAGTTTTGAAACAGTATGTGGTATATATCTGAAATGTTGCAGAAATTGTATTTGCATATTCTACCTGAATTTTAAAGCCAAAAGTGGAAATCTAAATTCCCAGTCTAACAAATGACAGTTAGTTTGAGTGTACACACTCAATGAGGAGTGTATTTTGACTCTAGCTCTCTAAAGTCACAAGACAAAATAATTTCAGAGGCATTTTTAATGGCTCAGTTGATAGATTAAATTTGTGGCAAGATATATAATCTAGGAAGGCTTAAGTTTGATCAACTACAGTGGATATCCATCTTATCTGGGACGTGTTAGAACTCTGAAATTGGACTCAATGGCCTAAACAACAGAAAGTAACACAACATAGGAGTTCTTTGAGCTGTTGTTGTCCAGCAGATCCCATTGCAAATGCATGGTTGTGGAGCTTGAGTAAGGACAAGAGCTACATAGGCTGCACCCCTGATGATCAGCAAATCAGAACAACAGCTTCAGCCAGAGGCTGAATTGGTTTCACGCAGACTAAAAGCATATGCCTTTTTAAGAGCAGTGTCTCTTCAGATTTCTGCCATAGCACGTGCATAATTTTAACATAACAGAGGCAATAAACGAGATCTCCACCAAGCTTCCAGCAAAGACGGCAGCAGAACAGCATAGTCTTGCAAAGAAATTTAGGGCTCATGCTCTCCAGTTACTTATAGGTTAGACCGTTAAGGTGGCTCAACACTGAACACCCCACACCCTCGAAAACAACCTTCAATAGCAGCTGCCTTGAGCCCATTTGGAATCAGATTCTTCTTCATGTCTGGCGCTTGGCAACAAATCTGTCAGTGCATAAACACCTGCCTCATTTCTAAACTGAATCAAACCAGAGAAACCACCGTGTGGCACTCAAGCACAAATGAAATAATCAGCAAATAACTAGTGATCCGGATAGTTAAGCAGCTCACGTGTATAACATTCTTCTCTGAATTGCTAATGTAGACTAAACTCCCCCTTTGACAACAATGCATCTCTTAATATTTGCAATTCAGCCTGAGATCTCAAAGTATTCTAAGTCAGATATGATATAATTTTAGAATCAGAATTAGGTTTTATTGTCACTCAAGTACAGGAGTACAGTGGAAGTCATACAGTCACCATTCTGTGGCCCACCTTAAGTACAAAAACCTGAATTGAATAAATACAAAACAGCCCATCTAAGATACGAAAAACAGAACTTAAAAAAAAGCAGAGATATAAAATAAAGAGTCAGAAGCAAGGGAGAGGAGTTCTGATCTGAGAGTCTTATCTCCAAGAGGTTGCATTATCTCCAGAAGGGCCTCCTTCCCCAAAGCCTCAAATTTTAATGACCATTGCATATATCACAATAAGATTTTCAGAAGACTCATAAAGTTATAGAACGAAGCACCACAGGGATAGGCCATTGAGACTACCATACTGATGAAGACTCAATGGAAAAATTCTCTAATTAAACCCAAACCCTTATTTCCTCCCTATGCTTATCATTCAATTCTTTCAGGATTCCCATTTGGACTTTACAAAGACATAATACTGAAATTGGAAACAATTTTTTTCTCCCTTCATGTACTTAGACAAATTGTTTTGAAAAGTTATTATTGAATGTGTTTTCACTATCCTCTTCATTTCAGATCAGAACAACTCTGTGGAAAAATTGTGAAATGTGGTATTTGTTCCATAAGTTACAGTAGTCTGGAGAAGTAACATGTATACCATCAAATCACAAGTAGAATAAGTATCATATTCAATAACTTTCTGTCAATGGGTCATACTTACTTTAAAAATAATGGCAAATTCATTACACGTGACATTATTAATGCAGAAATTGGTCGTCATTACAGGGAATTAGGAACAGTGTGATTTCTACATTTTCAGAACTTTCTAGTCAACTTATTTTGCACAAATAACACTTCACCATCAGAATCTAATTTATTAAGAAAACTGGACTTATACATATATTACACATTGAAGTCACTGTAAACAAACGGTTCATATTTTACAGAATATCCATCTAACAGAAAGATAATTGTCAATGCAACGTCAATCACCCTCTGCGGTCATGAAGTAAACAATTTGCACTTTTATGTCTCCTTTCCACATGCAAAAATATCCTATTAGAAATTTGAATTCAAATACACAAAATATTTCATTTTTCATATTTTTGTCTCACTTTTCTTTCTCTCTCCCTCCAATTTTCTTTCTTTCTCTCAATTTAATTCTCTTTCTATACCTGATTTGATTCTAATTTATCCACCTATGATATTCAGTGATTGATCTCTACTTTTCTCAATTCTTTAGTCTCATTGGTTGAGGTGAAAGAATGTTAGTTCCATCATTCTTGGACCTAGAAGCACTGTTCCATTATCAGTTCACACTTCCAAGTGGCTATAATACAAATTATATTTGAACTTAAAAATGCAGGAAATAGGTCTGCATACCTAACAGCGGAGACAACACCATGCTTTATCCAATCAATTAGAGGCACTGTTCTTGATGTTCCATATGTTAAACAGTTTGCTATGTATTTTTCTTTACATGTTTGACTTTCTCATGCACAAGATGAATCATCTCCTCAACAGACGTGAATTGAGATTTCCAGCTGAAAGGTTTAAAATTGCTGGCTAGTTTTTACAAACAGAAGAACTAACTTCTCTCTCAAAATGATAAAGTTAATAATTACTTCAGAAAAGGATAGTTCTTATAAACAGAAAGAAGACAACTTGGAAATTCAATGTACACTTCACAACCAATTTCATTTAAATCTAAAACTTATGCAAGGAGAGGTGCACAAGTAGTTTTTTTTCCTTCAGTTTCACATTTGTTTGCATTTTAACGTAAATATATTTCATATTGCTGGAATTCTGCTTTGATGTGATCTTCAGCACACCATAGCTAGGACTTTGCTGTGTGCATGCTTTAGTTAATGGCAACAAAAGCTGCAGATCAGTTCACTGAGATAGGAAATTGGGTCGCAGCTGTGGTCAATGACTGTTGACCATCAGTAAATAGCCATCTGAAACGTTTCATCATGACATGCCCACTTAAGACAGAGTTGAGAAGGAATTTCCCTCAAAAGGTACTGACTCTGGATTTTTTTCCTATAGAGGGCTACCAAGGCTGGATTATTAAATATATTCAAGGCTGAGATAGATTTTTAATCTATAAGGGGATCAAGTGTTATGGGGCAAAGGCAGGAATGTGCAGCTGGGAATTATCAGATCAGCCATGACCTCATTGAATGGCGGAGCCCACTCAATGTGATGAATGGCCTACTTTTGCTTCCACATCTAATTGTCTTACAACGTAATGTACCCTGCAATAAAGCAACTCCAGGTGTTAATAAGAAAATCTGATGTCCCACAGCAGGTATGATGCATGCACAGTAGTTTCTCTGCCGTGTGAGTACTGATATTGTCAGCATGTTATGTCGATTTGCCTCCAATTGATATTCCTACAAAATCGTACAGCAGTTATTTTTGAACAGCTTTCAGATCTCGCTAAAAATACCAAGCAAGGGAAAGCTTTTTGACAATGTTTAGCATATTACTACACATCAGACTCCATCTTCCTTCTGTATAATGCATTCTACCAAAAAGTGTGAGGAAGGATAACATGCCCTCCATCTCTCTTTATAGTCATCACACATCCACATTACACTGAAAACAAAATACCTCAGGAGAAGAAAATAAAGTTATGATTTTTGCAAACTACCTTGAAAAAATAATCCATCAACTATGTAATTTTAAGCAGAACAATATAATCATTTATACACATTATTAAATGGAACTTTAGAAATACAGGTAAAGTCAACACAATCCCTCTCTTCTAGTGCCTCACTTGACATTAACAACCTCCAATAAATCAGTGTTTCATTTATAAAATATCAGTAAATCTTATTTTCATCATATTTTTCCCAGTCTGATCATAGACAGATTTTTTTAGTTCCAATGTTTCCCAGCATGAGCTGTCTATGAGAATTGTTCCAAGCTGTGTTGCAATGGCAAAAGAATTTTCCTGCTTATAAAATAAAGGCACATTATTTTATTCTTAGCAAGCTGTACCACCTGTTCTGCTCAACAGTGTGATCCTATGAATAGTGGAACAAGACATTAGGCTGATTCTGAAGCATTTCCTGGAAGGTGATTATTGAAAGGGAGCTGCAATTGCAGAATTCTTTATTTGTCCTGACTGTGGAGTTTCAGAGCTGCCTTATCTGGAGGATACACAAAACTGATCCTTGCTTGGGAACAGCAACAGCTGGGAAAATAAGGAGGTTTATCCAATACAGCTACCCACAGTCCAAATGTCACTGATTCTTCTGCCAAGAAAATCTGAGCTAATTGGCAAGTGTTTTACAGCCTGTTTTTTTCCATTGATAGTTTGTATGCTGATAAGTAAAATAGATAATGCGACAAGATAAAAACTTATTTTCAACTGCTCAATCTTTCTTGCATTTCTTTAATCTTTGTTTTTTATTCTTAAAATGGTTGCAAACCCCTACAATCGAAGGCTTTCCAGAAACAACAGAAAGCTGTGTGTCCAAGTTCCACTCCAGAGCTTTAACACAAACTTCAAGACTCAAGTGCAGAAGTGACAGATTTCTGTGCTTCTGCAAGGTACTCTTAAACTAAGGTCCAGCTAGTCTTCTAAAGGTCCCACACCAACATTTCAAAGAAAGTTATACTCAGTATTCTGCCAATATTTATCCCTTGATGAACATCATTAAAAAGTAACCAAAAGAGAAAATGCTGGAAAATCTCAGCAGGTCTGGCAATATCTGTAAGGAGAGAAAAGAGCTGACATTTCGAGTCTAACTGACCCTTTGTCAAAGCTCTGACAAAGAGTCAGTTAAACTCGAAACGTCAGCTCTTTTCTCTCCTTACAGATGCTGCCAGACTTGCTGAGATTTTCCAGCATTTTCTCTTTTGGCTTCAAACTCCAGCATCCGCAGTAATTTGCTTTTATCATTAAAAAGTAGGTTATCTGGCTATTATGTTCCTGTTTGTCATGTACAAATTGGTTGTCACTTTTCCTACATTAGAACTGTACTTCTTGGCGATGAAATACTTTAGAAAGACCTATGGTTACAAAAGTTGTTATAAAAATACAAATCCTTCCTTTGCTGCCCTTAATCAAGATCTCTATTAAATGATAGCTAAACCTAAAATCGGTGATCTGATTGATCTAACTGTCCAATCACAAATATTGTTTTCTAATTTGGGGGCATTGAATCTAAAAAGTGATGTTTTTAATTATCTGCTATTACTTCACAAAAATAATGCTACATGTGGGCGGCACGGTGGCACAGTGGTTAGTACTGCTGCCTCACAGCGCATGAGACCCGGGTTCAATTCCCGCCTCAGGCGACTGACTGTGTGGAGTGTGCACGTTCTCCCTCTGTCTGCGTGAGTTTCCTCCGGGTGCTCCGGTTTCTTCCCACAGTCCAAAGATGTGCAGGTCAGGTGAATTGGCCATGCTAAATTGCCCGTAGTGTTAGGTAAGGGGTAAATGTAGGGGCATGGGTGGGTTGCGCTTCGGCGGGTCGGTGTGGACTTGTTGGGCCGAAAGGCCTGTTTCCACGCTGTATTGTAATCTAATCTAATCTAATCTAATGTACAAGTGGAGGAAAGTAGAATTACAACTATTATAGATGTCTCTAAACTGCAAACTGCCACCATGCTTCTCCCAATAAAGTGAGGCATGAAGTTTCTTAACAGCACAATTTCTCGAATGTACCGATAACACAGACCCTAAAAGACAGCAATTACCAAACACGTAATTCAGCTTTAGAAATTATGCCAGGTGATATAGAATAGAATCATAGAATCATCGAATTCCTATAGTGTGTAAACAGGCCCTTCGGCCCAACAAGTCCACACAGAATCTCCGAAGAGTAACCCATCCAGACTCATTCTCCTACTACTCTACATTTACCCTGACTAATACACCTAATCTACACATCCCTAAACACCATGGGCAATTTAGCATAGCCAATTGACCTGATCTGCACATCTTTGGATTGTGGGAAGAAACCGCAGCACCCGGAGGAAACCCATGCAGACATGGGGAGAATGTGCAAACTTCATACAGACAGTTGAGGCTACAATCTAACCTGAGGCTGTAATATGTTTATTCTTCATGTTAGCACTCCAAGATCTTTGATAGAAACAGAATGAAACTTTTTAGTTATGGTTTACAGATATCAGCGAGGCTGAGGGAACTAGAGGTAACCTCAACTTCAACCTTATAAAGGATCAGTGAAAAGTGTTTGCGTGAAAGTGATGGTTTAACAAAATTTAACTGGTTGAATAAAGGGGAAACTATTGGTTTTGTGCAAGCTTCCCTAGGTTTGGAGCCCTTTTGGAACAGATATAAATTGACATTGAGTCTACTGACAAGTACAATAGAGGCTGATAGAGGACGGCAGCTAGCTTCACTAATTTCACAGACAGAAAAACAGGATAACATTTGAAACAGCCTGGGGTTGATTAAAACTCCAAGTGTAGCATATTGCATAAAGGAAAATGGTATTGGAAATGTAGGCATGGGTGAATATACATTCAATACAATTTTCTGTTCATTATCAATTAATAAGCAAAACATTGTGTGGGATGCAATGATATCAAGATCCAAACTTGCAGTATATTTTTCTATCACAAATGGGAGGACTAATTTTGAAAATAACTCTCAACTTTTAGGTGCAAGAGTTTCATTTTCAACCTTTTGCTGGCATGTCAAATTTTAAAGTACTCATCCTGCAATGTCCCACTTTCACATTTGGAAATAAGTGAATATATTAAGTAGAGTTGCTTTAATATGTAAATATGTTAATGAAGAACTTTTTGTCTAACAACCATTATTAATCTTAATATTAGTCTGGACTCAACTATCAAAGAAAGGATGGCATTAATTATTTGGTTAATCTGAAGTGATTGCACAATGTTCAACATCATTCACAACTCCTCAGATATGGAAGCAGTTCATATTCAAATGGACAATATCCAGGGTTGGGCTGACAAATGGCAACTAACATTCATGCCACACAAATGCCAGATAATGACCATCTCCAGTAAGAGACAAACTAACCATTGCCCCTTGAGATTCAGTGTCTTACTGTCACTGAATCTCCCACTATCAACATCTTGGGGGTTACCATTGACTGGAAGCTCAACTGGATACATCACATATATACAGTGGCTACAACAGCATGTAAGAGGCAAGGAATACTGAAGCACATAACTCACCATCTGACTCTCCAAAGCCTGTCCAGCATTTACAAAGCACAAGGCAGGAGTGTGATAGAGTAATACCCACTTGCCTGGACGAGTGAAGTTCAAACAGCATTCAAGAAGCTTAACACTATCCAGGAACAAAGCAGCGTATCCACAAGCATCCACTCCCTCCACTAGCTACAACATGCACCACAGAAATTCATCTAACAGCCTCATACAGCACCTTCCACACCTACAACCATTTCCACCTGGAAGCACAAAGGCAACTGACATATGGAAACACCAAAAAGTTTCCTTCCAAGCCAGTCACCATCCTGACTTGGAAATATACTGCCATTTCTTTATTGTCATTGGGTCAACATTCTGGAATTCCCACCCCAGGGCATTGTGGGTTCACCTACAGTACATGAACCACCATAGTTCAAGAAGGCAGTTCACCAGCACCTGCTCAAGGGCAGCTCGGGGCAGGCAATGAATACTGACCAGCCAACAATGCCCATGTGTGAATGAAAATAAAGGTTGTGTGTCATACTGCCAGCTATCTTTTTGGAAAGTGCAACCACTGGAAAACTCAAGCCCATGTGCAACTCCCCTCTTCATATCATGTCAAGGGCAAACTGAAATGAAGCACTTTGTATGGGCAAAGCCACATAATACTTGATTGAGATGAAGAGATGAAGTGACTACACAGGACTGCTTTCAATTGCTTTATTATTTGTAATCAGGGATTTAGATGTGGTGTTCCACCATTTATTTATCTGCTGCCTGCCCTCATTTAAAATTGAGTTCCATTAATGACATTACAGGACATGGTGCTTTTAATTTGCATTTCATTATGTGTCTTCTCTATGAAATAACTTCTGGATCACCAATCAGTTACTTGGCAGTACAGAACTTTTCACAAACAGAGACATGGGATGCTAAAGTTTCTAGTCTTGTGCTCATCAGGAGAAATGCAAGAATGCCAAATTTCAAATAATTACAACAATTTTACGGCTTGAAATAAATGTATTGACTGATTGACTGAGGCATTGCCAAATAGAAATTTGATGTTCTTGCATTAGTCATAAGGAGTCCAAGAAGAAAAACTCTGGCAACATCCCTCTATTTTCAGCACAGGTATTTAATATTATCATGAATCAGTTTATCTAAGGAATCAATTTTTAATCATAGCAATAGCACAGGAATTAAATAGAATGCTGCATTAAAATAGATTTTAAGGCAAATTTCTGCAGATGATGCAAATCTGAAATAAAAACAGAAAATGTTGGAGGCACTCAAACATGTCAGGCCACATCTATGGAGAGAAAAATAGAATTAAAATTTCAGGTCTGTGACCTTCCCAAGGACTTGGTTTTATTTAAATTTGTACTCTTTCAGTTCCAACCATAAGAATTCCTATTAGTAAGTATTTCTATGTAATCTGCAGCACAATAACAAATGTTGCTTTAATTTATTTATTAAATCAAGACTTACAAATTACTTACTGAATCGGAGATTTTAAGAAGGCTGCACAACATTAACAATTATGTATCAGGTGTTTTAACTCTCCGCAAATTACCATTTCATAAATTTAACAGTGGTATTATTTCTGAGATCACAGGCCCAAATTCAGAGAATTTGATACTTTGCTTTGACCTGACAATTACAAATAATTAGCTTAAATGTTTCTCAGTGCATGTGAATACTTTGCACTAATTTACAATCAGTTCAGATAATGAAAAAATCACAAATTCTAAATCGCTATATATTAAACAGAGATTTATTGCAGCTCCCCTTTTGGATTATTTTAACTAAATCGAAAATATCTCTTTGTGTTCAAGCGTGTAATCAGCTAACCCTCACAGGAAATAGAAAGAAAACAGATTTTTGAAGTAGAGACAATTAATGTGCCTTTACATTTGAGTTCAACAGGAAATCCTTTCTGATTAATATTGATTGGTTTGAGGCCTTGTGATTCTCAGGCATGTCCTTATAAACAAAAATTATCTAATGTTTATATTCTTTTCATTTTAATAATTAATGAAATGTAAATAAAGTCAATGGAGTTAACAGTTTAGAATTGCTAACTATGACAGTATAATCACAGGCAGATGCCTTCACAATACCCAGAACCTTTTTGTATAGAAGGAGGTTACAAATTTACACTCTGTTTCCCTCTTCAAAGTCGGAAATAATGGTGCCAGATCCCCTGAGCATTTGCTGTTAGAAACTGTTTGCATATTCAGTTATTGTTTCTGCTGCTCCAGTCATCTGCTGAAATTCGTTCTAATGTGGCCCTGATCAATTCTGCCAGCTGTGCTTAAGTGCTGTTTACAATAATACCATCACGTTGCATTTTCACTTGCAAAACCAGCTTGCCTGACAGCGCCTAAATGCATTTAGGGGATAAAATTAGTCACATCGCTTCATCAGAATAGAACTGCTCTCAGCAATCAGCTGTTCTTCAGAAGAAAGAAAACAAGTTTCTCTTTCATTTTGATTTTAAAGGAAGCCATTTCGGCCTCAAACGGAATGCCGTTTTTCACCCTAATTGTCCCTTTAAAACAAAGACTAAAGGAGGAATTTATATAATGGTTAAGCATTATCACGATTTTCAGCAAACCTCACTGCCCTCCCTCTGTTATGTTGGTTCAATTCTGCTCTTGGTCATATACCTACTGCAAGTTTCTCAAGAGTGATATTTTGTAGTTCATCTGATGGGTAGGTAATGCCGTCTTGCATTCAAAGACAGACCTCTGTATAAAAGCACCAGAAAATAAACAATTGTTGACTTAGTAAGGTCGCTTTGCAATGGGGGCTATTTATAAAACAAAAGCTTTAGGGTAAAATTATGAAGCATTATCGTTATGCTAATGCCACATGTCACCTCCATTCTTTCAGTTTTCTGCTAATCTACTTTCCTGCCTGAAGAATATGCAGTGAGTATAGCCAATCATCCTGTAATCTTGCACTGACTACATGAATCGATTAGACGACTTGTCCTACCTTACTTCCATTAAACTAAAATGACCCTTTTTGAGAAGGTGAAGCATGTTACCACAGATCAGGAAAAGTAACTGAAGAACAGCCAACTCCCTGCTGGTTTAAATACTTCTCATCAGCCCACTTAAAAAGTAGAATCCTTTCTTTCACACCATATCAGTTACAAAAATAATGGGTGTCACAAATTTGTTAGAAATCAAAAGGGTACGGGGAGCAAAACATCATTTTTGCCATTACTTATTTTATTTGACTATAAGCAATTCTGGTGAAACTGCAATTATACAGACATCATTTGCAAAGATCAGCCTTGTATCTTGCCATCTACAGAAATATGCATTTCAAAGTACTGTTTGAACAGCATGCTAAATCTTCTCAGTATTTTAAATTGTAGTCGAGTAATTCATTTCAAAAGCACAAGTCCAATAAATCTCACATGTTTAAGGATTCCAGAGAAATGCATGCCACATATCAGAGTGATAAAGAGACAATAGAGAAATGACAGTATTCTGGATACCGTGATAGACAATACCAGTATTGCACCATTTTACTTGATTAATATTTCCCTGCTGTATCAAAAACAAAGGTTTGTTTGCATAGCACATTAGTGATGAGGTGTGTTTCATTCATGCTGAACCAGAGTAATAACTTAGCTCTGTTTTCTCCCTCTACTTCAATTATTCAATAAAATTTGATACTGGTTGGGGAGTGCAAGACTAGACAGTATTTCCTAAGTTTGGTGTTGAGTCTTTCAAAGGTGAAGTTGTAAGGAAATACTTTCTACATGCAAGCGATTATGGAAGTTTGAATCTCACTTCCTCAAACAGCAGGTTGACAATTGTTCATTGTAAATCTGAGATTTTTCGATTTCTGTCACTCCAAAGTATTAGGGGACAAAGCCAATTTGGCCACAGATCAGCCATGACTTCATTGAATGAGGGAACAGATTTGAGGGGTTAAATGGCTGCCTTCTGTTGCTGTGTGCCTTGTATCATGATGTTAAGATTGGTCAACTCCCTTCTTTTTCAGTCTCCGGTTAGTGAGCAATGTATGTCTGTGCATGACTGTCACTCCATGCATGGTAATATTAGCAGGTTATTCACTGGTAATGGTAACATTTAAATAACCACCACAGAAACACAGAAAAGTAGCCCCTACTTAAGAAAAACAAAAGTTACCTTTTGGCATGAAGGGCTGAGAAAATATTTGTGATGATTATGTGGTAACTTTCTCACCAGTGTCTAACAATCCAGACTGGATCAACTCTAATGAGGTTGGCACAGTGTAGTCTTCCTAATGAGGCAGGCTTTATTCAATAGCTTCTGAACAAACAGATTTTGTTCTATCAACATTTTGCACTGATTATTGCTGCGATATCTTTTAATTTTAACAAGAGTTCCCCACTATTCAAATTAAACAGATTACTAAAATCCAAGTAGTTAATGCAGACAACTGCAATGAACCATTCTAACATCCATTTGATGCCAATTTTTAACAAATAGTTCTTTTTCACTGAGTTTAATTGGTCTGTGTTTTAAGAAGTAATTCAATTTATTTTTAAATGCACTGACTCTTTAATTATTTTTACAATACTTTACTTTTTTTCTGTAATAAAATTTAGCATAGGTCCTAAAATTACTTCCTGGAAAATTAATATCCAAACAAATATATAACATGGGCATATGAAATGCCTTTCTCTGTTATGTTAATGAAGGCACTAACCCACTTTAAATAAATAGGTCAACATGTTCCCATGGTGTCATTTCAGTACCATAATCTTGAGAAAAAGAATGCATCAATTCATATTATGTCAAAAGTAGTGTGTTGGCATTAAAGTAGATGAATTTATTGTCTAGACAATGAGAATATAAAATTGATTGTGGCTGATCAATAGATACCAGTCCTAGAAAGCAATAGAAATTCAAAGCTGAAGTATTTGGATTAAGTAGCTTTACCTATGAATTACCTCTGCTTACTTATGAATTGGGTGGAAACTTCATTATCATAAGTAAAGGCAAAGTTGCCATAGTCCTGCTGGCCATGGGACTGCTCTCTCATTGGAGAGAGACAATTGGTGGTAGTTTAACCTGAGAGTCACCACATCTCAGGTGAGGGGAGATGTTGAAAAGATGAGTCTTTCATGGTGACCTCAACTGGTGCCGGAATCAAACCCACACTGTTGTTATTCCTCTGCATCACAGAACATAAAGCTTATAGCCATTCAATCAACTTAGCTAATCAACTTCCCACTATCATTAATACGGTATCTGTAAAGAACACAGCAAATTCGAGTTGAAGAAAACATTTATAATTCAGAAAAACAAAATCTTCTGAAACTTTTAACTGAATCATAAAATGAAGTTGATCTATAAAAAGTACCTGAATCTGGCTCATAAACAGGGAAGCAGCAATCTGTAGTAATTAATATTTCATTTCTAGTCAAATGATCAAATCTCCCTAAAGCCTTTCCTGGTATCAAGTCATACCTTTGTTAACTCCGGTAATGTGTGAATTTGAAAGATAAAAATTAAATGATTAAAGGAGGATATGTAAACGGCTGCTTCTAGTAAAAGGAAAGTTGATATTTTCACCATTTTGAAAATTCTGGTTAAGGTACCATTTATTTGGCATGATCCTGGTAACCATTGGTCAGTAATTACCTATGAGAAGATTCACAAGGGCAGCAAAGACTCTTAATCCCTCCAAATATTCCACCTGATTGCTTCTATTTTGGAGGATGCCCTAAAGCACAATTACATTTAAAAATCAATGCCTATTAACCTGTGACACAGTATCCCAACAACACAACACAGGAATGTAAGAAACACAAGAGGTTATTGGCCACATAGCTTTTTGAGTCTTCATCAAATTCTGGCTGATCTTCAATCTTAAGTCCACATTCCCCTTGACTCAATATTGCTCAATTCTTTTAGAGTCCAAAAGAGTTGGAATTCTGCCAAGAGGATTCCAAGGATTCACCAACCTATGAATGAAAGCATTTCTCATCTCGATCTAAACGTTGGAATTCCTGCTCCCTTGACTGCCAATTACAAAATGAAAAGAAGTCTGAATCTTGACTTCAAGAAGAAAAGGTTTACAATGTGCCACTTAAGGTGTAAATGGTGAGTTCTGAATCTCACTGATAAGGAGCAACTACCTTATTTCCATGGAATTGCAACTCATTGATTGCTCAAATTGCCATCTCCAAGAAACTATGGAGACCAATTATCTTATTGCTTGCTTCTCTGTTATCAAACTCTGTCTTCATCATAATGTCCCTGTGTACTCCATTGATTCCATTCTCTTCCACTCTTCACCCTCGTAAGTGGGCATCTTCAGACCACAAACAGAACTATATAATTCATTCTCTCAGACCCACTCATGCATCATTTCAGCCCTTCAGGACATCACTTTGGAGTTCAAGCACACCTAAGACTTGTATCTTTGTGCCAGGTCATTTTGTGAACAAGGACACAAATATGCAGCCCTGCAGGATGCATCCTATGACTCTTAGCTTCATTTCTTAGCTCTCATTCACTTTGCACTCACTTGAAGGCTGCCAGCCTCTGTGGCCTCTATTGCTTTTACCACAGAGGGACAGACAAGCAGCTTATCACACTTCAGAGTACTGAACAGTTAAAGGGGTGTACATACCATCAATGTCACACCAAAGCACACACCAACAACTTATGCAGCAAAGACATTGCATATGCCTCAACCAAATGGTTACATTTGAAGGTCAAAGGAGACCAATCTTTAATGGGGGGGAAATCAAAGAGGTCTACGGTCAGTCAACAGGTACTGCCACAATCAGTGAACAGGATCATTGATTCCAGTCCTGGGCTTGGCTGTAGTCTGTTGGGCATGTGGTCCAACCAGCCTCCAGGGAGTGGGCCGCCAACAGTTCTGCAGAAAAACATCAAAGGACTGCGGATGCTAGAAATCAGAAACCAAATCAGAAATAGTTAGAAAAACTTTGCTTTCTCTCCACAGATACTGCCACACCTGATGAGTTAACATTTTTAGACAGGTTCTGCAGGTCAGCAGTTTAGGGATTACACATACATCAGTCAGGGCAGCCATCAGGACATCAGTTCAGCAAATTGGCCAATTTTTCCTGCAATTGTTTAAAGGAAAATACTGAGTGTGATGGAAGTGGATGGAAGAATAGTTATAGTGGTGATGCACATGCAGATGTGGTGTGATATCCCTCATGAGTAGGTGGTGCAAAGGTAAAAAAGGCTAAGTAGTTTGTAAGGATGAAATGGTTGAGAGCTATTGAATGGACATAATGGATGCAATATTGAGACTTGAGACTTGTGTCTATAAGCTTTATTGCTGCGCATGTGCAGTGGGAGAGTTAGTGTCAATGGTGGGCTATGAGTGTGAGGTAGCAGAGAGAAAATATGGCAGCTACCCTTGTGGAGCACAAAAGATCATTATCCTTTTTCCCACATTGCCTTTCATCTGAGACAGAGCACTAAACAGGACTACTATCTAGGTCCAGATAGGCCATTGCCCTCATATCCACCATTCTGTCCATTAGCGCTTTCAGGTCTCATTTGGTGAAATGAGGAGCTAACTTGCCTTTCTCATCTCTTTCCTTTGGTATAACAGTGCAGGACCACAGTATAATGGCCAGCTTCTGGCTTGCAGTGTCTGAAGTGACACAACTATAGCTGGGCTTTAAATATGGTGACAGTAGCATAAATGTAACAAAGTCCTCATGGCAACCAGCACTTCTGACTTTCCACCAATGTGAATCCACACAACAGGACCTACAGAGACTGGTTGCAAACTGAATGAGATTTACATTATAAGTTGCATAAGAAAAGTTGCCCTGCGACATGGCAGACCAGGGCATGAATCTCACTTGACAAAACACTTCCCGAAAATTGGAACATTCAGCCTTCAATGACTGACCCTTTATCCTGTGAACAAGTACTTTAATTCCATGAGGGGAAATAACCTCTCTGTGTCCACCTTGCCAAGCCCTGTCAGAATATTATTTCCAATTCTTCTTAATTAGATTATTCCTGATTCATCCAAATTCTAGAGAGTATAGGCTCATTCAACTCATTCTCTCCTCATAAGACAGCCCTCTCACCCCAGAAATTAATTCAGAGAACATTTATTGCACTACTTGTCAGGCAAGTTTATTCTTCTTTAGAGATGGAGGTCAAAACTGCACATAGCACTCCAAGTATGCTCTTTTGCTGTTAGCCCAGTTTTAGTCAATAACTTGTAGTGCTAATTGAAAACACCTCATGGAAACAATGACATAAATTTCCATCATAGTGTAAACATTAAATTTCATGAGAGTTTTCAGAAATGAACAGTCCACAAAAATACTCAATGAAATTACAGCAATGATTTTTATTTCTGTATTGTAAGTCCCCAGCAATAAAGGCCCACAGGCCATTAGCTTTCCTAATTGTTTGCTATAACTGTTTGTTAACAGCCTATGTACAAGGACACCTTTGAATATCAACATCTAATGGTTTCTCACTGTTCACAAAATGTTCTAGTTTTCTCTTCTTACAACTAAAGTTTCCTCACTTTTCCCCATAATACATTCCAACTACCATCTACTGCTCACTCACTCAATCCAAACACGTTTCAGGCTACCTTGTGTCCTCCTTGTAGCTTATTTTCCTACTCAGCTTTGTATCATCAGTAAACTGGATGCATTACGCTTGATCTCTTCATCACTAAATATTACAACTAGCTGAGGCCCCAGTGCTGATTCTTGCAACATTCCACTAGTACAGCCTGTTGAGTAGAAAATGATCCATTTTTTCTGCTTTCAGTTTCCCACAATTTAGCTAGCAATCATCTAACCATGCTAGTATATTACCAACTTAATAAATCATGGATGGATCTTTTTCTATACAGATTTTGTTTCTCAATAAATGCAATGTCTATTTAAATCATGGAATACTTCTTTTAATGTTCACTATAGTTTTTCTACTTCATAATGCTTAATCTGATTCCCAATCAACCACACTCACCTCAACTCCCATTTTTGCAAATTGATTAATTTAAGTTTAGACCTGAGTATAATTTCAGACCTGAGTATGTCACTCCTAAACTTAATACGTCATGCTCCACTATTATGATCAATCTTCCCAGAGAATTCCACATTATGAAATTACTAATTCGTTCTGCCTGACTACACAGGGCAATATATAAAATATCCTGCTCTGTGTTTGATTTCACAATGTATGAATTCTTCAACACACTCTTGAAGAAATGCCCTCTACATTAGTGCCTCACACACATTGAAGATGGAACATCAGTGTACTAACTGAAGTAAAATTATAATTCTATGTTTCACCATTTCCTTTAAAGTGCTTATGTTGTTATCCAAGGTTTAGTCGTAAATTGTAGTGCTAATTGAAAACACCTCATAGAGTCATAGAATAGAATCATAGAAACAATGATGTAATTTTCCAACTTCCTGCAAAAATTAAGTTTCAATGTGTGAATTTTCAGATATGAATTGTCCTCAAAGTGAACTCACAGCTCGAAGAGGACAGTTCCAAATTTTAATATCATGCAGTTATATTAAAAATTATTCACTAGTATTTGTTTTAAAAAAATCAACCTGTCCAGATATGTTATGACACATAGTCACAGAGTCATAGAGATCTACAGCATGGAAACAGACCCTTCAGTCCAACTCGTCCATGCTGATCAGATATCCTAAATTAATCCAGTCCTACTTTCCAGCACTTGCCCCATATCCCTCTAAACCTTTCCTATTCATATACCCATCCAGATGCCTTTTAAATGTTGTAATTGGACCAACCTCCGCCACTTCCTCTGGCAGCTCATTCCATACACGCACCAACCTCTGTGTGAAAACGTTGCCCCTTATGTCCCTTTCAAATCTTTCCCCTCTCACCCTAGACCTATGCTCTCTAATTCTGGATACCCCCACTCCACAGAAAAGACCTTGGGTGGAACTTTTTGATTTGATTTGATTTGGTTTATTACTGTCACATGTACTTAGGTACAGTGAAAAATTTTGTTTTGAATGCAGAAGTGCAAATCCTGCCCAGGGCTTTACCCAGACCTCCATGCTTTACTCAAGGAGAAGTATATTACATAAATGTAGTTTTGGTAAGTGCATTTTCTCACATGTTCATTGTGGGAAACATTTATCGTTCTGGAGAATTACATCTTTTTGGCATCTCACTTCTTGAGGGTTGAAGAGTCCTCAAGCGTAGACACTGACTTCTCCATTTATTTTCCTCCCATCATGACAGGACTGCTATTTGATTAAGTGAAAAAACAGAAAAGTAGAAAGGGTACGAAGTGTGAAATGCTAGACTGGGGCTTGGAGAGGCAGAAAAAGACAGATGACATGGAACAAGGTGAGGCATTTGCAAATGAAGAATGTATGACAAGAGTAGCAGGATGAAGACTCAAATTAGCAAATTTGGGTTTAAGAGCCAATCTTGTGCTTGTGCTGGGGCAGGTAATCCCAAATATAATCCCCAGTAGAGGGCAAAGCGGCAAAATCAGGAGATGATTTTCTCCTAAATCCAACATGCCAAGAAAATATGGATGCCATGCACCTTGCTTATGAATGGATGAGTTTCTGGAAGGAAAGAGGGGAGCATTCATTATTGAACCTCTGACAAAATAATACAGGCCATTTGTATATTTGAATTTAGATCATATAGCTCCAGTGCAAAAGAAGTATTGAATTTCAAAGCAGACCATACATTACAACATCAATGTAAATGCTTTGCAGTGTCTGTTTGGAAAGTCTGAAAATCTGTAGAAGCAAGGGTAAAGGAAAGTAAATTGTCTTCTTGGCTAATAGACTTCTAATTGCGTTAAAATGGTGAGGAAAGTGGATTTTTTATAGAACTATGAAAAGGACTTAGTGGGAAAAAGATGAAATGAGAGCTAATCATTGGGTTTTTAAGAATTAGAGAATCTAATTTTAAAAAAGTGGTGGCTGAGCAACATAACCAACTTAGTAAGTGCAAGACAATGAGGAGACCACCATTGGTCTAGTAACGACAGGGGAACAGTATCAAGTGTCACACTGCTCACTAGAAACAACATTTTCTTCAGATGTGGCTCCAGAGGAGCTGCAATGTTGGAAGACTTGCTCAAGTCAGATAATGATTCCCCAGAGGACTGTGATCCTGTTTCTAGTTAAGTACATGTTAATGACATGAAGGCAGCATTATAAAGCAATTGTGGTCAGAATAATATAACGTTTTCATCAACATGGAGTTCTGTTTGGACAAAGGTGCGTTTCCATTTTCTTTGAGATGAAGTGCAAATTTAAGAGACTATTTGAAGCATAATTTTTAATATGCTTTATATCTGAAGACACATCTAAAAATATATTTTTCTGATTATTGTACTTCTATTATTGAGTTATTAGAATGTAGAAATGACAGAACAGTTATATTTGCTATCTTTTTCATATCATTACTCCAGTTAGCATACTTTTAAAATTAAATTAATGTGGCCCTTTTTAAATTACAAACCACGAAAGGTTTACAATCCTGAATCTACTCTAGTCATTTTGTCAGAATCACATTGCTCCCCATTGCGAATTCAATTCAATAGTTTGTCTTACATAAATTCACAACCACGTATGGGATGGATACTGTAGCAAATGTATTTCCCATTATTAAATCAGCAAAGAAATGTGTAAGCATTTATAAACTGGTCATCCTGGCCTTCTACAGTCAATTAAATCATTTTGAACTGAGAAAATAGCCCAGGTCAATGCAGTGTCCTGGATAAAATTCAAAGCAGACAATGCAGGTAGAAACTTAGAAGATAGGAGCAGGAGGAGGTCATTCAGCCCTTCAAACCTGCTCCGCCATTCATCACGATCATGGCTGATCGTCCAATTCAATAACCTAATCCTTCTTTCTCTCCATAACCTTTGATCCCATTTGCCCCAAGTGTTATATCGAGCCATGTCTTGAAAACATTCAATGTTTTGGCATTAACTATTTCCTGTGGTAATGAATTCCACAGGCTCACCACTCTATGGGTGAAGAAATGTCTCCTCATCTCTTTCCTAAATGAATTGTAAGACTGTGACCCACGGTTCTGAACACACCCACTATCAGGAACATCCTCCCTGCAGCTATTCTGTCTAGTCCTGTTAGAATTTTATAAGACTCTATAAGATCCCTTCATTTGTCTGAACTCCAGTGAAAACAATCCTAACCTAGTCAATCTCTCCTCATATGTCAGTCCTGCCAACCCCAGAATCAGCCTGGTAAACTTTCGCTGCACTCCCTCACGAGCAAGAGCATCTTTCTTCAGAAAAGGAGACCAAAACTGCCCACAATATTCTACATGTGGCCTTAACAAAGTCCTGCATAACTGCAACAGCACATCCCTGCTCCTGAGCTGGAAACCTCTCACAATGAGGGCCAACATACCAGTTGTCTTCTTTACTGCCTGCTGCACCCACATGCTTACCTTCAGTGACTGGTGCACAAGGACACCCAGGTCCTGCCGCACACTTCCCTCTCCCAATTTACAGCCATTGAGGCAGTAATCTGCCTTCCTGTCTTTGCTTCCATGGTGAAAGACCTCACATTTACCCAAATTATACTGCATCTGCCAGTGATTTGCCTGTCCAAATCATGCTGAAGGATCTCTGCAAAGTCGTCACTGTTCGCCCTCCCACCCACCTTGGTATCATCTGCAATCTATGCGCTGTTACATTTTGTTCCCTCAGCCAAATCATTAACATATATATGTTAATGGTCCCAGCAACGATCTCTAGAGAAGGGTAATGATCTTTTGCACTCCACGAGCTTGATTGCCAGCATCTTCTCTGCTAGCTACCCTCACAAAGTCATCATTCACTGTAATTCTGCCAGTCCACAAGCCCCTCTCATAATCTACAATTCTCCTTATTGTATGCATTCTACCTACTCAACAGCTCTTACCCATCTCATCCTTCCAAACTATTAATCCTTCTTACCCTCTGTGCTCCCTACTCATTTACTTGAAATACCTCACCATTTCTCTACCTCCTGCATCACAACTAACCGCTCTGTGTTCACCTTAATTATAACCAGTCCCTTCCTTTGTCTCAAGGGAGGAAAGACTCTTTGCCTCCCATCCCTCAGAAATCATAGTTAGCAGAAACGAAGATAATTGTGGTTGTTGGAGGTCAGTCATCTCAGCTCAGGACACCTCTGCAGGAGTTCCTTTGGGAAGTTTCCTAAGTCAAGCCACATTTGGCTGTTTCATTAATGACCTCCCCCCCATCACAAGGAGAGAAATGGACATATTTGCTGATGACTGCACAATGTTCAGCACTAGTTCTAACTTCTCAGATACTGAAGCAGCTTGTGCCCATATACAACAAGTCCTGGACAACAACCTGTCTTGAGCTGGAGATAACAATGGTGTTTGTATCACATAAAGGCTTGGTAATGTCTCTCTCCAACAAAAGTGAATTGAACCGTCTTCCCTTGATGTTTAATAGAATCACCAGCACTGAATCTCTGAGTCTGAACATCCTGCGTGATCCCATTGACCAGGAACTCAACTGTGCCATCCAGTTAAATATTGGGACTGCCGGGGCAAGTCAGAGCTAAGAGTTCTGCAGTGAGTGAATGACTCAAAACTACATTTAAGCACACTGTTGGCTGGTCACAACATTCTATACCCCATATAAAGTCATCCAAATCTCTGCTGCCTGTAACGTAAGTCACACCAAGTCCTTTGCCATATTACTCCTATGTGTGCTGACCTGCACTGGCTTGACTTTCGGCCAAACAATATCTCAGCTTTATAATTTCCATCCTTGTTTACAATCCCCTTTCTGACCTTGATCTTCACTTTCTTCATTTTGTCTATCAGCCCATTAAATGCCTACAATTTTTAAAATATGAACTCTCTCATTGTTCAAGCATTTGTGGCCATGGTTGCATTTGCCTGTGTCCCAAGATATGAAGTACTCTCCCTACGCCTCTCTGATTTTCTACTTTGCTCTCCTCCTTTGTGACAGTGTTTAATATTGACCTCTTTAAGTAAATATAGTCATCTGTCCTAATATCTCTAAATGAGGCTCAGTGTGTTTTTTTTAATAATAGTCCTGTGAACTGCTTTGGGAGTGTTTCATTCTGCTAACGATGCTATATAAGCATAAGTTGTTGTTCACCAAAGAGGCATGAAGACGAAGAATAACCAAAATGAGGATAAATTCAAACATGGGAAAATAATCTATATTATTTGCAAAACAGATTTATTCTCTTACAATCTTGTTTATCTCTTAACCCATAGTTGAACTTGCAAATAATTTTGCAGTTAATGGTCCTTTTAAAAAATGTGTACATTAAAGCAAGTAACTTTGAAGTTCATTACTTTGTATTTATGTGCACTGTGAAACACACCAAGCTAGGAAACAATTTTCATATATTTCAACCCTGGTATGTGTCTGTGTCTATGTGCATAAATGGCCAACAAATTCAGAATTCAGATCTATCTGGTCTCTTAAGAAAATAAACTTGTGCTTCAGCATGGCAACAGTTACACAGGCACAGCTGCAACTGGTAAAGGAACCATTAAAACAGTGAATCCTCATGGTTCGTTTAATGCTATTAAAAGAATTGCTTTTTCCTTCTGCGACAAACTTGCTAGTGTTTGATTAGAGACTGATGAGCACAAAATACTCCAATGGCAGATAAAGTGTGTTAATTTGCATAGATTGTCTGGAAAAGTTTCTTTGTGTCGATTCCCATGCGTGAGGCGAAAAGAAATGCAATTTGCAGACAATCAGAAATGCACCTATGAGGAAACTGGAGGGTTTCAGATAATGGGCTGTGCTGAGGAAGTTACTGCCAACATTTATGTTAATTATGGAAATTGGGCAATAATGAAAAAAACACTACAAACATACTGAAAGGAAACTTCCTATATCCAAAGAAGTATTCATGGATTTCATTACAACTCTCTGAGTCTAAAGACTCTGAGAATCACACAATGGGAATTTTTAAAACTAGTCCTGAGGGAGCCAAAATATTGGCAAAAACACCTCCCAGAAGATTTTCGTATTACTGGAGCTTTTCCTTCCAATATAAAACTGTAAATACTAACAAGACAATCACTTAATAATGGAAAAAAAAGTTCACCACACAGCTGACAGATAAATCGCAGGGAATCTTCTCAAACTGCAGATTGGATGATTGTGTTTCTAACATGACTTGTGGGTTTAAATGACATGACAGACTTGTAGTATCATAGAATGGCAAAACAGAGAAGGAGGCCGCTTAGCTCATCTTGCTGCATTGGCCCTTTGAAAGGGCTTTCCAATTAGTCCCACTCCCCTGCTCTTTCACCATAGCTAAGCAATTGTTATTTCCCATGCAAGTATTTATTCAATTTCCGTTTGAGAGTTCCTATTGAATTTGCTTCCACTGCTCTTTCAAGTAGTGCATTCCAGATCACAACAAGTCACTGTGTAAGAAATGTTGTTTCTTGTCACCTTTGTGCTAGACCAATCATCTTAAATCCATGTCGCCTGGTTACCAATTCTTTTACCACTAACAACATTTTCTTCTTAATTGCTCTATCAAAATACCTTATGATTTTGAACACCTTTCGAACATCTTCTTGTAACCTTGTCTGTTCTGATGAGTGCAAACTGTTGCAACCATTCCTCTTTCTTTAAATAAGAAATAATTTTATTGTGAGGAAGGAATGGAGCCTAGGTGAGACAATTATTTAAAACTTCACTCATGCGATGTGGGTGGATATTTATTGCCTATCTTTAGTTGCCTTTGAGAAGATGGTGGTGAGCTGCAGTCCACATGCTGTAGATAGACCCACAATGCTGTTCGGGAGGGAGTTGACATTGCTCAAAATTTAACTTGCCAATGAGTACATTTTGTTTATAAGCTTGGGATTAATATCTCAAACCTGGACAAATTTGTAAGAATTCTCACTTCGCTGGAACAGCAAATGTGCGTACAACATTGTGGGATCCCATATGCATCTGTTAAAAAGGACCCTTCTGGCTTTGAGCAGATATCCTTTCTACATGCTCAGGAGGTGGACAAACAAGCCTGTCAGCTTCCAGCAGCTCAAAGCAGGCTAGTAGTTTTAGTGCTTAGAACTGCCCCTGCCCCCCCAATCCCCACAGTTTCCATGTCAGATTAAAACCACCCTGAGGGCTCGGTCATAATTTTACAGATTTGCATCAGATATTCTCCTGGGATCACAAATTGCTCCTCGAAGTGAGACTCACATTCCTTACAATCCAGTATGTTACCTTTTTTTATGTAACATGCTCTGGGTCAACTGGCCTCTGCATTTCTTGCATTACAACAGTGACTATACTTCAAAAGTGTGTTTTTTTCATTTTCATATCAACTTTTTCAGAAATGTTATCACTCATCTCAGATGCAGGTCCAGTTTAGTGATAGTACAGTCCAGAGATAGCAACAGAAAACTGCTACTCCAACGCTCAACATTTTGCAAAGTGTTTTGCTGCCAATGAGGGCTGTTGTGATGCAGTGGTAGTGTCCTTACATCTGAACCAGGAAGCATGGGTTCAAAGCCCATCTGCTCCCAAGGTGTATGATAACATCCCTGAAGAGGTTGATTCGAAAATTAAAACAAAACACTTTTGAAGTGTATTCACTGTTGTAGTGTCAGAGTTGCAGAGGCCAACTGACCCAGAATATGTTCTCACTAAACAGCAATGTAATAACAACCCAATGATATTTCATAGGATTAGATTACAGTATGAAAACAGGCCCTTTGGCCCAACAAGCCCACACCAACCCTCCAAAGAGCAACCCACTAATGTACCTAACACTATGGATTGTGGGAGGAAATTCATGCAGATATGAGGAAAACATGCAAACTCCATACAGACATTCGCCCAAGGTGGGAATTGAACCTGGGTCCCTGGCACTGTGAGGCAGCAGCGCTAACCACTGAGCCACTGTGCCATCCTCAGTATGATCTCTTTATCTAAAGTGTCCACCTGAATAGTACCCAATGCTTTGGTCCAACAATTTATCCAAAAAGTCAGTTCTTCTGACAAACCAGCAAATCTTCACAGCACTGCACCTAAAGAGAGTCACAGAGTTGTACAGCACAGAAACAGACCCTCTGTCCAACTCGTTCATGCTGACCAAATATCCTCAATTAATCTAGTCCCATTTGCCAGCATTTGGCCCATTTCCCATTAAACCCAGTCTATTCAGGTACCCATGCCTTTTAAATGCTGGAATTGTACCAGCCTACACCACTTGCACTGGCAGCTCATTCCACACACACACCACCCTCTGCATAAAGAAGTTGCCATTTAAATCTTTCCGCTCTCACCATAAACTCATGCCCTCTAGTTTTGGAACACCCTTAGCTTGGGAAAAAAGACCTAGACTATTCACCCTATCCATGCCCCTCATGATTGTATAAACCTGTTTAAGGTCACACCTCAGTCTCCAACACTCCAGGGAAAAACATCCCAGCTTATTCATCCACTCCGTCTAGCTCAAACCCTTCAATCCTAGCAAAATCCTTGTAAATCTTTTCTGAACCCTTTTAGGTTCAATTACATAGAACATAGAACATACAAAAGTACAGCACAGAACAGGTCCTTTGGCACACGATGTTGTGCTGAGGATTAATCTTAATGTAAGATAAAATACCCTAACCTACACACCCCTCAATTCACTGCTGTCCATGTGCATGTCGCTTAAATGTCCCTAACATTAGATTAGATTATATTAGATTACTTACAGTGTGGAAACAGGCTCTTCGGCCCAACAAGTCCACACCGCCCCGCCGAAGTGCAACCCACCCATACCCCTACATTTACCCCTTACCTAACACTACGGGCAATTTAGCATGGTCAATTCACCTAACCTGCACATCTTTGGACTGTGGGAGGAAACCAGAGCACCCGGAGGAAACCCACGCAGACACGGGGAGAACGTGCAAACTCCACACAGTCAGTCGCCTGAGGCGGGAATTGAACCCGGGTCTCTGGCGCTGTGAGGCAGCAGTGCTAACCACTGTGCCACCGTGCCGCCCACCTAATGACACTGCTTCCACCACCACCGCTGGCAACGCATTCCATGCATTCACAACTCTCTGCTGAAAGGACCTACCTTTGATGTCTCCTTACTACCTTTCTCCTAATATCATAAAACTATGACTTCTCGTGCCAGTCAATCCTGCCCTGGGGAAAACTACATATTTCCTTCAGCAGAGAGACCAGAACTGAGTGCAGTACTCCAAAAGTCGTCAAACCAATGTCCTGTACAGCCACAACATGACATTTCAAGTCCTTTACTATGTGCACTGACCAATGAAGGTAAGCATGTCAAATGCCTTCTTCAGCACCCTGTCTACCTGTGACTCCAGTTTCAAGGAACTATGAAGCTGCACCCCTCGGTCCCCTTGTTCAACAACACTCCCCAGGGCCCTAGCACTAAATGTATAAGTCTTGCCCTGGTTTACCTTACCAAAGTGCAGCACCTTACATCTATCTAAATTAAATTCCATCTGCCACTCCTCAGACCATTGGCTCCTCTGATCAAGATCCCATTGCACTCTGGGATAACCTTCTTCACCGTGCACTACACCTTGAATCTTGATGTCTCCTGCAAACATACTAACCATATCTCCTATGTTCACATCCAGCTTATTTATATAAATGACAAAAAGCAGTGGACCCGGCACCAATCATGTGACACACCACTGGTCACAAACCTCCAGTCTGAAAAACAACCCTCCACCACCACTCTGTTGTCTTCTATCTTCAAGCCAATTTTGTATCCAATTGGCTAGCTCCCCCTGGATTCCATGTGATCCAACCTTGCTAACCAGCCTATCATGCAAAATTTTATCAAATGCCTTGCTGAAGTCCAAATAGATAATGTCAACTGTTTTTCTTCATCAATTTTCTTTGTCACTTCTTCAAAAAGTTCAATCAAGTTAGTAAGACATGGTTTCCCATGTACAAAGCCATGTTGAGTATCCCGAATCAGTCCTTACCTTTCTAAATGCATGTAAATCCTGTCCCTCCAACAACTTAACCAATACTGAGGTCAGGTTTCCCAGTCTAAAGTTCCTGGGCTTTTCCTTATCACCTTTCTTAAATAATGGCACAACAACAGCCAACCTCCAGTCTTCCAGCACCTCGCCTGTGGCTATCGGTGATACAAATATCTCAGCAAGAGACCCAACAATCTCTTCCTTGGCTTCCCACAAAGTTCTGTTTGCATTCAATTAGATCCTAGGGAATGTTATGCTCAGATTCCCTGGGACTTGAATTCGCACATCCTGACCCAGGATGGGAATGTTACCATAGAAACATACTTTATGGCTCTGGAAGGCTTTGAGGCCTTGGCTCAGATCTCAGATGAGAGTCAGAAACCTGTACATTGGAGGAAAGCCACATCAAATTGATCTGAATTTGTGAATTAGAGGTTGGAAGGGAACCCAGCATGGAAGTGAAGATGCTGGCTGGAATCTCAAAGCTGGGGCAAGGGGTCCTGGGGCAAGGGGTCCCACTATGTAACCTTGTTCCCTCAGCAGCTGCAGCTATCAATATATGAGGGGTCATTCTTCCACCCGAGCAGGTTGTGCCTGCAGGTAGATCAAGCAACAGATAGGATATTACTGCCTGCCTGCAGCAATGTTTCCCCACCCATTCCCCATTAACTCTGATCTCCAACATTGATCTGGTGCAGGGAGGCCATCTCTTTGAATCTAGTACGTTGGGGTGGGCTTGGAGGCTGACTGAAAAACTTGAGAGTGCAGTCCTGCTGTCTGGGATCCTGCCTCTCAGAAAATAGTCCAGTTGCAGGATGAGGTTTGCATGGCAGCTAGCAATGCAAACATTTATGTCTGTCATCTTGGGTACTTGTCCCTCATCTGTTAGTAATTACCTTTCTATATAAAATACCATAGCACCGTTTTCGCTTGTTTGTTTTCTCACCTTTCTTGATACCATTCATTTCTCTCATACACTTGTTTTTCTGCCTTATGTTTGTAATCAACTCCAATTGTGCAAGGATTCATCTTTGTACTTTCTCTTCCTCACTTATATGTTGATGCTCTGCACCACCATCTGCAAACATAGATTCCATTTCTTTGGTACACTAATGAAAGGACATGATGTAAGGATGTATAGCATTGTGATGTTGAAGCTAATATACAGAAGATTAGACAAATCAATCCTTAAAAATTTCTTGAAGATCAGAGAAAAAAATGTTTGATAGAAGAACAGGAGTATGACTCCAATCTTTGGGAGATGAGAAGTAGAGGAGCTGGTGATCAGTTCGTGGCATAAATCCAAATAAGCATCTGGGAATAAAAATAGGATTGGCCTTTAATGCACATTGACAACTAGGATTGTGCAAATCCAGCTCATACTAAATAGAAATGGTCCCAACTCGCTCTGAACTTATACACTTTTGAACAGCTCAGCATGAAATTGTTAAAGGAAGATGAGATTGAACAGTATCACACATGGTGATATTAGATTTTGTCCTGTTCTTCATGTTCCTCCATGTTTTCTCTGAAAAATACCTCTACAATTTTCTTCAGCTCAACATTTTATAGTCTTCGAGTTCTAGTCTACTGGTCCCTTTGCTCCTCCCTAGCACAGCGACCATATGGAGAGATGGTAATGGAGTGGTGATATCAGTAGACTAGTAATCCATTAGCTCTATAGATATAGGGCAAAAAACCCAACATAGCAGGAGATATTCAATAAGTACACCTGGAATTGAAATATAGTTTCAGTAACCATGACCACGAACATACCATAGATGGTCGTTAAGACCCATCTGGTTCACGAACGTTCTTCAGGGAAAGAAATCGACCATGTTTACTTGGTCTGGCCTACATGTCAATGCAGATGCACAGCAATCTGTTTGTTTCTTAACTGCTTTCAGAAATTGCTGAACAAACCAGATAATTCAAGGGCAGTTAGTGATGGGTAACAAATTGGCGGCACGGTGGTACAGTGGTTAGCACTGCTGCCTCACAGCGCCAGAGACCCAGGTTCAATTCCCGCCTCAGGCGACTGACTGTGTGGAGTTTGCACGTTCTCCCCGTGTCTGTGTGGGTTTCCTCCGGGTGCTCCGGTTTCCTCCCACCATCCAAAGATGTGCAGGGTCAGGTGAATTGGCCATACTAAATTGCCCGTAGTGTTAGGTAAGGGGTAAATGTAGGGGTATGGGTGGGTTTCGCTTTGGCGGGTCGGTGTGGACTTGTTGGGCCGAAGGACCTGTTTCCACACTGTAATCTAATCTAAATCTAAATCTAATCTAAATGCCACCTTACTGGCAATGCATATGTCCCATGAAAGAGCAAAATGTTTTGCAGCTTTTTCCCAAAAACATTTGCTTCACTCTTTCCTTCTTCAAGTATATCCTTCATCACCCATCCTAACTTCTCTTCTGCCTCCTACTAATTGTCCATTATTTCCCCTGGAAAGCCGGTTAGAATATGGATGGCATTATATTTGTAAATTGTTGGTGCTTTTCTAAGATCTGTTGGAGCGTAGTACTGAACACAAACCAAAAAGTGGAACTTCACAGTTGCTTCAAGAACACTTGCAACATTGTATGCCAACTCAACCTTAGTTTAATTGTTCTTTCAAATATTCTAGTGTTATTGCTTAAAGGAGTGGAAAAACAAATTTATCACTGCTCACAACATATGTAGGCCCTTTTTCTGTACCTAAACAGGCTATAATCCACAGATCAAGCAAAAATGATTAAATTAAAACATTTAAAGAATGACATGTTAAACACCTAAAATATGTTTGAACTGCTAAAGTGCATAGGAGTAATTGAAACTTGAGATTGTTCCCTACAGTCTTTCAAACTGGTATCATTCTGGATTGCCTGAAAGATTCTTTAAAGCTGCAAATTAAATCTGCATAGACTTACAAGTGAAATTACACTGCATTCCCCTGAGCAATTTTAATTATACGTGTTCTAAAAACTTCCACTTTTTCTTTTATTAAGTTAAAGCCTCCCACTCAGATAATGTTGTTGCTATGCTCAGTCATGCTTCACTCCATCCGGCTTTTCTGCAGTCCTGTTAAATTCTCACCTTGCTCTGCCCTTGTCATCAAGGCATTCAAGCACAAAGCAGGGAGCACAGGAGTGTTTACTCATTTCCCAAGTCCATTATCTTACACATTAATCAACGTTCTGTAACTTTCAGACAACAGCAAATCTGTTACAGCTTTGTTCTTTTTGCCTGTATCTCCCCTGAATCCATTAGTTAAGCAGTGTACTCATATATTGGTTTTAATATATTGTGGAATGGTTGCATTCAGGACAGTTGTAGGTATTTGATCTTTTGTCGGTTTTGTTGATGCTGTGGATATTTATTTTAACAACAATGGCTTGCATTTATATAGCATCTTTAATAGAGTGAAATAGCCTAAGGTGTTTCACAGGATATTACCATGCAAAATCCGACATCAAGCGACAGCAGGAGACAATTTGTGAAATAATCAGAAAACATGCTCAAAGATGTAGCATCTTGAAGGAGGAATGAGAAGCAGAAAGGTTTAGGAAGAAGCGTTACAGATCTTAGCAGCTGGTCAGTTGGCAGTACAGCAATGTGATGAAGCAAAGCCACATCAGGCCAAAATTGAAGGAACAGAGAAAATTCAGAATGCCACAAGGCTGAAGGAGTTCATGAAAGTGGGAAAGGATAAGGCCGTGGAAGGATTTGAAATGTCCTAAAGTGACTTTTCAGGATGAGTTACATCAGATTTTTTAAAGGCTAGCCTCTGATGTTGTGCAAGAAATGTATCAGCAAAATTGGCAGCAACCCACCCCTCCCCTCAAAAAGATACACCATAATGGACAGATAATTTGTTTCTCGCCATTTAAGTTGGGTCCCAGAACACCAGAGAGATAATTGTGGCTTTTCTACAAAATAGTGATTGTGGATTCTTTGATGACTACCACAGGACCCTTCAGGGAAGGCTGAATCTGAAATCAGTCGTTCATCTGAAAGATGGATATATTTCCCATTTATGTGGCATAGTGATATAACTCAGAACTTGATTTTACAACTGCCCAGGTTTTCAAACATTTGAAATCTAATCCCAGTAACAACTAACAATGAACAAAAGTCCCAGGACAGATCAATGGCTGACTCCCTTTGAATAGGGAGTGCAGTGACTTTAAACTATCATGACAAAATACTTCTCTGGGTCTTTGTGTAAGGACTGCACCCCAATGAAACAGCAAATGAAGTGCCCTGTTCAGAGTTATCACACAGCAGGTAATCAGATTCGAGGCACTTAGATTTTACATTTTAATGATGGTTTGAAAGGGCTGCAGACTGAATCATTCAGCATACACAAATGGAAGAAAAACTCATTATTACACTGGGGACATTTGTGATGTCAGAAACAACAGATGTAAAGCAATAATTTTATATTGTGTAAAGGAAACTCAATTCAGCAAAAGGCTGTCTTAACTGCTTTGGATGCAACTACAAAGTTAAATGTGATTCGAAATGGACTTTGGACCCTATCGAGAATAACAGGCACTTATTCGCTCATCATTTTCCCTCATAGACTTGCTACTAGTTGCCGGCAATAATTGTGGTGAAAATAAAGTGTTTTCCCACACTGCTTTAGAAGGAGAAAATTAATCAGATAGATATCTTTGTGCTTTAGTTAAAGAGAAACTAGGAGAAAGTGAGGACTACAGATGCTGGAGATCAGAGCTGAAAATGTGTTGCTGGAAAAGCGCAGCAGGTCAGGCAGCATCCGAGGAGCAGGAGAATCGACATTTCGGGCATGAGCCCTTCTTCAGGAATGAGGAAAGTGTGCCATGATAGTGATAAGAAATCTGAGTTCATCCCTTGTGGTTGGAGGGTTCCACCTGTATGTCCTTGGTGGAGTGGGAGGGGGAGTTGAAGTGTTGCGCCACGGGGTGGTTGGGTTGGTTGGTCCGGGTGTCCCAGAGGTGTTCTCTGAATCGTTCCGCAAGTAGGCAGCCTGTCTCCCCAATATAGAGGAGGCCACATCGAGTGCAGCGGATGCAGTAAATGATGTGTGTGGAGGAGTCTGCTTCTAGGTTCTGATGGAAAGATCATGATCTGATATGTTAACCCTTGTCTCTCACTCTCTCTCTCTCTGTAGATGATGCCAATGCAGCTGAGTATTTCCAGTATTTTCTGTTTCAATTGGAGAAACTGTCCTTGTTTTACATCTTTGAGGAATGTCTTGGTCAACCTGACCACTTCCCTTCCTGATGCTCATATACTTGTGAGAAAGAATCCTCTTCCAGTCTTTATGATTCCCCTACATTTAATTGCACCATGATGAGGAAAGCCATTTGAAGTTGACGACACTGTAAATTTTCTTCATGCCTAACTCAAAACATCGTTCTCTCTTTCTCTCCCTTCTCTCTTCTTCTCTTTCTCAATAGCCTCAGTATGATGTGTTGTTCTATTTGGGTCAAAACTCTTTCATGCTGAAAACATTATTATGGTGAAAACACCAATGAAAGCTCAAGTGACAGAAATAAATTGCACCAAATCAAAGTATCAAAAATATTGAAATACTCAAAATTTGAGATAATGATTAATGAAAATCTGCATGATCTGTCTTTTATAATAGGAGTAATTAAATGTGACCCACAGTGGAAAATAGGAGGAGAAAGTGAGGACTGCAGATGCTGGAGATCAGAGCTGAAAATGTGTTGCTGGAAAAGCACAGCAGGTCAGGCAGCATCTAAGGAGCAGGAGAATCGACGTTTCGGGCATGAGCCCTGAAGAAGGGCTCATGCCCGAAACGTCGATTCTCCTGCTCCTTGGATGCTGCCTAACCTGCTGCGCTTTTCCAGCAACACATTTTCAGCACAGTGGAAAATAACCTTGCAAATTCTGACATCAATGGTTCTGTCTGATTGTTACTTTTATAGGGTTGTAAGAGCACCATTTTTTCCTTCAAAACAAATCTCTGAGTGGGTTTTTCTTTCCTAATTTTTCACACTTAGTGACTTGCCATCATTATTATGTTGCCATTGCAATTGAAGGAAGCATATTCACTATTTGCAATACCTGTAACATGACTGCCAAATGGAGCTGGAAAGCAGACCCGGGGTGCAGTGGTCCCAAGGGGAATGGAACAGCAGGATTACAGAGCTGTGATCAGACTGAGGAATGGTAAGGGTTTGTTGGATGTTCATGTCAGCCACGCATGCAAAAATGATTCTTGGTCACAGCAGTGTGACATCAGCCATGCCATGAGTGTATGTTAGGTGGTGGTCGCCATCTTTGACTGCCATTTTGATATTGCCCAACATGATGCATTTGTTCTGTACACAGTCTATACTAGATGACTGGACACGGAGATGCCATGGGGATTATGAGGGGTCAAAGGTATGAGATTTTAAACTTCCATAAAGTTTCTGAATACGGACTCTGCTTCATGACTCAACTCATGGCTCATAAAGCCTGAGTCGCCAAGATGCTGGCCAGACTTCACAAAACTGTCTGTGGCAGGGTGATGGGGGATCAGATTGGTGTTGGTATGAGATGTCAACCGCTACAATGGAACTAGCCAGGTTGGGACTGCAGCATGTGGATTCATGACCCTCAGATTAGATTGCCTCCAGTGGGAAACAGGCCCTTCAGCCCAACCAGTCCACACCGACCCTCCCAGGAGTAACCCACCCAGACCCATTCCCCTGTGACTAATGCACCTAACACTATGGGCAATTTAACATGGCCAATTCACCTGGCCTGCACATCTTTGGACTGTGAGAGGAAACCCAGAGGAAACCCACGCAGACACAGGGAGAATATGCAAACTCCACACAGACAGTCAACCGAGGCTGGAATCGAACCTGGGACCCTGGTGCTGTGAGGCAACAGTGCTAACCACTGGGCCACCCTGCATATTTATCCCACACCAGTGAAAACTCCCAATTCCAGGAACGGGTGCAGCAATCCCAGAATTCAGTCTAGCTGGCCATTTTTAAAGGCTTCTGGAATTTCTTCTGCTCCAAAAAATCTGGTTCAGCATGTTTCATCCAGAACGGGAAAAGACTCAGAAAAGCTTGTAAATGATACATGGGTCCAAACTTATCTTACAACTTTCATAACGGGCTCCAGTATGACCGGTATTTTCATTTCCAATCAGCTATCCAGGATATGATGCTTGATAATGTATTCTCTCACTGATATTACTAACAGTTTCTACACATTTCCACTTGTAACTTGAAATGGAGAATGAAGCATGAGATGCTAAACATATAAAGGATGGAGTATGAGATTATATTTTCCTTTCCAAGAGTGCGGGATTACTTAATCCTGCCCTTCATCATATGAGATTTTAACCTACCTCCTTCATAACGCAGAATTACTATCCAAAGCTCCTTACATTTCTTTTGATACAGTACAGGGGATTCATCAACTTTCTTTACACCATATGTAATATAGGGTTAATACTCCATTTTGTCATACAGTTCAGGATTATTAATCTCTCTACTCATCAGAGAGGATTATTACAGTTCTCTTTCCATACTGTCCAGGTTGATTAATCCTTAGGGAATAGTAAAGGTCACTGCTCTATCCACTACCAAACTACTTTGCCCCATTCCCTTCTGCACATAATACATGGTTACAAACACTTTCAACTGGTTTTTATCTTTATCATCTCATTGTATTTAGTAAGGTTTATTACGCTTCATTCTGACAAGAAATTTACACCAGCTCTGCTCCTGCAAAATACAGAGATGCAAAATGTTTGCTTTCACTTTTTCAAATAACTGTGGCGGACACATAGGAGCAAGATGAAAGACAAAGTAAGCAAATTGCTACTTTTGTTGTTGTGAATCCCATCCATGCATATTTCTATCAATTGTCACTTTGCAAAAATAAAATCACTTTCTAACAGTGATTATTCTGTTTGTTTAAGGAGTAACAACATCCTGTATACCATTACAGTCCTGACACAACTCTCAATTCTGAACCATTTTGCACTGTAGAGGAACAAGGTTCAGCTCCCTTATTTCCTCTGATCTTCTCAATATAGATGAAGATATAGTTACATACACAGAGTGTTCAACTCTCTTGGTTTCACATTATCAAACCAGTTATGGGAGTCTTTCATCTGGCTCCTACGTGTCCATCACAGTTATTTGAAAAACTAAAAGGAAGCATTTTGCGATCTTTTCCCTTGACAATGCCAAATCCTTTCTTCGTTGATTCCCATTGGCTGATGAGTACTCAAACTGCTTGTACAGTTTCGTTTTGTTGCTTCCCTTTCAGTTTACTCAAACCTTTTCCTCTGTCACAAAACTCCCTTCTCTTCCACACCTCCATGTATTCAATTTGTAATTGTAGGATCACATTCTATTTCATGGAGAATACCTGTTGGAAAATAAAACTTCCCTACTTTCTTCGGGATGCAGCATAACCAAACATTAGGCAATCTAAGCTATTCCCCCAAGCTTGAGAGTCACAGAACATGGTGAATTTTTGCATTATCATCATGGTACATGGACTGGCATCAATGGTGCAGGAATCATAACTAATTTTCCTAGATCTTATTGCTTGTTAAGAAAATGTCGTTCTTTGCCAAACATTCCTGCTGTGATCTAATAGCATAACACACTAGATACCTGTGATTTTCCAGCATATCAAGCTCTCAATTTCATCATAGCTATCATGAGGAGTGACCGTCAGCAGAAAGTCACTCTGCCCTCTGAAGGAAGAAAGCCAGAATATCAAAAATCTGAGGCTTTCTGGTGGAAGGAGAGGGACAGAAAAGAGAGGACAAATTATTTCCCAAGTGCTCCAGTGTCTATGTGGCTTTGGAAGAGGGATAGGAGAATGTATCTGTGCCTGGTGTATAGTAGTGAAGGTCCTGCATGCAGCAATTCCACAACCTTCTTTCCATAGTTCATTGGGGTGGATCTGCCATCCAGATTTTCAGTTAGATTGTTCACAGTGGAAGCTTGGCTTTAGTGGAAAAAGAAAACCAGGGGAGATTCATAGACAATAGACAATAGAAAATAGACAATAGGTGCAGGAGTAGGCCATTCTGCCCTGCGAGCCTGCACCACCATTCATTATGATCATGGCTGATCACCCTCAATCAGTATCCTGTTCCTGCCTTATCTCCATAGCCCTTGATTCCACTATACTTGAGAGCTCTATCCAACTCTTTCTTAAACGAATCCAGAGACTGGGCCTCCACTGCCTTCTGTGGCAGAGTATTCCACACACCCACCACTCTCTGGGTGAAGAAGTTTCTCCTTATCTCTGTCCTACATGGCCTACCCTTTATTTTTAAACTGTGTCCTCTGGTTCGGGACTCACCCATCAGCGGAAACATATTTCCTGCCTCCAGAGTGTCCAATCCTTTAATAATCCTATACGTCTCAATCAGGTCCCCTCTCAGTCTTCTAAACTCAAGGGCATACAAGCCCAGTCGCTCCAATCTTTCAATATAAGATAGTCCCACCATTCCAGGAATTGACCTTGTGAACCTACGCTGCACTCCCTCAATAGCCAGAATGTCTTTCCTCAAATTTGGAGACCAGAACTGTACACAATATTTCAGGTGCGGTCTCACCAGGACCCTGTACAGCTGCAGAAGAACCTCTTTGCTTCTACACTCAATCCCTCTTGTTATGAAGGCCAGCATGGGCTATTAGCTTTCTTCACTACCTGCTGTACCTACATGCTTGCCTTCATTGACTAGTGTACAAGAACACCCAGATCTCTCTGTATTGCCCCTTTACCTAACTTGACTCCATTTAGTTAGTAATCTGTCTTCCTGTTCTTGCCACCAAAGTGGATAACCATACATTTATCCACATTAAACGGCATCTGCCATGCATCTGTCCACTCACCTAACCTGTCCAGGTCACCCTGTAATGTCCTAACATCCTCCTTACATTTCACCCTGCCACCCAGCTTTGTATCATCAGCAAATTTGCTAATGTTACTATTAATACCATCTTCTATATCATTAATATATATTGTAAAAAGCTGTGGTCCCAGCACTGATCCCTGTGGTACCCCACTGGTCACTGCCTGCCATTCCAAAAGGGAGCCGTTTGTTTCCTACTCTTTGTTTCCTGTCAGCCAACCAATTTTCAATCCAAGTCAGTACTTTTCCCCCAATACCATGCGCCCTAATTTTGCTGACTAACCTCCGATGTGGGACTTTATCAAAGACTTTCTGAAAGTCCAGGTACACTACATCCACTGGATCTCCCTTGTCCACCTTCAGAATTACATCCTCAAAAAATTCCAGAAGATTAGTCAAGCATGATTTCCCCTTCATAAATCCATGCTGACTCTATCCTGTTACTGCCATCCAGATGTGTCGTAATTTTATCCTTTATAATTGACTCCAGCATCTTTCCCACCACTGAGGTCAGACTAACTGGTCTATAATTTCCTGTTTTCTCTCTCCCTCCTTTCTTCAAAAGTGGTACAACATTAGCCACCCTCGAATCCGCAGGAACTGATCCTGAATCTATCGAACTCTGGAAAATAATCACCAACGCATCCACGATTTCTCGAGCCACCTCCTTCAGTACCCTGGGATATAGACCATCAGGCCCCAGGGACTAATCAGCCTTCAGACCTAACAGTCTCTCCAACACCAATTCCTGGCAAATATAAATTCCCATCAGTCAGGTCCTTCAGCCACGATTACCTCAGAGAGATTGCTTGTGTCTTCTCCAGTGAACACAGATCTGAAGTACCAATTCAACTCTTCTGCCATTTCTTTGTTCCCCGTAATATATTCCCCAGTTTCTGTCTTCAAGGGCCCAATTTTAGTCTTAACCATTTTTTTCCCTTTCACATACCTAAAAAAGCTTTTACTATCCTTCTTTATATTTTTGGCCAGTTTACCTTCGTACCTCATTTTTTCTCTGCGTATTTCCTTCTTAATAATCCTCTGTTGTTCTTTAAAAGCTTCCCAGTCCTCCATTTTCACACTCATCTTTGCTATGTTATACATAGAACATAGAACATAGAAGAATACAGCGCAGTACAGGCCCTTCGGCCCTCGATGTTGCGCCGATCCAAGCCCACCTAACCTACACTAGCCCACTATCCTCCATATGCCTATCCAATGCCCGCTTAAATGCCCATAATGAGGGAGAGTCCACCACTGCTACTGGCAGGGCATTCCATGAACTCACGACTCGCTGAGTAAAGAACCTACCCCTAACATCTGTCCTATACCTACCCCCCCTTAATTTAAAGCTATGCCCCCTGACTCCATACGTGGAAAAAGATTCTCACTGTCGACCCTATCTAAGCATCTAATCATCTTGTACACCTCTATCAAGTCACCCCTAAACCTTCTTTTCTCCAATGAAAACAACCCCAAGTGCCTCAGCCTTTCCTAGAAAGTGAGGTCTGCAGATGCTGGAGATCA
>NC_057715.1:24991855-25048540 GCF_004010195.1 Chiloscyllium plagiosum
ACCAAGTATCCGACCATTAGCCCAGTACCCCATCTCTTTATTACTCTTACCAAAGTGAATCACCTCACACTTAGCTACATTGAACTCCATTTGCCACCTTTCTGCCCAGTTCTGCAGCTTATCTATATCCCGCTGTAACCTGCCACATCCTTCCTCACTGTCTACAACTCCTCCGACTTTCGTATCATACTTTTTACTTTTTCTCTTTTTACTTTAGGATCTTTCTTCCTTTTTGGAATGAACTGATTCTGCATCTTCTGCATTATACCCAGAAATATCTGCCTTGTTCCTCCACTGTCATCCCTGCTAAGGTATTGCACCATTGAACTTTGGCCAGCTCCTCCCTCATAGTTCCCTTTATTCAACTGAAATATCGTCACTACTGATTGTACCCTCTCCCTTTCAAATTGCAGATTGAAGCTTATTGTATTATGGTCACTACCTCCTAATGGCTCCTTCACTTCATGAAAAGAAACCTAGACACACATCGAGCTGGGTCGAGCAGGAAAGCTAATAATCTGTCAATGTGACCCAGAGAAAGAACACTTTTCTTATAATTCTACAACCTGGCCTTTGGAAACATGTCAGCAGATGAAAGTTTTCCTGTAATACTCAGGACTTTATGACACGTCATAGAATACCTACAGTGTGGAAGCAGGCCATTCAGCCCAGAATGATGCTCCAAGCAGCATCCTTCACAGACAAAATCCCCTACACTATAATCTTGCATCTCCCATGGCCAATCCTTCTAATCTGCACATCTCTGGATTATGGGAGGAAATTGGAGGACCCAGTAGGAACCCACAAAGAGAACATGCAAACGCCACACAGTCACCCAAGGCTAGAATCGAACCTGGGTCCCTGGCGCTCTGAGACAGCAGTGCTAACCACTCAACCACCACATTACTCTACCAGTTTACATCTCCCATAAACCCAGTATTTACAAGACACTGTTTTATTATGTTTTGAATAGAAAATATGCTGCCAGCTTCCCACTACCATTGATGCAATATTTACCCCAACAGACAGATGGACTCACTTGTTTATTATGCAGTACACATCCTTTATTTAAATGAAATTGTCAAACTTTTTTTTTGTTGCAGGCTTCAGGGAGGATTTATTATCCACTGGCGGAACAGTTTACACAAACTTGTCTTACAGCCATGACACATGCAGACTGCACAGGCATGTTCTGGCACATAGTAACATGACAATAACATGCCAGTGATGATGATGCAGTTTCCAGCTCCAAGAGACACTGGCTGTTTATAGAAACCATTCACAATATGCAAAGACAGATGACAGGAAGACAGTGGAAGCAAAGAGATGAAAAGAGCATAACACCGAAGTGTCTGATAAATGAAACACTGTTCACAATTGTTACATTCTCTGTAAGAGTAGCACACCATGTTTGTTGCATTGAACTGTCCCAGGCCCGGAATAATTCATTTAGCCAGGAACACACTTGTGAAAATGTACAGTTTATTGCCTGGAATGTGGTCTATAATGAGGCACGGACAGCAGCAACATTACGCACTTAATGATTTCATCTTGTGTTGCAAACAGACCCCCTGTTTGCTTGCTATTAATGTTTTCCCAGATCTCCTGTGGCAACTGTGTCAGAGAAGGGGGAGTGGAGGGGGGGGGGGAGCCGTCTGAAATTCAAATAAACGACTAATGTCAATAGTTTAAAAGAGTTTACTTAAGAGGACAATGGACCCTTATAAGGCACAAGTGACAAGAAATGGGAAAAAAATGACCCAGCACAATGTAGTCCTTTTCCTGGAGCAACTTGTTATCAAGCATTCACCAGGTCCCCACGAATCTGCATTAAAATACATTTCAATTCCATCCCCTCATTTGCATTAATTTATCCCATTATATTTGAAACCTCTGAATGTCTACCAGACACAATGCGGCAGCCTATCATACACAGAGTGCTGCACCTGATGCCAATTTATTCCACTCGGTTCCTTTCATTACATTTGCTGATTTTGACAACTGGTGTTCCTTCACCATCCAGGGGACTGTTCAATTGGATTTGCTCTTGGTGACAAAATAATTTTGCTAAGAGGGGTTAGGGGCAGCAGCAGAGGGGGGATGGGGGGAGTGGGTTTAGTAACTGGGCGCCTATCAATCTGCCATGGGAAAATGAGAAGTGAATGATTCTCAGTGGATTCTCATTTCCACTATTTGTTCAGCGTTAGGCCCACTTATCTCTTAGAAGAAAAAAAGCAACATGTGGAGAGCAACTGACAGGCAAAAATGCACATACACACACTCACTCCCCTCCCCATCACATTGAGCCTGTATTCAAACAGAGGGGCCCTATTATAAGCAAAGCTCTGAAGCAGACTTCAGTCAATTATCTCTGCTAATCCTTATTGCAATATAAAGTAAATATTTCATTGCAATTTCAAATAAACATTCAGCCAATCTAATGAAGCAGGAGGAGGGGGCAAAAGAAGGGGAAAACAAAAAAAAACTCTGTCATCTTTTGTCACTGTTCAACTTTGGCTTCCAAAAGTGGGCAGTGTTGTATTTTCTTTATTAACAGAAAGTATGCTATTCCCCTTTTAAAAATGCATTATCAATTTAAATAATACACAAGAGAGAAAGATGATGGAAGACATTCCGTGCTCCCTGACCATTAATCACAGCAGATTTCTTGTCCTTCATCCATTTGTCAAGGGCAGAAAACATGAGGAGGTGGCTGACATTTTTTTTTAAAAGGGACAAGGGCAAAAAAAAGGAAGGCGACTGAGAGGCTATAGATATGCTAAATGCATGTGATGCCACAACAGATTCCTAATCAAGAGTGAAATTAACAGCTTTATGCACGGTTAGCCCGAATTATACATTTTGAAGACCCTGGGTGGTAAAGAGACATAAAAACATATATCAATGATAGACTAGTGAAAATTTACCTCTTTTAAAAAGAGTATGGAAAGTTTCAAAGTCAAAACCATTTCGTTTTCAGTGGGGCTCCTTCTTACTTTGTCCTTTCTGAAAGGGTAATACTGAGCTTTGCTGAGGGAGCTGGGAGTTTAGGTTGAATGTTTTCTGTTCTTGAGATTTCTATTTAAGAAGGTTTTTTTTGCCTCTCTGCTCTACAGTTAATGCTTAATTTGCCGCTATGTAGATCTTGTTCTCAATTTTTCATGTATCTTTACACACAATGATGTAGATTATTAACATGGCAAGATGAGTACTTGTTCAATTTGCTGAATAAAGATTTGGTTCTTCATATTGAACACCCTCTAATTTTATCTTTCCTCCTTTTATGAGTAAGTCAACTATTTTCCATGCTTGTTTAAAGCTACTTATTGAATTGGGCTCTCTTTCCCCTCGCCCCTATCACTACACGGAGTATCAATGACCTGCTGTTTACCAATAATAGCTGCCTGCACATCTTTGCATTGGTCATCCGTGTTAATTCTTGCAGTTTTCTGTCTTCCCACACTCATCAAAAAATTAAGAGACACTTCATTATCTGATTGACTGTTTCTTGAATGTCAGTCGAACAGCCTTTCTCCTTCATGTCCATTTTTTTTGTAACTAGTAAACAAAAGCTTTCAAAGAAATGTTAAAAGAAAACACACACAATTTTTAAAATGACCCTCAAAAAGTTTTTTCTGGGGTCGTTCTGGACAGGGCACTGTGAGAATATTCATGTGACCAATGGAAGGATGTGCAGACTGGAGGCAGGAAATCACCGATATTAGTTCAAAGAATACAACCAGATTAAGTAACTTGTGCCTAACTTCAGGCTCATCAGTGATTGAAATCACTCGTGCTCTGTTGCCATGTCCAAAGATTTGTTTAAATGGATCCGTACGCAGATGGGGAACCAAAGTCAGCTTTGAGCAAAGATAACATTCAGTGAGGACTGGCAACAATGAATAGGATTATAGGAGGGAAAAAAAAAAGCATGGACTTATAACCACTGCGTTTTTCAGCTTGGTGAAATATTTCTTCAAGTGTAATCGCTGTTATAATGTAGGAAATAGAGCAGCTAATCTGTGATCGATTTCATAATTATCAGATGTGGGCTAAAAACTGTCCTGCTCTTGGGATATTTTATATCCATCTCGGTTCAATAGCACCTCCAATTGTAGAGTGCTCCTTCAGCAAGACTGCCTTGACTTCTGTGTTCAAGCTTCAGACAGGGACTTGAAACTACAATCTTGTGATTGAGAAATGAGCAGGCTACCCAATGGAGCCATAGCTGGCAAGCAGCAGAGGAAGGATGGAAGAGGCAAAGTAAAATTAATTTATGGTAAATTAAACAATATTTAAATCAAAGTCACAGATAAAAATATTGTAAAAAGAAACACCAAATCAGAGTTCAGGGTGAAATTTTGGGTAACATAATTGGCTGAACTGAAGTCCCATTGATATATGTTGTACATGTAAGTTAGTACCTGAAAGAGTTAATTGAAATCACAAGATAAACTCCGCCCATCCAGATGCAAAGGACTGGTCCTGAGAATCTTCAGAGTGCTACACAGTGTTCCCCATGTGTTTACCAGAGTGTATATAATGCTTCAGTGATTTTTCTGAGTGTTAACAGCCTGTAGCTGAAATAGTAATATGTACCTACTCTTAAGCTGAGCCTAATGTCTCACAACAGACATTCACGTGTCGTAGACATAATGCCATTAGCCACTCAATAACATGTAATAATCCTTTACTGTTTAACCAAGATCAAGCCTATCTTGCTTGTGTTGAGCATGTAGTGTGGCATGCTTCCCCTTTAATTTTTCATCTATTAGAAGAGTTGGTGGCAGAATATCTACAGATAATATGAAGGTTGTGCTGATAAACAACACTATAAGAGTTTGTAATCTGGTGAGTTTTATAGACCAACTTAATCTGGATATCTGGAAATAAATTAAGCAGGATTGGTTTCCCAGAAGATTCTGGACAGCTTTAGAAACCAGGCCACTCTGGTGAGTGCACAAAGCTGTTTTGAAGTGAAAACTTCAAAACAAACAAATCTCATTATCTCCTCGTTGATAATCATGATATCCCATGAGTGCACACACACTTGTGTCTATTGACATTTCTCTATCTTTCTATCACTTATAGTACTCAGTGACCTCTACTGAAGAATGAACCTGTTTAGATATTGGGTATAAGTCAAACAAAGTTTCCACAATCAACATATTTACACTTATTCATATTATTCATCTGTATCCAGTCTTTCACGTGACATGCTTTTCTTCCCATTCTGATCATTCAGGTAAAGATCCCACACTGCTATTGAAGGGATAATTTGGATTCTCCCAGAGTCTTGGACATAATTCTTTATTCCACCTGCACCTCCAAAATTTGATTCATTCGCTCTTCACTACTACTTTAAATCAAAGTCAAAGAGATAAAAACATTGAAAAAAGAAACACCAAATCAGAGTTCAGGGTGAAATTTTGGGTAACATAATTGACTGAACTGAAGCTCCATTGATTTATGTTGTACATGCAAGTTAGTACCTGGAAGAGTTAATTGAAATCACAAGATAAACTCTGCCCATCCAGAGGCAAAGGACTGCTCCTGAGAATCTTCAGAGTGACAGCTGACTATGTGGAGTTTGCACATTCTCCCTGTATCTGTGTGGGTTTCCTCCCACAATCTAAAGATGTGCAGGTCAGGTGAATTGGCCATGCTAAATTGCCCATGTGTTAGGTATATTAGTCAGGAGTAATTGTAGGGGAATGGGTCTGGGTGGGTTTCTCTTCGGAGGGTTGGTGTGGACTTGTTGGGCCAAAGGGACTGTTTCCACACTGTAGGGAATCTAATCTAATCTACTTTTTACAGGAGCTTAACCTACAGGAGTTTAACAATCACATTCACATTGTAGTCAAACGCAGATGAAATGCTTTGAGGCATCTGAGAAAGATGTGATAGACACTGTGTATAGCAAGTCAACAGGTTTTCTTCCTCTTACAAGAACAATACATTTTCAAACAGGGAACAAAGCTGCAAAGACTCTACGAAGGAAGACTACCTCCTGTCTTCCAAAATCTCAAATATGAATATGCTCATCTTCTAAACTTGAATCAGAAATTTGCCAGGGTTGTTGCAAATCAAGCTGATCTCAAACAATAATTAGCAGTAAAAGGAGATGTGGGGGCATGGAAAAGGGTAACTAATTCCGACTGACTATTATCCAGATGAGATGATCTTCCATTGTCAGCCTGCAATTTCAGTGTTCAAAGCGTTCAAAGAAAATCAAAAAAACACAGAGGGCAGAATCTTATTCAGGTCAGAGTGATGTGGGTTAGGGTGCAGTGAGTGGTAGAGTTCAGTGAGATGATCCACAAGCCCCCATCTTGAAATCAAGATCACCTTGCTGCATTTTGCATGTTTTTCTTAAGCAGCAGGGTGAGATTCTCACTATGCAATGCCGAGTTTCCAACTGACACTCATTTTTCATTTGGTAATTGTCTTGTTAACAGCCCAATTTCACCATGGGCTGCAATCTGGAAAACTCGCCGTACAAGCTAGCTGTCTGAGAAACTTGCACTAAAAATCAGAACAGAGTCTTGTCAGATTCAACTCACTGCTCGCATCAAATGGCCTCCATTTGGACACTGGGCACCAACATCTTGGGCACGCTCCATAGGCACTAATCACATGCACCACACATCCACTGGCACTGACATCCAACATGTCTAGCCTCTGTGAACTCACATAGCACACCTCTGATCACGTTACAGAGTGCTTCTGAGGTTCAATGATGCACGTCAGGCTGTAAGGAAACTGCCACTGAAATTCTGCAGGAAGAAGCTACACACCCAGCTCATGGACTGGACCAGGCTGCATCTATAGACTCTTCACTTGCTGTCATAATCCTCATTCACTCTGAGCTTCCCTGAATGGTCACAGCAATCCCGCCTTGCCCTGTTTTTTTGCTCTGAGTGCCTTTAGCCAAAAATACCAGACTCCTATTAAGTTGACCCTGCCATGATGTTTAGCACAGACACAAAGCCAGAGAGATTATCATGACTGTCAGCAGGCCCCAGTCCAGTCAGGGGGGATAGCCTTCGTCCAGCAGATCCTGGCATAGTAAATCAGTGGCAATCTCCAGTACCAGCCCATGCCCTGCTCAGGGCAGAAGGAGTCAGGATCCTCTCCTCTTAAGGGGTGAGGAGTCAGATGATGGGCAGCACACCACCTCCTTCAACTCCATCTGCCCTACTGTTGACTGTTTTATTCTTGAAAAAAGAAGAAAGCAAATATTCCAAAAGATGGGAGTGGGTAACACAGCTGTTATTTTTTATGCAGGTGAGGAGGTTTCCTGAACAAGTGAGTAGGCATCGCAGAGGGTTTGTGGTGTTGCTTTTTGGCATATGGTAGGGCAAGTAGGGAAGATGTTGCAGGGAACAGTGAGATTGGGAGAGCGTAAGCCTTGGTGGGAGGTGGGTACCTTAGGAGAAATAAGAGTGAGAGTGAGGTATTGCTGGTATTTATGCTGGCAGAGTGTAGAAGGACATTGACCTCCTCCCTCCATTGCCATGTGACTCTCCAGTTTGCTGAGATTAGTCTGACCTAGCTGGCAACATCAGAGTGGGACAGGCATGGTCTGTTGTCATGCTGTCCACTGCTGGTCCTAGGGAAGAGGGAGTTCTGCCTGGGCACCAACTTGTCCAGCAGGTATATAAAAGGGACCTAAGGGGCAACTTTTTCACGCAGAGGCTGGTATGTGTATGGAATGAGCTGCCAAAGTGGTGGAGGCTGGTACAATTGCAAAATTTATGAGGCATTTGGATGGGTATATGAATAGGAAGGATTTGGAGGGAAATGGGCCGGGTGCTGGCAGGTGGGACTAGATTGAGTTGGGATATCTGGTCGGCATGGACGGGTTAGACCGAAGGGTCTGCTTCCATGCTGTACATCTCTATGACTATGACTCCAGGTGGTTCAGGACCAAGGCCGCAAAGCAGGGCACTAATCTTCCTCTGTCTGGCATGTCCGCAGCAAATGTCAGGAACCATATAGACTGACAGTACTTGTTTGGGTACACAACATTCATTTAAATGTGGCACCGAGCAAGGGATGCCAGTCAACAACGTGTGCCGAGTTGCTACGGAAAAAAAAAACATGTTTGTAAGATGGGATGAAAATCAGACATGGTAATCAACAGGAGAGTAAAAATGCTAATTATTGTGGTTAGTTTGGCAAGGTATGATTAGAACACTTAATGGTCTCATGGCGAGAATTGGTCCAACAAACACAACGTGACTTGCACTTAGCCAAAAAAACTGTAAGATGCAACTCATAATTTATCTGTTTAAAAATCTCTACTATTTTTCCTCCCCGATTAGTCATAGCTGTGTTCTGGACATTACCTTTAACCCCAAAGACTCCAAGACAATCCTTGGTAACATTAGAATGGCGAAATTCATATTCCTTCCGAATTTGGTTGTAGATGGATTGCAATTCCTTCACCAATGCTCTCCCACAGTTCTAAGTTCTATAGTGTACAAAAAAAAACCCTCAAGGCTACAGATTCTGAAATGTTTATATATCTAATATATCACACACGCTGCCAAATGCACCCTTAAATGATTTTAAAATACATGCCACACACACTGTCCATTTGGAGTGACATTCTATAATAGAGCCAGAATTATAAAACATTTCTTGCCATATTCATTGAATAATGTGTTTTGTTGACACTCATCAAGGATTAAGGAGCCGCAGCAACATTTTAAAGCAGCTTTTTTTTCTGCTTTCGCTTGGTTTTGTATTGCCATCCTCCCTTGTTGCTTATTGACAGAAAACCAAAGATTAATTTCATCTCACCCAACTGCCCACGACACTAACAAAGCTGAGTCTGCAAATTGTGCTCTTTTTAGCTGCATCTGAAAGCATGGTCTCGTGCAGTAAAGTGTAAATAATATTTAACATTTAATTAGTTCACAATACAAAGGGCTGCTTGCAGACTAAACGCCTGACATGCTCTTGCCAACACCCCCATCCCTCCCCAAATAAAAAAAAACACATGTTTGTTATTTATAGCCTATAGATGTGAGAAATTAGTTTGGGGAATTTATCACACATGAAGGCATGGAATGTTTTTGCTCGTACTCCCCTCTTGGATCTATAAACCATTTTCTCAGCCACCCGAGTGAATTCTAATGGAACAGACGTGATGAAATAATGTTTTTTCTAGGCCTTTTAACACTTTGCCTACTGTGTGCAGACTGAAATATCCTTCTGCGCTCCACCTTGCTTCAACCTCTTTTTCCTTTTGCCAGGTGTATAATAGAGGAGTGAATGAAAAGTCAAGAGTTAGGAATTTCTTGATTACCACCTTTATAAAAAGCTTAGTTGCATCACAATCAGTTATGGTGGTAGGATGTCAGGGATTTCTGACTTAAAATTATGGCCTCAGACAGAAACTTGTTTGGGGCATCAACACTTGGCCTTGAGGAAACAAATAGACTGCAGGTATTTTTATTGCCTTTTTGGGCTGTTCAATACGAGCAATTGTTAGGGATGCTGTTTCTTTTCTGCGATCTTCACACTGTTTAATATTCTTCAGAAACATCTTCTAACCTTTATTCTGTCGCTACTACTGTTTACAACATCCATATTGCACCAGTGTCCATGCATCAGGTATTTCTGACCATTTCCTTTGGAACTGCCCTTTAAATCAAGCCTTATATCAAGAAGAGAAAGTCATGCTGGATGTCATTATTACCAGAAAGATGGATTGTAAGTTGCTTCATGTTGTTTTGTATTCTGCATGTGACAAACATAGACTGTCAGAAAACCCTGTATACTCTCTGCTAACCAACAAATGTTATTCATACATGATTTGTTGACTTTAAACAATTGCCACTGAGACTGCTTTACATTGATATCTGCTTGTTATCTCATATTTTTCAGTTTGTAAAGGCATTTTCTGTTCAGCTTTTGAAGGCTCCCTGGCCCCATTGCACTGTTTTGTCAGAACCTTTCCTAAAGTACAATTTATGGCTGTAGTACAATACACTTGACACTGTCACAGAAATGAAAGCTAATCGGTTTCTATGGCGACCTTAGCCAATCATGTCATTGCCAGCACCTCAAAGCACTGCAGGCTCCACAGTTCTTGTAAATACATCTTAACTGGATCAGGTTGGGCCAACATGTGTGACCACAAAGTAAATATGGGCTTATGCTTACTGTTCACACTGGTGAGGTGGCAATAATGATGAGTTTGAAGTTTTTATATTGTACATGTAAGCCATCAAAATAGATATTGTAGAATAACAGAGATTACTTCCACCAGGTTTGTAATCACTGGATTTGGAAGTCTGAACCAAATAGTGCAGTACTTGTTCACTGCAGAAGTGGTCTGTGACCCTTCAGGATTATGATGATTAAAATATGCTTCATGCTACTATTCTAAAAGGCTTTTATTTATCTCAAATATTGAAACTACCTTTGCACCTGTCCCACCCCCATGTCCTCCTCCCCTTCGTTCTCCCTATGATCTCCCACTCTCACCGAACCCAATCTCTCACCTATTTATCTGTCGCTTCTCTTTTACAATTCCCCTTCCACCACCCCATCATACCTTCACTATAAAACCCTGCTCTCAAATTAAATTGCCAAAATTTTAGCGCAAAGTGCAAAGGTTTGGCATTATTCTTTATGCACTGCTCCAAGTAACAGGAGTTACTTGCTAAACTATTGTTTCTCTTTGTCAGTTACCCACAGAGTATTAACATTCTATTTTGAAATTACTAATTTTGAAATGTTTAAAGTCTGTTGACTTGCATGTGAGCAGGCTGTTTTAGCATTGAGCTTTATTCAACATACTTACCCAAGGGATGGAAACAGACCCATTTAAATACACACTTTAAGTGTTTCTACATTACAAGGCTGCATAATGAAACTCGGCCTCAGAACACAATGAGTGCAACACCATTCAGATGAATCACAGAGCTGCACTGTATCAAGCAGTCAACTTACATTCCTTGTAAGCTCACTGCAAATGGTATTTCTTCACTTATACAGCTCTAATCATGCCATTTGTGTCATGAATGCAAAAATAACGCATTGTCCCAGGAGGCTCACAGGCCTCTTGTAGTAGCACCACCTCTGAATGAAGAGATGCAGTTTATTGCAGAAATTTCATTTTCACAACATACTTGAAGCATGAATACACACGAGTAAAAAGCATCAGACCTCAAACCGTCAAAGAATTTGCTAGTTCCATTGTTTAAGAGGACTTCAATAAGATTCAATAAGAACCTGAAATACAAATTTCTTAAAGTTAACACGTCTGTACTCTTAATTGCTTGACAGTACAGAACTTGAATAATGTTGGAAAAAAGACACATTTTGTATAAACTTTAGTGTTTCTGAAAACTACTCTGATAAATGCAAAATGAAAAGCCTTGACAAAATTAGTTTTTTTTTCCCTGTAAGTTCTATATAACCATTAAGTACAGTAGTTGAACAGAACTTTTAGTTTGTGCATGGAAATTCTAATATGACTTAGAAAATAAAGCACTGAAAAATGCATATATATTATATGCGAAATAATTACTTTGATTGTTTATGTAAGTTTATGGCTCAATGGAGATATTGACTTGAAGGTATTAAAGTGAAGGTACTGACAAATCCCACAAATTCAATGCAACATTTCTACTTTAACATAATACTTAAAAACTATCTCTGGCTAAGTGATTAATCATCTACCGACATACATCTCTATGTGACATGGTTACTGAAGTATTTGCTCACGTGAGGTACCTTGGGACATTAAGGGCACAATATTAATGCAATTTGTTGGTGTCTCCAGGTACAATTTGCATTGCGTTGCATGTATATTAGCTGCAGCCCAAACATTTAGAGTGTGGATTCAGGGTTTTTTTGAATTATTCGAAATTTAAGTCAAGATGTCACGCTCACATCAATACTAACCTGACAAACATCAAAAAACTTCAGCAGATGAGGGACCTTTTTGCTGGGTTTAGCATTCTGACAAATATCATTGTCTTGATCACTGATAAGAAACTGACAGCGCATGAAAGAGTCATGTTTTCCCGTTTTATACTTGCAGCAACTTATTAACTCTCTTTCATGACCCGAAGAGAATATACTGATGTTTCGCTTAATATGTTTTTAGCCCAACATGATAAAGGAAACAGCATCACCAAAATATTCTGGACTCCATTCTCAATAACAGAAATGGTCAGTCAAACTAGACTCCTTGACGAATCCACACATTCATTGTTTATGTTGAACATGTATTAAAAATGAAGGAAACTCAATATTAAAAAAGCTGTCAAATTATCTTTCAGTTATATTTTTCTGGCTTGCCAGAGAACAAATGCATCTAGACTTATTAAAACACTTTAAAGGAAGTCTTCACAGGTGTTACAAAACCCTGCAGCATTTTTAGTACAGTACACAGCAGAAAATTATGCACAAATACATATTAAGTGAGATTATTTGTTTTGAACTCATAGCTAGTTTAATGAAAGGAAATGACTTTATGAGAGTGAAGGAGGGGGTTAAAATTGAAGTGCATGATGGGAGAAGAATGGTGGGGATTGTGCTATAACATACCTCTCGTTAATGCAAATTCACTGTAATGTGATTGACCAATTGGGGACACTTTATAAATCGCAAACTTTTGAAATGTGTGATGGCTGTAACTCAATTACGTTGCCAACACTTTAAATGTTGTTTCAAAAGCATGATTTTTCTATAATGTAGGATAGCAAAAAGAACGTATTACAGAAGTACCTGTATAAGTTCTTTATGTGACAAAAATGTATGAACAACAATTTTGTTAAACATAGAATAAAGAAGAAGCAATCTTTTTTAATCAGTTGTCCCTCATTATCAATGATTTCCCAACGTCAAATGGTTGGAAGTGGACTGTGATGGTTGAAGGCTTTTTTTGTGATTGAAAGGCTGCGTCCATTGGCATACCACAGGTTTTGATGCTGGGTCTCTTGCTATTTGTTGTGCATATTAATGTTGTGGACATAAATTTGGGTGGTATGATCAGTACATCTGCAGGTGACATAAAAATTGGTGATATGGTAATTAGCGAGGAGGAAAGCCTTAGACTATAGGACAATATAGATTGATTGATCAGGTGGGCGAACAATGGCAAATGGAATTTAATCTTTAAAAGTGTGAGGTGATGCATTTTGGGAGGACTACCAAAGCAAGGGAGTACAGGTTGATTGTAGGACGCTATGAGGTACAGACAATCAGAGGGACCTTCATGTCATAGAGTTATAGGATGTACAGCACGGAAACAGATCCTTCAGTCCAACTCAGCCATACCAATCAGATATCCTAAATTAATCTAGTCCCATTTGCCAACACTTAGCCCATATCCCTCTAAACGCTTCCTATTCATGTACCCATCCAGATGTCTTTTAAATGTTGTAATTGTACCAGGTCCACCACTTCCTCTAGCAGCTCATTCCATACACGTATCACCCACTGTGTGAAGATGCTGCCTCTTAGGTCACTTGTAAAATCTTTCCCCTCTCATCTTAAACCATGCCTTCTAGTTCTGGACTTGCCCACTCCAGAGAATGCATGTATATAAATCCTTGAAAAAAAAAGACAGGTAGATAAGATGGTTAAGGACATGTTTGAGATACTTGCCTTTATTAGTCAAGGCATTGATCACAAGAGCAAGGAAGTTATGATGGAGGAGGATACAATATTATTTGAACACAGCTGGAGTACTGTTCTTGTTGCCACACTGTAGGAAGGATGTGACTGCACTACAGTGGGTGTAGAAGAAATTTACCAGTATGTTGCCTATCTGGAGTGATTCAGCTGTGAGGAGAGACTAGAAAAGCTGAGGCTGTTTTTCTGATTTGGAACCTAACTGAGGTGTACAAAGTTCTGAAGGGCATAGACAGGGAGATAGGGAGAAACTGTCCCTTACATACAAGGGTCAATAGCTCGGAGGCACTTGAAGATTAAGGAGCAGAAGGTTTAAAGGGGGTTTGAGGACAAGATTTATGACTCAGAGGGTTGTTGCTATCAGGAACTCCCTGTCCAAAAGGGTGGTTGAAGAAGAACTCTCAGAACATTTAAGAACTATTTGGATGAGCACTTGAAATACCATAGTATATAAGGCTGGAGGCCAAGTGCTAGATTAGTACTTATGTTGTGACATGCTTATACTGGATTAAATTCTAATAGTATAATTATTTATCAATTACAGTAGTAATTTATTGTAATATTTTAGTTATCTGTAATTCTTCCAAATCAAAAGGAGAATTACATTAGATCCAAAAAAGCTGGAAAATAATCAAATTTAAAAAGTCAGTTTTACTTCAGACACAACACAGAAATAAATGTCTCATGTTGCCCTTTAAAATTCTTCACTGCAAATATACTTTCCTTGTTTTTAAATTTTCCCTGCTTTATGTTTACCTGTAATTTCAGTGATGACAAGGCTAATATCCTTATCCATTCTCAGTGTAACATTTATTCTTAGATCATAAGTCAGAATATTGGATTGCAATTTTTCAATAAAAATAAGTTAAATTATGAAACACAATCCTCACACAGTAGTAAAAATTGCAGAATCTCATAATAACAATCAAAATGTAACTTAGTTGTCCCTATTAAGTATTGGGTCTGCATTCAGTGTTCTTTTAGAATGGTCAGGATGTTTTCTTCCTCAAGTTATCAGTATTTTTAAGACTTTTGTTTAATTAATTAATTTATTTGTTCATTTTTTTCACACAATGCAAGCTACCTGATCAAAGGCAACAGTTTTTACCTAGCTGCTCACCAACTGAATGGCTTGTTAGCACTTCAGAGGACAGTTCAGATATATAGGCACACCACATCCAGATCAGATAAGAATAGCAGACTTCATTCTGTAAAGCACCAGATGGAGTTTCACAAGAGCTACACTGTCGCAGCACGATGACCATGTCTGACACCAGTGTTTTATTAATTTGACCTAAATTTAAATTCCTGGGTGTCATGGTGAGATTTGAACTTATACACCAGATCATTAGCTCAGGTCCCAAGGTTACCAGTTCCATAATATAATCATTGTGTGATTATTTATAAAACAGTTTTCTGCTTTTGCTGATTTTCCAGATTGGAACATGTGCAATGGATAAAGTTCCTGGGAACCAATGCTTTCATGGATTCATTGAACTTGACTATATGATGGAGTAAAACTAGTTTGGATGGATGAGTGAAATGGCGTTCGAGAAAACATCCCGTTGTGATGACTGTATATTCCAAGCTCCCTATTAATCAGCTTCAGTGACTCGAAATCAAATTGGCACTTTTCAATAAAAAAAAACAAATTAGGGAATTCCCTCTGTTTTTTTTGCATTAGCAGTATCATAAATACCTCAATGCAAGAATTCTGGCTTCTCACTTAAGTATTTTGCTGGAACCAATTGTTGGGAGAAATTCTCCTATCCCCAGTGCAACAGTCCCTCCTCCCAATGATCAAAAAGACTAACCCTAACCCTATCGCAGAATCCACAAATATTTTTTGCAGGTATTTGATTTTCAAAAAAAAAATAGTTTTGTAATTTATTTTTCAACACCATGAAATAGGCCACCCTCATTATGTTCATGAAAAGCTTGTGGGTAGAATAGAACTCATCACTTGAAGTGTGTTCAAAGGTGTGTTACTTTGATTTCTACTAAACTTACATGTTTTTCAAAATTCAGGAGATATGTTTGATATGATTGATATGCTCAGTCCAATCTGTTCTGCTTAAGATATATTTCATTTCCTAAAGACCAAAAACTTGTTCTCAACTAAACTGTCATATTAATCCAATAATAGCTTCACTGAATAACTATTCTTTTACTTTACATGCAGGGTGAAATGTTTTCCCCCCACCTCAAGGGGTGTGTTATATTATGTGATTACCAAAATCAAGTAGCAAAAAAATGACATCTTTCAATTAATTTTGAGTAACATACAAACTCATGTTATTATTTGCTGAGACAGCCAACATTGTGTGCTGCAACATTGACAAATCACCGTGTTCAACTTTGTACATTAAGTTCTTCCTCCAAATCTAGCAACGTAAATGTCCTGTCATATATCAGTGTAGTAGAAACATAATTAAAACAAACACGTGTTTCAATAAATATATATTTGGAATATGTGTGTTATTCATCTTGGCTGATTTCCATTGCTGGGCAATGACATGAAAAAGTAAACTACACAAGAATTATTGCTGCCATTATTCTATACTGGAACTTAACACACTTATCCCATTTTAATTATTAAAGTGAACATTTGGGTAAATGAAATAATTTTCACAGAGGTAACAGCCAACATTTCAAAAGAAATGGCAGTGTGTTTACCAACCAGCCATGCCCTGAAGCTAGAAGCAGCATGCTGCTGTACACATGAACTGATTGTTTCAAATAACCCGTATAGCAAAGACTTCTTTAGGATGTGACTGAATCTAATTGAGCCTTCATCTCTACTGATACCTGCCCTTCTAAGAGGAAAAAGTTTCAAACTAGAAAAAGGCTCTTTGCTTTAATCATTCATATTTCTAATTATTTTTTGTTAGTGAGTGAGATAAATCATTTATGAAACTGAGAACAGGCCTTTGGCTCACAAAAGTAACGCAATCACTCAAGAAATCTGGACAATGTATTTTTGTGTAGTTTTTAAGTGTCTCTATGGTTAAATGTAAACCTTAAAACAGACTTTCATACAATGAAGTGCAGAAAGCTTTATTTTGCACAGTAGAAAGAGCTGATGAGACAGGTTTAGTTTAATCTCAGGCAATAGAAGTCATTAACCATTCTCTCAGGGATTAAAATATAGTTTGGCCTTTTCTTCTTTCAGTTATCATTAACATCACTTTAATCTCACAGCATTTCACATTGTTACCTTAATCATTGCTGACTGTCTTTTGAACACTTGAAAAATATAAGCTTTCATGCTGCAAAAATATCCCTTTACCTGATCCTGATTTTTAAAGTATTTTTTAAACATCTCATGTTTGGTTTCACTGTCGTACCTACTGTGCTTTTGAGAATTCTCCTAAAAACAAGTCAGTTCTTGAACAGAAGAAAAGTTACATTCTTCTCAATGGTTTTGTGAAGGAATCTCAGGGATTTGCTCGCTTGTATTTGTTTACACTTTGCCACCATAAATTTTTCACATATTGCACAAGAATGTTTATGAATGGATAAATTCACCGTTTTTAAAGTGCCAAGAGCTCTTCACAATGTATGTGTATAATTTGCAAAGCACAGTTAATGGTCATCAGCTAGACTCCAGCTCAGAAATGCAGATGCCTGCGGATGGGCAAGACTGACACTATAACTGTCTGTTCTTCACAGACCAAGAGGACTTTATGGTCAGAGCAGAGGCAGTGGCATAGTGGTAATATCACTAGACATTAGTAATTCAAAACAACAAGCTAACATTCTGGGCACAAGGAAACACGCCATTGCAGATGGTGAAATTTGAATTAAATAAAAACACTGGAATTAAAGGCACACAAAAGGTAACTATAAAAACCATTTGGCTCACTAATGCACTTTAGGAAAGGAAGTCTTCCATCTTCATTTGGTCTGGCATACATGTGACTCCAGACTGACAGTAATGTGGTTGACTCTTATTCCCTCTGAGGAGAAAGTGAGGTCTGCAGATGCTGGAGATCAGAGCTGAAAATGTGTTGCTGGAAAAGCGCAGCAGGTCAGGCAGCATCCAGGGAACGGGAGAATCGACGTTTCGGGCATAAGCCCTTCTTCAGGAATTCCTGAAGAAGGGCTTATGCCCGAAACGTTGATTCTCCTGTTCCCTGGATGCTGCCTGACCTGCACTTTTCCAGCAACACATTTTCAGCTCTTATTCCCTCTGGGCAATTAGAGCTCACATCCCAGGAACGAATACAAACATTCAGTCCCTCTGCCAGCTTTTTGTACAATAAAAGATTCCAATCTTCATCTTTCTCCCTATATTCCTTGGCTTCAAATATTTGTCTAATTTTCTTTAAAAGGTGCTTGAACCCGACCTTTCCATGTTTCAACTGAATAAAGAACTGTATCTCAACTTCCCTCCTCACTCCAAGTGACAATCTTAAAATGGTAACTGCTGTTTATGAGTCCCACAATAGTAGAAAATAATATTTCCCTTTTCACTCCATCAAAATTCATCACAACTTTTAAACACTGTGGTTATAAATTCTGACAGTCTCCAGTCCAGCAGAAATAATGTTGATATGTTGAATCTCTCCTTGTAAATATAATTTCATACTGCTGGCATCGCACTGCTGAGTTCTGGTCATTTGTCACTATAGTTTCTGTATTATTTTTATAATGTAGTGCCCAAAACAGCACACCAGCCTAACCAAGGTTTTGTACAACACCAGATTACTTCATTATGTTTTCAACATGAACGTGGCAATCCTCCCTAAGGATGGGCTCCCAATTGCAATCAACCTTTTAGCTCAGTTGGCACATCTGCAGAACGGATGATGGGATGTACTTAAGAAACCTTGTAGAGGTTGTGGTAGTTGAAATCAAATAACCTGTGGGTCTCCCAAAGCTCTATATTAATAATGTTTACAGGAATGACATTAGAGCTCCAAAGATCAACTATTTCATCAGCCATTGACTCCGAGGTGCAAGAGAGAAATGGTGACACATCTTTAGTGACACTCACCAGCACGATAGCCAGTGGCTACATCAGACAAAAAAAGAGAACTATGGATGCTGGAAATCTAAAGCAAAAACAGTAATTGCTGGAGAGTCTCAGCAGCTCTCGTAGCATATATAGGAAGAAAGCAAAGTCAACGCTTCAGGTCCAATGACCCAAGGTGAAATATTGACTCTGCTTTCTTTCCACAGATGCTACCAGACCTGTTGAGTTTCTCCAGCAATTTCAGTTTTTGTTTCAGTCACTACAGCAGATTATTAAGAGGCCCCAATGTCCAAAAATCAACATGTAACATCACTTGTCTATTTATGAACATAAGAAAATAAAAATTAGGAGCAAGAACAGGCCTTTCAGCTTCTTAAGTCTGTATTAGCATTTGATAAGATCACTGTTAACCTGATCATGACCTTAATTTTACTTTCTTGTATACCCCTTATACCCTTTGATTCACTTGTCAATCAAGGTTCTATTTAATTCAGACTTAATCATTTTTAATGAATCTACCTGTACAACTCTCTGGGGAAGTTAATTCCACAGATGAATGACTCTGAGAGAAAAAAAAGCTCATCTTTGTCTTCAATGGAAACCACTTATTTTTAAACTGTGTCTTCTAATTCTAGTCTACCCTTAAGGGAAAACACACTCGCAGTAACCATCATGTTAAATCCTCTTAGAATCTCATACATTTTAGGAGAGACAATATCCCAGTGGTATTATTGCTGGACTGTTAATCCAGAGACCTTGGTAAAGTTCTGGGGATGCAGGTTCAAATCCCACCATGGTGGAATTTGAATTCCATTAGAAAAAAACTGGAATTAAGAGTCTAATGATGACCTTGAATCCTTTGTTGATTGTTGAAAAAACCCAATCTGATTCATTAATGTCCTTTAGGGAAGGAAATCTACCATCCTTACCTGAAATGAGACAGAAAATCTCCAGATCCTTACCTGGTCTGGTGTACATTTGACTCCACACCCACAGCAATGACTCTTAATTGCCCTATGGGCAATAAATGCTGATCTAGCCAATGATGCCTTTATCCCATGAATTAATAAAACAAAACACCTCTCATTCTTCCAAACTTCAATGGATGTAGACATAACCTCTCCAACCATTTTTCATAAGATAAGCCTTTCATCCATGGATCAAATGAGGCACTGCAGAGTACAAAATACCAAAGAATAACTAAAAACAAAGAAAGAGGGAAAATTTAGAGTATGAGGACAAACAAGTTTCAAATCTAAATAAAAAGTAAGAGTTTTGTCTATTTTGAAAGAAAACAAAGAGTTCATTGGTCCTGTACAGAGTGAATTTAATGAAATTACTGATGGAAACAGACAAACTAGACAGAAATTTTGCATTAGTCTTCACTATGAAGTATACATGTAATATCTCAGAAATAGCTGTACATCAGGAAATGGAGGGAAGGAAGAACTCAAGAAGATTCCAATCACCAGTGAAGACTTGCTGAGCAAATTATTGGAGCTGCGGCTGACAAGTATCTGGGTCCTGATCAACTTCATGCTGGGGTCTTAAAAGAAGCGGTTACTGTGATAGTTGATATGCTAGTTTAATTTTACTGAATTCCCTCAATTCAGGGAAGGGAGGAGATAGAAGGCAGGAAATGTACAAGCTGTCTGAGATAAGGAAGATAACAAAAGATGGTGTAAGCAATTTTGAATATTTTTTAATGCATGGATTAATAGATTCTTGGTTAGCCGGGGTGGTGAACGTTTATTGGTAGGAATGCAAAGTAATCAGATCCGTCATGATCTTATTGAATGGTGAAACAAGCTTAAAGGGCCGAGTGGCCAACACCTTGTCATAACATGCATGTTCATATGTCCAAAAACATAGACAGCAGGATGTCACCTCATCAATGCCCTGCATAATTGTAGTAAAACATTGCTACTATTATATTCCATTCCTCTTGCAATAATCAACATTTAATTTACCTTCTTAATCATTTATTGCATACTGACTTGAGCATCCCATACCAGGACACTCAAATCACTTAGGACACTCAACCTCTCCGCATTTTGATGATAAATTGTTTTTCTGTTCTTCTTGCCAATGTGAACAATTCAACCATTTTCCAAATTATCCTTCATCCGCCAATATTTTACCACTCACCTGACCTAATGTTATCCCTTTGCATACACTTTATGTTCTCTTCAAAATTTACTCTCTTACTACTTGTTGTGTCATTAGCAAATTTAGCAAACAAACATTCAGTCCATTCATCCAAGTCATTGGTATAAATTGTAGACAGTTGAGTTCAATACATCTTTTCATTTTTTTCTTTTCAGTGCACAGACATGTGAAGTCTCTGTGCAGCAGTGACTTCCAGAACTGGAAATTAAATGTGTCAGCATGCCAAGTGCCATGCGTCCAGCCTTAGAGTGTCTATGCAACTACATAGTTTAGAGGAAGTACTTGGCTGTGGCCCAGCACTGCTCCCTCTGGCGCTATACCCGTTACAACTTATCAATCCAAAAATCCAATTTAACCCTAGTCTTTGTTTCCTGTCAATGAACCATCCCTCTATCAATGTCTATATGTTAACCACAATACCATGGGTTCACAAGTTGTGTCACCTCATGCTACAATGCTTATGTTATGTCCTAGACCATAGAAAACTGGGTGTGGATATTGGGGCATTGTCATTAGTCAAAGTAATTATTCATGTAAAACATTATGTAGGTATGATTACACTGGTCCATTAACAGTTTTCTTTAAACTGAGGCAGAAAAGTCACTAGTCATGATGTCCATACTCTTACATGAATATAGCATGTAAAAACCTTTGTTTTTACAGCTTTTGTGGCTGAAATTCAGTTGCCACAATTCAGTTTCATTTATTCTAAACTCTGTTTACAAATTGCTAAACATGCTACGTCAAAACATCAAACTGCCATTGATGGATGTCTGTAGTCCCACAAAGAACAGTGATCGAATTCATTTCTGTGAGTCATTCAAAATTGCTTGTAAGCCACAGTTCAGGTAAGTGATGTGCTGGTACATAGGATTAATCAAATCAATTTATCCATTATTATGCAAAATCACCATACTTTCAAAGTAAACCATGCACTACCTTGGTAAATATATAAATACATAGTTATTGACATGAAGATCAACAGAATAAGTTTCCCTAACCATTGTCCTGCCTGTATGGGTTAACGCAGAGATTGAAGCATTATTACTTTGGTTCGTCTCCCCTCCTCATCCTATTTAAAAATGTCAGAGAGAATGATAGTGCTCTAACTTCCAAAGATTACAGGATAAAATCAAAGACAGCACCTACTTTTGAAAGTATATGCAAACTAATAAATATTCATATACTTTATTTGGAAGATAACAAATTTACACATGCTTACGGGACACTTGGAAAAGATACTAAAATAAAAAAGAAACTTTGCTACTCCAAAGTCTGAGAGAGAAAACTGGGATTAATCTTGGGCCAATAACCCAAAGTGTTAATTCTGTTTCTCTCTTATGATACCAGACCTGCTAGGTTTCTCCAGCATTCTCTGTATTTGTTTCAGGTTTCCAGCATTTGCAGTACCTTACTTTTATTGACTGGAATGGTACCATGTTTAGCTACAAGATTAAATTTGAGAAGTCAGGCTCTTCTTGAACAAACAAGATCGGATGGAAGTGTAAAAGATTACAATTAGTTTAAATAAGTTAGAGAAAAGCTGTCACTATTAGCTGTTGTACAGAGAGTAGGGGACACAGGTTTAAGGTTTTGGACAAGATGTACTTTAGGAATTTGCAAGGAACAAGTCTTTTTATGCAGTGAATAATAATAAACTGGATCATTGCTGAAAGTGAAGACAATGACTGGTTTTGAAAGGAAATTGGATAGGCACTGGAAGGAAATGAACTTACATTGGGGAACAGAACTGATGAGATTGCTCTACAGTTAGTAAAGAATTAATGAGCTGAATGGCCTTTTTCAGTACCATATTAGCCTTGATGCTCTATGACTCTATTTAACAAGAGCAGGAAAGTTATTCATTGATTTCCCCAGGCGATATTTATCCCTCAATCAAGAATAAAACAACTTTGTAGCTGGTTATTTTCACTTTTCTTTTTGTGAAAAACCTGTTGTATTCAAATTGTTCAATTGTGTTTCCTATATTACACTTCACATGTACTTCATTAACTGCAAAGTGCTTTAGAACATTGTGAGAGTTGTGTATCTTGAGCTTTGGATTTATGGGATGACACTAGATTCCACTGATGTAATTGACTTTATTCATTTTTTAAAAAATGTCAACCCCATGCTCCAACTCTTTCTACAGTAACTTTTCTCTGAGCCCACACCCAGGCTTAATCAATCTTGGAGGCATTGACAGTAAACAGAATCACATAATCAAACACTTGAACATCACAATGAGATTGTGAAAGACACTGTAGAAAAGCAAATCTCTTTCCTGAAAAAAAGTTAAATTTAGTCAAGTATAGAAGGATGATTGGGAACTGCTCTTCTATATAAAAAAATCCAGCTTCCAATCTGTACTAGGTAAGGAACTGTGTAAGAAAACACAAATGGGAATATTTTTGTTGAAATGAATTGAATAGGCAAGTCTACTTAGAGAGTCACAGAATCATAGAGCTGTACAGCATGCTTTGTTCCTTTGTTCCAACTCGTCCATGCCAACCAGATATTCTAAATTAATCTCGTCCAATTTGCCAGTGTTTGGTCCATAATCTCTCTATCCCCTCCCTCTTCATATACCCAACCAGGTGCCTCCTAAATGTTGTAATTGTACCAGCCTCCACCACTTCCTCTGGCAGCTCATTCCAAACATGTCCCACCCTCTGTGTGAAGACGTTGCTCCTTAGGTCCCTTTTAAATATAACCTCTCTCTCCTATGATTTGTAGTTCTGGATTCCCCATCCCATGGGGAAAAGATCATGGCTATTTACCCTATCCATGTCCCTCATGATTTTACAAACCTCTATAAGGTTTCCCCTCAGTCTCTGACACTCCTGGGAAAACAGCCACAGCCTATTCAGCCTCTCTCTGTAGCTTAAACTCTCCAATCCCAGCAATCTTCTTGTCAATCTTTTCTAAACCCTTTCAACTCTCCCAGCAATCTTCATACAGCAGGGAGACCAGAATTGAATGCAGTATTCCAAAAGTGGCCTAACCAATGCCCTGTATTGCCGCAACATGATCTCCCAACTCCTATACTCAATGCACTGACCAATAAAGGCAAGCGTGCCAAAGGCCTTCCTCACTATCCTGTATACCTGTGACTCCACTTTTCTTTCGAACAGAGGCATAATGCAGTTATTAACAAGTGTTGGTGCAATTTTTATCCTGAACAGAGAATGTATTGATGGCACAAATTAATATTTGATTTTTATTATTCGGTAGTATGGAGTATAATGTAAATGATATGGTAATTCAGCTTTTAACACTGGCAGGCATTTCTATATAAGTCAGGTTAAAAGAACAGATCTTGACAATGACAAAAAAAAGTACTTAAAAGAAGGGAAAGTAACATGCCTAAAGGGAAAAATAACAGATATTTTATCCCTGTATTAAGGTAGAAATAAAAATGATTTTATATAGTATAAATTAAATCTTCAAGGGCACACACTTTTGTTTATGACACTCTGAAGAGCAACTTTAGCACTTCACTCGAGATTTGCTGCTATTCAGTTCCACAGTGTACCTCACTCATATCACAGAAGTGGTATTTTACGGTCATTCAGCTCAGTTAACGGGAAATGATGGAAAGTTGGCAGTCATTACCAAGTTTCAAATTCATCAAAATGTTCAAATAATTCAACAGAGAACTCTTGTTTTCCAATACTCATTGAAATATGAAATGATGTCAAAATTCTAACCATCATGCTAGAGTTGTGTGTGCAACTGTACTCCATCCACCGATATAATTATGACATTAAAAGGATAATCTTGCATGGATGGACATAAACAGCACCTTCCAAACTCATGACCTCTACCACCTAGAAGGACAAGTACTGCTAATGCACTACAGCGTCACCACACATAGGTTCCCTTCCAATTTACACACGATTCTTCCTTGGAATTAAATTTTCACAGGCCAAAATCCTGGAACTCCCACTCTACCAACACTGGATGTACATATACCAGATGGACTGCAGTAGCTAAAGAAGGCCAAATTCTGAAGTGCATTTAAGGATGGGCAATAAATGCTGACCTGGCCAGAGATGCCTACGAAAGACTTTTGAAAAATCTACGTCTATTATAGAATTTGAATGTCAAAAGAAAGCACAATTTGCATTTTTGTGTGTTATGTGCTATTATGAGCATCAAGAGAAAGGTACCAAGATATTTAAGTCCCTTTGTCAATACCCGTTTAAGCTCTTGTTGGCATCAAGTAGATTTCCTGTCCTCATACAGTAGAATGTTTGCAGCTTGTTCTAGCTTTTTCAAACACATTCCCCTCACTCAGAGTTTGTGGAACACATGGAATTTCCTTGAAACAAGCCAAGCAGAAGCAGAAGGAAACAACTTGTTTAGAATAACTCCATTCAACAATGAACTAGTTTCTATACACACTGGGGGGGCTAAAGCAACTGAATTCAATTTACTTTATTTTACTATTTGGCAAGGAAATGAGCTTAGAATGGAATATAACAAGCTCATGTTTGGGATAGGAATAAATGTGCTCAGAAAATGCAGTGTATATTTCAAGGGCTAAGGTTTTCAGTGTCCTATATTTTTCTGTAACTGTTTTGTACGTTTTCACTATCCAATCATTCTCATTCCAAAATCCCAAAGTAGCTTCAAGAGAGAAGAACTAAACACTTTATGAGGGTTGTCATTTTAAGTTGGGATCAAACACATGATGGGATAAAGCTTGACAGGGAGAGTAAAACTTTCACAATTTGCTCAACCAAATTTGCCAGAATTGGAAAATAATAATCAGTAAATTATAGGAGAATAAGAAACACATTGAAGATTTCAGGATGGATTAAGAAACACATGTTCTGGTAAAGATGTTCTTTGATGTAAATATGAATATTTGTCGAAATTCTGTGGGGACTGTCAGTGCTTTGAAGGACATCTAGGTATGAAGTAAAACATTAGAGAATCTTCACTTAGAAGATAAAATGTGTTATGCCTAGAGTTGTGGTGAGTGTCCATAGCAGGCACAGTTCTTCTTAAACCCTACACCACTTGACACTTGACACCTACAAAGCTGGCCTCCTCATAAACATCGACGGCCAATGTCTGAACACTGAAATTAATTGTTTCACAAATGCATATCCAAGGTGCCAGGTTCACTGTTATAGAGTAGTCACATGATGCTACATGGAGTGCTTCAGGAAATAAACTCAATGAAGGGCTAGCATTTAAAGTTTACAAATGCGATTACTTCAAACTTCCAGGAGCTAAGAAGTTGTAATAATATTAGTCTTCTCACTTGGGTTAAAATAAACTTTCTTTTAATAAAATGTACAATCAGGAAAGAATTCTTCTTCTAGAATTGATTTCATGCATTTGTTGGAGTTGAAACATTATTCACCAGTGATGACCAAACTATCTGATGAAATGAAACTTGACTTAGAACTTACAAATGAGAACTGCAACTCATCTTAACTCCCAGGCCTCATTGCTATACTGCTGGCTTGACTGTCATGAGGGTAGTAAGTACAAGCAGGGTAAACATGATAGGGGGATCTTGAAAGGGACACATGGGAATGGGTCCCATAGTCAGGTGAATGATTTTGGGAGATTGCATGTAGACATTACTGTAGTCAGAAAAGGGTAGGCTTGGTGATATGTGGGTGACCTGAAGGATTCAAACTCTCTGAGGCCATAGAAAACTTCAGAAAATAAAAACAACTCACCTGCTCAGCCTAGTTTTAGGTGACATGCCTCAATTTTGGCAGCTAATGTTTATGAAGAGTCCAGCTTTGTAGGTATCAGGTTTTACACTCGTATAAGGGGTCAAGTGTCGTTCCTCCGCAGGTCAATGAGGCACTTCACTGCACTGAACTCATCAGGTTGTTAAAAAACAATCCTTACAGGAATGGTTTCAGCATGAAACAATGGTGATAATAATTCATGAGCGGAATTAATTTCATAGTTTAGACTCAGAAGACACCACGGAAGATTTTAATTTCCTCTGGTAGCATGTTATGTTCTGGTTGAAACATGTATGTTAAACTCCTTTGTGCATTATTTTAATGCAGCCATTAAATAGTTTACTTTGATTTTAAAATAGAACATGAAGAAATGTTACTCAATGCCCTAAACCGGTGAGCTATCAGGGAAGTAACTGGTCATTCAACCAGTCTCACAAAATATACCAGGATAACAGTTGCTCAAAGCTGAACAAGGCATGTACAACATGCACAATATTTGCCTGTTTCAGACTTTTTTTGTTATTTGACCTCAGGTAGACTGATAGACAGCACTTCATGAGTTCAAATTTATTGAAATTCACTCCACTGTCCATAATGTGCAGATACAGGAGTTACTTACTAGGTGTTCCCTCCATTGCAAGTAGAAACATGAGGAAATTGATACAATTATTATGTCTGAAATGTTTTTGAATATGAGAAAATTCCCAGACTCCTTATGACTCCCTTCTGTGACCCCAGTGGCAATAGCTTTCTTCTTAACTTAGTCTCCAACTGTTTATAAGGAGTCAATATTTGATGAACTTCACAAGTTAAACATCATCAACTGGATGCAAATGATTATTCCAGGGAATCTTAACAATATGTTTCTGGAGTAATAATATGAACTTACTCTTAAGTTTAACCTGATGTTTTATTAGGGACTAAAATATTTCTCAAATGTGATGTAATACAATGAGCTATGAAGAAATATGTAAACAAACAATTTAATGTTCACCAAGATTGAGCCTATCTTCTGCCATAGGATGTCATGCAGACATCTTCACCAACACTATCAGTAGCTGAGACTAATCCCAGCAAAAAAGAATTGGTGGCATCAAATTTACCCAAGACACCTGGATGGTACAGATAGGTATAACAATATAAGACCAACTGCCTATGTTCACAAGAATAATCATATTTACCATCCATGCATTTTTTTATTCCCTGATGTCAGACACCATAAATTACTATGGGTTTGAATCCCGTGGTATAGGATGGTAAAATCTGAATTCAATAAAAGGTGGAATTGAAAGCTGGCTGAACAGCAGCCATATAGCGACTGTTGATTATCAAATAAACCTATCCAGTTCACTAATGTTCTTTAGGGAAGGGAATCTTGTTGGTGATTAAGCCACTAAAGGCATGGTCACCAATGCAACCAATTTAATTGATAACGCAGAAGAGGCCAACCTTAGAAGAGTGAAGGTATCTCAGTTGTGGGGCTAAAGGAGATTACAGAGATGAAAAGGGGCAAAGCCATTTTAAAACAAAATGAAAATCTTAACATCAAGATGTTGCTTGGCCAGGAGCCAATGTAAATCAGTGAGCACAGGGTGATAGGGGATTGGGATTAGCTGTGTTTTCAGAAACAAGTGACAGAGTTTTGGGTGTCCTCAAGAGAAAAGACAATAGAATATGGGAGACCAACCCAGGGTGCAGTAGAAATGAAGGAACTTATTAGGGTGTTGGCAGTAAATGAGCTGAGACAGGGGTGAAGTCAAGCCAACTATATCATCACCACTTCCAGATGTACAAATGTCAGCTAACTTAACAGGCTGAACACTGAAGTACAGACTATGCTGCGCACTGCTCAGCTTACACAGGGTTTAAACTCACTGAACCACCAAGGGAGCATACAAATGAGATTTTAATAAAAGATATAAAAACCTCTTAAATTGTTGATTTGCCGAATTGACACTTTAAGAGTAATGCAACATTATTGGATATTCTCATTATTGGATATTCTCCTACAGACAGTTACAGTGCAATATATACAAGAAAATTTCCCATTCCAAAAAGAATAGAACTGTGAGATGCGAGAAAGACAGGTTTGTGCAGTCAAACTCTTTGTAAACACACAAATAAAAGCTCCCAGTATATCTATGTCAGCAGATTTAGGTGCACTTTACACAACCATAATCATCATAGATTTCCGATACACTTTTCACTCACTCTGAATGAATGCTGCATCTCAGCTCAACTGTTCCTTTCTTTGGATCAGGAAGGTTATCTGTAGGGCAATGGTGGGTGAATAGAGAGGCAGCCTGTGATAAAGCCCAGTTGGAGGGGGAGACCAGCCACCACTTTTTGTCCCACACAATGCAGACGCCAGATTCTCAGATGGTAGGAGTCACTGTGAAAGCTGCATCAGCACATCCCCAGAAGGTACAGCATCACGAGTCGATTTCTTAATAAACATAAACATCCCTTCCCTGTCCTTCCTGCATGTCACTTGTCACAGGTTACAAGACAGATACAAGAAGTACCTGTCAATTTTGAGGCTGCTGCATATAAAATCCGATTCTGAGGGTGCTGGGAGGGATTGTGGAGGGGCTCATGGGTTGAGTCCTGAGGAGTGGGGATTCTTTTTAACCATATTGTTGCCAAAGCTAAGGATCTCATGCAGTACCTTTTCTGATATTGTTAAATGGCATAATAACTGCATCCATTAAATACATCTCTAACAATAATAAATAACTCATTAAATGAGATTATCAGGCATTGAGAATAAAAAAAAAGGATGAGGGCAAATTGTACTGGAGTGCAAAGAAAGAAAGAACATGCATTTATAACGCATCTTCCTTGGCCTCAAGAGATTCCACAGCACACAATCGCTAATGAAGTATTTTTAAAGAGTAGTCACTGTTGTAATGAAAGACCAAAGAAAGCCAATTTGAGCACAGCAAGCTCCTACAAGTAATAATGTGACAATGACTGGGTCTCTCTTTACGTTATAGGTCTATAGCAACCTTATAATAGCAGTGTCAATGGGTGAGGAATTAATATTGTTCATGTCACCGTATCCTTTTCAAAATGGTGCCATAGAATCTTAAGTTAGAAATCACACAACACCAGGTCATAGTCCAACATGTTTATTTGGAAGCACTAGCTTTCGGAGCGCTGCTCCTTCATCAGGTGATTGTCTGATCAGGTGACCTGGTGTTGTGTAATTTTTAAATTTGTACACCCCAGTCCAACACCTGTGTCTCCAAATCATAGAATCTTAAGACACAGAATCTTCGAAGATTACTTGAATTACATGGCTTAATGGCTCATCCAAAGGGTGGTGCCTCTGTGCCACAGCACCAGCTCCACAGGTTCCTGTTCTTCCCAATTTTCCATCTCATTCATGCAACTGCTGCCAGACTCTCTACCAATGCCTGTTGTGTATCCAGTCAAGCACTGTCAGTCACAAGCTACACTGCACGTTTACTGAAATTTCTTCTGGTTGTGGCAGTCACAGAGGACTTTGGTCACCCACTTTGCAGGTTGGGTGGGCTGGAGATCCTGCTGGACTGGAGTGAGCAGAGACAGACCTACCTCTTCTGTCAGGGTCAGCAATGAAGCTCATGACACCAGACTATGTCAGCCTGGTCCGAGATTGCCATCCAGGGTTTATCAGTCTCAGTCATTTGAGCAACCCACAAAACAATACAAATAAAGTCAATGATCTACTCCACTCTGCCAGGGAAAGTGCTACCATCGTCTCTGCAACACCTCACATTCACTGAATCTCTGTTACTGTACCCACCTCCCACCTAGGTTCATGTTCTACCACTCTCAATATTGCCTGCAACAATTTCCCTCACGCACTTTCACCTACCCCAACCCCACTAACCCTGCATGCTCTCTAGCTGCCTATTCACTTGTTCAGGACACCTCCCCACTTGTACCAACTGCAATAGATGTGCTACCCTCTTTCAGCTCCTGTAATACCTGATTTGTTCTCATTCCAGAAGATGAACTGCTCACAATAAGACAGAAAGAAACAAGATGGGATGGGCTGCCTGACAATTGCTTTCTCACCCTTCATGTGAAGAGCATCCTTATTCTGTCCACCCCACAACCCTGGATTCTGATTGGCGGCTGCTCTTGAATAATGATGCCAGATATGGGTGGCATGGTGGCACAGTGGTTAGCACTGCTGCCTCTCAGCACTGGAGACCCGGATTCAATTCCCGCCTCAGGCAACTCTGTGTGGAATTTGCACATTCTTCCTGTGTCTGCGTGGATTTCCTCTGGATACTCCGGTTTCCTCCCACAATCCAAAGATGTGCAGGTTAGGTGAATTGGCCACGGTAAATTACCCGTAGTGTTAGGTTAAGGGGTAAATGTAGGGGAATGGGTCTGGCTGGGTTACGCTTCAGCGGGTCAGTGTGGACTTGTTGAGCCGAAGGGCCTGTTTGCACACTGTAAGTAATCTAATCTAATAAATTGAGAAAGGCTATTCTTCTTGACGGCTGAAATCTGAAAACAACTGTAACATTCCTTCTGCCTTCAGGCCTGCACTAGATATCATGATAAGACATCAGTAATATTTACCTCACATCCTGGATAAGGGGGCAAAGTGCAAAAAGGCAAGGCAAGGCAGAGATCTATGAGCATCCGACAGAGTGAACAGAATAAATGAACATTATGGGAGTAAGCAAACAGCCCAGTCCCTGAGGTGGGTATGTCCCTTGTTTAACCTCCTCTCCCCAAAGCATAATTTTTTATATCAAATACTCACTTATTTCACATGCTATGCCAGTACTCCTGAACACCAACGGCCAACAATATACATTGTTACAGATACTCCCCATCCCTTCCAATTTCTTTACTGTTCACTCACCTGCTCAAATTACTCAATGCCTTGATTAGTGACCATTCTCTAAATTACTCCATTGACCTCCTAAATAGCTACACGCCCAAATGCGCTTCCCAAATAATTTATCCTCTCATATGACCAATTCTATAATGCAGACATTTACTGATGAAACATTGTGCTGTTCGTCAAACTTAGGAAGTACAAACTACACTATTGTTTTAGTACACTCCAATAGTAGTACCATTTTCTACTACTACAGTTCAAAAGCAATCTAGTGCCAAAATGTGAATGGAAAGAATTACAAGTAGTAAGTGGGATAAGAGTAACTGTCCTTGACATCAAGACCACATTTTAACTTAGAATTATAGAGTCATGTAGCATAGAAACAGATCCTTCGGTCCAACTCATCCATGTCAACCAAGTTTCCTAAACTAAACTAGTCCCATTTGCCTGTGTTTGGCCCATATGCTCTCTATCTTTCCTCTTCATGTACCAATCCAAATGTCTTTTAAATATTGTAACCGTACAAGCATCTACCGTTTCCTCTGGCAATTCATTCCACATATGAACCACCTCTGTGTGAAAACCTTGCCCCCAAGGTTCCATTTACATCTTTCTCCTCTCACCTTAAAATTTTGCCCCCTAGTTTAGAACTCCCCTACCTGAGGGAAAATACCTTGGCTATTCACCTTACCTATGCCCCCCATGATTTTATAAACCTCTATAAGATCACCTCTCAAGCCCTACACTTCTTGGAAAAAAGTCCCAGCCTATCCAGCCTCTCCTTGTAAACCAAACCCTCCAGTCCTGGTAACATCCTGGTAAATCTTTTCTGAACCTTTTCCAATTTAATAGTATCCTTCCTGTAGCAGGGTGACCAGAACTGTACACAGTACTCCAGAATTGCCTGCTGCATTCATGTTTGTGGATAACAAGCCACATAATCAGCAGACAGCACTTGTCAGTCAAGAAGTGTGGCATTGAATAACTCAAGCAAAACTAAAGTCAATAGGAATCAGGTTAATACCACTGGTTGGAATCGTACTTAGCACAAGGAAAGATGGTTTGAGTTTTGAAAGTCAGTCATCTCATCTCCAGGACACCTCTGCAGGAGTTTCTTAAGGTAGTGTCCTAGATACAACCATCTTTAGTTGCTGCATCAATGACCTTCCCTCCATCACAAGGTCAGAATGGATGCAGGATGTTTGCTGATGACTGCACAATGTTCAGCAACATTCGTGGCTCCTCAGATACTAAAGCAGTCTATGTCTGAATGCAGCAGGACCTGGACGTTATGCAGGACCTGACAAGCGCAGCTCCTGAACACTAAGAAACCATCCAGGTTGAAGCACCCTGTTTGGTTTTTCACCACAATCACAGAAAAACACTCTAGCCACCATGGATGCTCAGATGGAGCAGTGTGTAGCATTTGCAAGATCCACTGCTAAAATTCACTAAGGCTTGCTATGACACTATTGTAAGAACGAGAGTAGCTGTTATCTGAGAATCATCTGCAAGTTCCCCTCCTGACTTGGAAATATATCACCATTACTTCAGTGTCACCGGATCAAAATCTTGGGATTCCCTCTCTAACAAGATTGTTGGGTTACCTACAACCAATGGACTGAAGCAATAGTTTAGCATTATGAAAATACTCAGAATTCCAGTTAGTTTGATTGAGGTTTATATGTTTCACTATTAGCTCCACTAAATCTGAGAATTGTCTCCACACGTCATATTAAGTAGGCATTTTTACATTATGAAGTCAGATCAAAATTACATTGGTCTGGATTTTACAATGATAATGACGACAAAATTGTCAGTGTTTGCTGTCATTACTTCTCTGAAACTGACAGCAATTTGTGGATCCCACATATAGACAATTGAATGCTGAAATCCAGCAGCTACTGTAAATGATTCAATGCTTCTCCAGAGGATTTTCCCTCCTGTACCCCACTAATGTTGCAATCAATTAGAAATTACTAAAGGGACCTGAATACCCACTATTAAGTTCTTAATCTCATTTTAAAAACACATGAAAAAAATTCAACTTGTTGAAAGAGACAAAGCTGAGCTTTCATCAGCACACCGAGTACATAAATACTGCATGAACAGTCTCACTGGTCCTGAAAATTAATTTTATATTTGTTGAATGTCAATTGCCTCTCTTAAAATAAGAGGTTGCACATTTTCTTTATGATAGTTTAGCTTCTACCTTAATCCTACGTGTATGTTTCAAGCATTTATTACAGTATTGGCAACATTTAAAAGTTAAAAGTCAAGAGATTCAGTGGCTTTTACGCCCTGGTTTGCTGCATGTGTGAGCATTTGTCAATGTAGTTGCCTGCTTTTACCTTGCTTGATGATGTCACTGCTGTTGAATATCTGGAGATCCTCTTGACTCGATGCCAAACTCAAAGTAACATCAGGAAAAGAAGTGCACACTCCACCATTTTTAGATCATTGTGGGCAGCTGCCTTTAAGACCAGTGTAATGTTCTAGAGTTTAATTGTTTTGTATTTGATTATCTGAGACTTATAAGAGATCTATTTTCTGTGCTTGATTAGTTGAGCCTGGCTGTTGACTCAGAGTAAATGTAGTGATTGTAATGAGGTCAGCCAGCTGGACGTCATTGAATATGAGTTCGCTGATTGGGCTGTTAATCTGGTCCAATTAGGGAGCCCTGGCTGACAGACAAAAAGGAGAGTATCAGAGATTTTGATACTCTGACAGCTGACTCTGAAGAGGCGGTAATAAAGTCAAGGATTGTTCACATATAAGTAAAGGGTGACTTGGTGACGGGACATCAGCCTTTGTGGAGTTAATTCAGTAAAGACCTAAAATTGAGCTGTAAGTACGAATGTAGACATTTTGTGACTGTGGACATATTTTAAAACCCTTGTAAATACACCAATTGTATACTTAGAAACTGATGTAATTTATGCATTGCTTTGAACTACATAAAATGGACAACAAACCAGTGGTACACAATAAACAGCATTGCTTTAGGACTAACTGCAAAAACCTGGCTATCTGTATGCAGGTGACAGGAAAATGACACTCTCATTAATAGAACTGCATATTTCTTTCTATTTATCAAACATTAAAATATAAAACAAGGTATCTAATTTTAAGGACTTTCTTGTGCTCCCTCACACTTGTTTTCAAACAAAAGGGCAATACATGCTTGATTTCCTTCCCCAGCAGCATTCTGATCATCACAAATAGCATGAACCTGCTGTGAGGCCTCTTCCACTGACTAACTAAAGCCATGTCACTGGTCTTGCAGTCAGTCATGCATTGCCTCGCTTTATGCTCCGACTGTGCCTGTTAGGCATAGCCTCGGACAATACTTCATTCCAGCTCTTTTATTACCAGCCCTTAGCCCTCAAGATCAAATGGGGGGTAAGAAATTCTACTTCACAGATTAGAACAGTTGAGAAACTAAGGCATCAGCAGGGAGGTGAGACACTCCTTAGCCAGTCACTGTGAAAAAAGCAGATGCAATTAAATCTCCCACAGGGATGTGAAAGACGAAAAAGGAGAGTAGGGGGTGGGAGGGGGGTAGATGAGGGGAGCCATTGCATTGTCACTTCTGGAACTGCTTAAACCTCGTTTGTCAAAATATTCAAATTTATGACATGCGTTCCTATTTTCTCACAGTGCATTCAAGTGAATAATGCAAACACAGTAGAAAATGAAAGACACGTCATGCTTGCAGCAAGATAAGTTGAGCGACGATTTTCAGCATTGATTGTCAGATGTGTTTGTTTCGAGGTTACTCTGAGCAGTGAGATTAGGCTGGCTGTAAAGCTCTCAGTATAACCTAAGCACAGATTGAAAAAAGCCTGGTTTAGAGACATAGCTCTTGCTTGTGTGATAAGTGTTTTTTAATCTTAAACATAAACCTTAAATCTTGTATAGAAAGGCCTACAGGCATAATAAGGTCTGAGCTTTGAATTATTTTTAGAAATTAGATGGAAAATAGATTCAATATTTGACCTCATACTGGCCTATCTCAGAGTGTGGGGGTTTGTTAGTCAGATCCCACATTTATTGGATACATTATGTATTTTGCCATTTAGCTCCAAACTTCACATATCCGCTTTTCATAGGTCAAGGTTTCCAACATTAGAAAGATCTATGGTAGATCATTGAATTGAGATAGCTATGATTCATACCATCTACAGACGGCAAAGAGGAGCTCTTTGCTTTGTGCCAACTGGTTGATTGTTGCGCATTAAAGAGACATCACACTTGAGATCACTGAAGCGGCTGAATTCCTGCTACACTGGAATCAAATATAGCTCACCAATTCAAGTTACCTGTCACTGGTATATTGTTGGTTTTTAATTTTGCTAAATAGAAAATATAATTAAGTTTCCCATTAACTGGGATTTTTTTATACTAGAAAAAAATCAAAATTACACATTTAGACATTGTTTATAGCATGTTACATGTTTGACAAAAATTTTTACAATGATTGTCATAAATTTCTTCATGAAAGTAACAGTCATTTGTAGGTGAATTGTTTCCTGCACAAGTAGGTTAATAGTTGGTAGGTTCTAATCAAGTCCTTTAGTTATATTTTACAAAATGTCATATTAAGTACTGTCTGTAATTCACACCTAGTGCCATTCATCCATCTCCTCCTATCCTTCCCGATTGATATCACCATAAATTCTGGCAATATCCTGGCTTTAAATGTTCATCTTTGTTTCCAAGTGCCTCTGTGACCTCATCCCCTCCCTATGTCTATAATCTCCTCCATCCACCCATAATTATGTTTTCAATATCGCTTTGTCCCTCCAATTCAGACCTCTTGGCTACCTTTGGGTTTCATCACTGACAACCATATCTTCAACTACCTAGGCCCCAAATTCTGGATTTCACTTCCTAAAATCCTCCATTTCTCCACCTCACTGTCCTTCTTGAAAATATTCCTTCAAACCAGGTCGAAGACCAAAATTGTTGTCACCTGACCTACTACCTCTTTATATGATGTGTTGTCAGATTCTGTTTGTGTAGATCCTTGAGACACTTTAATATGCTATATCAGCACTAATATATATGCAGGTTGTTTTTCTCATTAAATGATCAAGAAACAATGCAGTACAGGAAATCGATCCTTTACTCGAAGTTCCAAAATCCGAAAACCTCCTGAAATCCGAAGTTTTTTTTGTGAAGTTTTTTTCTCATTAACAAGGTTGTTTGGCGTGCCAGCAGTTAACCCAAGTCGACACCCACTCAATTCATGTCACTCAGATGCAATGTGGGGGGTGGCGTGGCCCAGCACTGACAGGCATGGATTCTCTCTCAAGGCCTGTTTTACTTAGTAAATCTGCTCTTCCGGTAAGATTTTTAAAAATTTTGCCATCAAACTGTCACTTATTCTGAAATTCTAAAAAATTCCAAATTCCAAAAACAGCTGGTGCCAGCGATTTCGGATAAAGGATCGTCTACCTGTAGTATGATATCTTCCTCACCTGACCAAATAATTATTGAAAGTAAATGAAGAGAGTCTTCCCCATCTTAGAAGATGTACATGTATTTGGAAAGGCAAGGACTGATTAGAGATAGTCAACATGGATTTGGATGTGGGAAATCATGTTTTGAGGAAGTAACAAAGAGAATTGATGAGGGCAGAGTGGTAGATGTGATCTATATGGACTTCAGTAAGACATTCGACAAGGTTCCCCATGGGAGACTGATTAGCAAGGTTAGATCTCATTGAATACAGGGAGAACTAGCCATTTGGATACAGAACTAGCTCAAAGGTGGTGGTGGAGGGTTGTTTTTCAGACTGGAGGCCTGTGACCAGTGGAGTGCCACAAGGATCAGTGCTGGGTCCTCTACTTTTTGTCATTTACATAAATTATTTGGATGCGAGCTTTAGAAGTACAGTTAGTAAATTTGGAGATGACACCAAAATTGGAGGTGTAATGGAGAGCGAAGAGGCTTACCTCAGATTACAACAGGATCATGACCAGATGGGCCAATGGGTTGAGAAGTGGCAGATGGTGTTTAATTCAGATAAATGCAAGGTGCTGCATTTTGGGAAAGCAAATCTTAGCAGGACTTATAAACTTAATGGTAAGGTCCTACGGAGTGTTTCTGAACAAAGAGAGCTTGGAGTGCAGGTTCATAGCTCCTTGAAAGTGGAGTCGCAGGTAGATAGGATAGTGAAGAAGGCATTTGGTATGCTTTCCTTTTTTGGTCAGAGTATTGAGTTCAGGAGTTGGGAGGTCATGTTGCGGCTGTACAGGACATTGGTTAGGCCACTGTTGGAATATTGTGTGCAATTCTGGTCTTCTTCCTATTGGAAAGATGATGTGAAAATTGAAAGGTTTCAGAAAAGATTTACAAGGATGTTGCCAGAGTTGGAGGATTTGAGCTATAGGGAGAGGCTGAACAGGCTAGGGCTGTTTTACCTGGAGCGTAAGAGGCTGAAGGGTGACCTTATAGAGGTTTACAAAATTATGAGGGGCATGGATAAGGTAAATAGGCAAAGTCTTTTCCCTGGGGTCAGGCAGTCGAGAACTAGAGGGCATAGGTTTAGGGTGAGGGGGCAAAGATATAAAGGAGACCTAAGGGGCAACGTTTTCACACAGAGGGTGGTACATGTATGGAATGAGCTGCCAGAGGAAGTGGCAGAGGCTGGTACAATTGCAACATTTATGAGGCATTTGGATGGGTGTATGAATAGGAAGGGTTTGAAGGGATATGGGCCAGGTGCTGGCAGGTGGGACTAGATAGGGTTGGGATATCTGGTCAGCATGGATGGGTTGGACCGAAAGGTCTGTTTCCATGCTGTACATCTCTATGGCTCTATGATAATTCAACATCAATATATTTAATCTATAATTTTCCATACTTATTAAACCCGCAAACTGCTCACATGTTGGATTGGAAGTAAAAATATGAATTCGCATCGAAGCAACTTTACCATTTCTTCACCTGGTATGGTTTTGTGAGTGTCATCTTTGAACATGTCTACTGTATTTGTATGAACACACTCTAATGTAAGATAGAGTAATGCTGATGTATATTTAAGTGGAATATTCTTCCGTATGGTGTTCCTGTTTTATAAATTCAATTTAACAATGTTCACCATAATCACTTCATCAACCTGGAGCAACTGGAATGGCACCAAAATGTTCAGGTCTCTCATTGTGTTAAGTTTGGTCATGGCAAAATGTATTGCTGCTGAAGAGAAAATAATGCACATGATTCACTTATCTAGCATTGGCCATTGTTTAAAATGTTACATCACTGGACAAAATCAAGAAGGCACAACAACACTTCTTCCTCACGCAGCTTAGGAAATTTGCATATACCTGAGGACCCTCACCAATGTTTACATACGCACCATAAAAAAACACTCAGCCCAGACTATCACGGAAGCCAGCGTGCCATCCATGGACTCCAGTTACACTTCTCATTGCCACAGAAAGGCTGCCGACATCATCAAAGATTCCTCCCACCTTGGTCACGCTCTCTTCCAACCTCTTCTGTCAAGCCGAAGATACAGAAGCTTGAACCCACTCGCCAATAGGTTCAAGAACAACTGCCTTTTTGCTTTTATTCAACTAACAGGTTTATTTGAAATCACAAGCTTTCTGCTCCTTCATCAGGTGAAGTCTGATGAAGTAGGAGTACTCTGAAAGTTTGTAGTTTTAAATAAACCTGTTGGACTATAACCTGGTGTCATGTGACTTCTGACATTGTCCATCGCAGTCCAACAGTGGCATTCCACATTTTCGTTATTCGACTGCTGAATGGACCTCTCTAATTTCAAATAATATTGATCTTGCTAACGTTGATCTTGCTTTGTGCACCTCCTGTGCAGTGTAATTGTGTGCCTCACTCTGTCAAAGCACCCTCTGATCTGTATGTCCTTGTTTGTTATGATCTACCTGTACTGCTCACAAAACAAACCTTTCACTGTACTGAGGTACATGTGACTCCAATAAATCAAATCAAAACCAGGGGTTTCATGAATACAGAGTACTATTGGGCTGTCAGATTTGATTGGACATATTCCTGGAAATATCATCATGTGACCTCTTGCCTCTAATCTCTGCAATTCCCCACTCCTATCATTGGCCACCCAACACGTCCATATTCATAACATCCACCATCTCCATTTTAATTGGACAGTATTCAAACTGATTGGATAATATTTGATTGTGAATTCCTATACTTTTATTATTAATGAAAGAAACACCATCCCAGAGCACATTTTCTTTTAGCCAATGGTTTTATTTTTCTCCTGGATATTGCTTGCAATGTTGAGTAGTTAGATAATAATTCCTGGGAGACTCTGAAGTAATCCTGGAGTATTGAAAATGCCAGATGACGTTCCTGCCTAATTCTTCACTCAGCCTTCTTCCCAATGGGAGCCCAGCCTGGAACAATGTCCCAAATATCAACTGGTGAAGGTTTTTACTGATTTGTTAATTATGGAAAACCAATCTTGCTACAAATAGAAAGCAGAATGCCTACTCCATTGTTGAACAGACAATTTGTATTGAGGCCACGCATACAAGATGAAACTATTTCTCTGTGCTGTGCACCCTGCTGTCAGAATTGATTTTGCAAACAAATGCTTGCTAATAATAGTTTTGATAAATGGCATCATTTTTTTTCCATCAGCATTGGGCCTGATAGTTCACCCATGGCCCAGCCTGTTTACAGGTCAGAAGTGAGAAGAAATTTGAATAATTAACTTTCAAACTGCATTTTCCCCTCAAATCTCTCACAAAGTGTAATATACGAGCTAAAACATCCGTGATCTACTTCAGTAAATCTCAATCATAAACATTCATGGGCTATTGTGATGACATGAATACTTCTTGACCATTTTGAGAACTGAAGTAAATAGAGGACTGAGGAGTAAACAAAGCATGAAAATTATAAAAAACATACTTTTTGAATGGTGAGAAACTGGGAAATGTTTGCATTCAGTGTGACCTGTGTGTCCTCGTACGTCAATCTCACAGAAACCTAACATGCCACTACAGAAAACAATTAAGAAAGCAAATGACATGTTAGTTTTTGTTACAAAGAAATTACTGTATAGTAGAAGAGTAAGCAAGTCTTGTTACAAATATACATAGCATTAGCAATGCAACGTCTAGAATACTGTGTGCAGTTTGGATCTCCGAAAGTGAAGGACTTATTTCGTCTGAGAGAAAGTTTAAAGGAAGTTTTCTAGATGAGAGGAATTGCACAGACTAATCCTATATTCCCTTGAAGTTAGAATAATGAGAGGAATTCAAATTGATTGATATAAAATTCTTACCAAGCTAGGATATACACTGAGAATTTCAGCTGGCTGGGTACTCAAGAACACAAGGTCACATTCTCAGAATAAGGCGGCTTCCATTTAAGCTCGGAGATGAGAGACGTTTCTACACTCAGTGTTGTGAATCTTTAGAATTGTCTATCACAGAGAGCTATGGATGTTGTCATTGATTACAATCAATAGATTTAGAAATGAAAGGATAGAGCAGGAAAGTAGAGTAAAGATCAAAGATCAGCCAAGATCGTAGAGTCTCAGTGTCACACAGCACGGAAATGGACCCTTTGGTCCAGCCAGTCCATGATGACTGTGATCCCAAACTAATCTAGTCCCATCTGCCTGCACTTGGCACATATTCCTCCAAACATTTATTATTCGTTTATTATCCAAATGTGTTTTAAACTTTGTAACTGGATCCGCACCCACCACTTCCTCTGGAAGTTCATTCCACACACGAACCACTCTCTGTGAAAAAGGTTTCCTCTCATGTCTTTTTAAAATTTCTCTCCTTAAAAATATGTCCCCTAGTCTTGAACTTCCCAATCCTAGGGAAAAGACACCTGCTATTCACCTTATCCATACCCTTCACAATTGCATACACCTCTATAAAGTAATCCCTCAAACTCTTACGCTCCAGTGATATAAATTCCAGCCTCTCCTTAAAACTCAAACAATCCATTCCAGGCATCCTGGTAAATCTCTTCTAAACCTTCTCTAGCTTAATAATAGCCTTCCCATAACAGGGAGACCAGAACTGGATGCAGTACTCCAGAAGAGGCCTACCTGTACAACCTCAACTTAATATCTCAACTCCTATACTCAAAGGTCTGACCAATGAATGCAAGCGTGCTAAATGCCTTTTTAACCACCTTGTCTTGTTGAATGGTGGAGCTGGTGCAATGATCAAACTGCAGTCCCCCACCTCTGAGTTCTGTTTCTCTGCAAATATTGTTCGACATGCTTAGTGTTTCTAACATTTTCTGTTTTTACTCCAACATCTCCAGCATCTGCAGTATTTTTTATTGACCTAGAATAGATTATTTTAAAAACTGATTCTTATGAGAAATAATCTCTCTGCAATGCATCACACCTCAATTACTATGTTACCTTTCTCACCAGCCAATGACCTTGCCAGAAAGTTACTCCTTTTAGGTAACAAGCACAATGACAGCTATTTGTTTTGAGCAAGGGAACAGTTGCTATGAGAATGTTGGAATTGTTTCAGTGAAAGCCACGATTGGAATTTTAGTAGCTGGTTAGTTATTGTAGGTGTAAATAAAAAAGAACTTGCATTTGTAAAGTGAAAAATAAAAGGTATAAATTAATTAAAGAAAGTGTCCCAAGTGTTTGGACCCCAGCTCCACATCATCAGCATAAATACCACCCTTTTCCAGTAGCTGTCAGTTCTAACAAATGGTCACTGGACTTGAAACTGTCTTTCTCTCTACTATCAGGCTTACTGAGTTTCTCCTATATTTTCCAATTTCCAGCATCTGCAGTTATTTGTTTCAATGGAAATATTATGTTAAAACTTAGCCAAAGAGATATGATTGAAGGAGGATCTTAAAGGAAGGGTAGAGGGGAGTAGAGCTGTGAAGTGGGGTGGAAATGAGAGATTTTCAGGAGCTGCATGGCTGGAGGAGAACACAAAAATAAAAAGAGGTGAAGCCTAGAAGGGATTTGTGAATAAGAACAAGAAACTTAAGTTGGTGAGTCTGGCAGCATCTGTGAAGATTAAGCAGAGTTACTATTTTTGAGTCCAGCAACCCTCCTTCAGAACATTTCTTCAGTTCTGAAGAGGGTTCACCTGACATGAAACATTAACTTGGCTTTCTCTCCACAGATGCTGCCAGAACTGTTGAGTTTCTCCAGACATTTCTGGTTTTGTTTCAGATTTCCAGCATTTGCAGTTGTTTTATTTTAAATTAGTATGTTACTTAACCAAAAGGCAATGTACATTAATGAATCAGTACAGTTTTGATGGCAGCAGAGTTTTGAACAACCTCAAGGTTGTCAAGGCTTGAACTAGGGAGTCCAGCCAGGAATACCCTGGAATGATCAAGTCTAGTAACAAGGATGTGGATGAGTATTTCACGTACATATATTTTAGGATGTAAAATACAAATCCCTGCCTGACCAGATCCAACATCCTTTGCTGTTGGACATGACCTGACACACACCATGAGACCTGATTCAATTCCCCCACCCCTTGAACCTAAACATTACATCATTTACCTTGTCACATTGCACCCTGGTATCATACCCACTCTGTATTTGTTTTTCCCAGAGTATTCTACTAACTTAGTTCTTGACCCCTGCACACCTGGCACTCTATCTCCTACTCATCTGACACCCTAGTTACCTGGCACCCAAGCTCCCTATTCATCTGCCATCTATCCCTGGCACCCTACCCAGTTAGCACTTTATTTGTCTGGCACCTACTCTGCTGGCATCCTAATCTAGTACCTAACCCTTGTGCTCGTTTGGCATTATACACCTGGCACCCCACCCTCTTCATAGCTGGGACTCTTGAGATGATGCTGCTCCTTTAACCTGTCCTCAGAAGGGTCATAAAGGCACAGGTTCTGGGTTATTTAGTTTGGATGGGTTTTAGGGTCAATTTGATTATAGCTAACAGATACTGCCTCAGGCAAAAGGTTTTTAAGTTTTAAACATGCAATTGTACAATGAAAGGGGAGCGGCCAGTTCTCCCAGCTCTGCTTTTCTCTGGTTTGGTTTGGTTTGGCTTTAGTAATCAGTCAATTTTGAGGCTAGTGGTTGAAGAAACAGCTACATGGAAGAAGGTGTTCAATGTTGAATCTCTCTGCGAATTCTCTATCTCTCCTGTAGCAGCCTGTGTTTGATCTTACCTTCATTGCCAAGGGTGTTTATGGGGATTGTTGCACGAATGTGGAATAGCATCATTAAGTTGGAACAATCTGTTGGGTTTTTGAATAGGTTAGGCTATTCTATATTCTTCTCTTTTGTTTGTGTTTTATTTGGTAATCTTACACTTAAATTCTGTTTTGTTTCAAACTAACTAGTTGGGCCATCTGCATCACTCCTGGAATATTCACTTCACACCTGCTGAAAACACCTAGCAAAAGTAGGGTCTGGGCTACTGTCTTGAAATGTTTTTAGAGGCTCTGGTCTGATCCATAACACCCTACTTAGCTAGCACTCTATATCCCCAGCAGCTGTCAGTCAATATCAGGACCTTTAATTTCAGAATGCAGCAGCTGAATACTTGGAAAACAGGCCATGGTTTGCCTGCCTTCCTCTCTCAGTTCTACAGCACAAAAGAACCATCTGAAGTAAGTACAACTCTAGATTTCAAAGGAGCCCTTATGGGAATCTCCCCTGAGAAATGCTAAACTCCCTCCATTCTGAAAAAAGTGCTGCATGTCAATCTGAATGAGATTGCCAGTCCTTGGAAAATCCAGCCATAGTTCCTTTTAGCTCAATTTCACCAGTGATTTGTCAGAATGCAGAAACCAGTGGGACTTATTCTCTTTAGCCGAGAAAGAAAATGGAAAGAAAAATCCATCAAAATATTCAAGGTTTAGAAAATTCTTTAAATATCTGATTTTGAATAATGACTTTGTGGCTTTGTTGTTAGCTCAGTGCATAAGTAGATTGTAAGTGAAGTCAATGAGTCATGTAGATCACATAAGTTCCACATTCAATGTTTAGAGAGCAATGGGCCTCCTATAATTTATGTTGTTGTCCCCAGACTGATGGTGTGGGTGATGGTAATTTCCTGCTACATTTAGCCCCAAGATCCAAGATGCACACAAGTGGATATGAAGTGGATACAAAGTGAGATTATAGGCTAAACTTTTCTCCAATTGTTCCCAAATCAAATGTCCTGCCAACGCCATTAATACCCATTAGTAACCACTAATGCTAGACTTTGAAGAGTTGACATTGCCCAAGAAACAACAGGGTCAATGTAATGAATTAGTATCAAAAGTATTAAATCAGCCTGGATTAGAAGGTAAGGTAGAGTAATCAAACACAGAGTCAAAAGCAGCCAATCCAATTTTCCGGACATGATTTCAAAAAAAAAACTCTTAGATCATTGGAAATAGTGAATGAATCACATCAACCTCTATGAATGAATGCTTTGACTTCCTCTCCTGTTAAATAAGGTTCTATACTTGGAAGTGGTCAATCATTTATTTCGGCTATGTCACAAAGTCTGTGCTTAAAGAGGTTGAAGAACATCTTTCTGATGTTGAACTTCTAAGCTGAGTTTGTGGTGCAAAGGAAGATAGGAGTTGTAATCATTTTGAATCAGGCACCATGTTGTAATGATAAATCATCTGCTCTAAGTCATGAGAAATGCAAGTCTGAAGGGGTTTGGTGTGCACTGTAATTGGAACCAAAGCAAAATGTTGGGCAGAACAAAACATCTACACGTCAACAAGTGTTTTCAAAAATATTTTTTACACTTTTGTTCCCCCTTAAATAATATTGCATCTGATCCCCTGCATGTTACAAACTAACCCAGTCATTAAAGAGAGGTTCAGGAGAGCTTGCATGCCAGTATTCCTGAAGAAACCATAGAATCCTGAATTTAATCAAAGGTATTTGACCAGTGATGTTATGATAATTGAGACTGAAAGTGCTAATTGTTAGCATGAGCATTACAGCCTCAGCTGTTTTAAATGTCGGGTTTTCTCTTCATTTATAGGGAACAATGTTTTGAATGTGAGGGGAGTTGTATATTGATTGTGGTCATGAAAAAACATTTTGTGGACTAAAGGAATGACACTAATTAAAAGATTTTTCCCAAATGCAGTGAAGGCCACTACAACAACAAAACACAAAGTTTTGCACAACTATAATGCCGAAAAGAAGAAAGTGCTTCAACATGTCTCTCTTCATTGCATGCTCTACAAGTAATGGTAGAAGCTTAACAAACCTGCTGGTGAAAGCCAGATTGATCAGTCAATCTGCACCCTTGCCTATCTCTGTCAGCTGCTCCAGCACTATAACACTAGATCTCTTGCACTCCTCCAATTCTGAACTTTTACACATCACTGAACCCTTGTCATCCATGTTTTTATCTACTTAGGACATAAGATCAGAAATTCACTCCCTACAATCTGCACCTTTCTCTCTCTCTCTCCTCTTTGAAGATAACTTTTTAAAGTCCAGTTCTGTGAATTGTCCTTCATCTGAGTATTTTCTTACATTGTTCTGTGTCAAATGTTGCTTGATAACTGCTCCCTACAGTGCTTTGGGGCACTTTTCCACATGAAAGGTTGTATGTTGCAGTTGTAATGAAGTTATGTTGAAAGCATGGGGAGAGAAACTAAAGTCAGGAGGGACACATCCACACAGCTCAGCAATGGAGTAATACCAAGAAGAAATTTAACATTATTAGTCTTGGTCACAGGAAATAAAGAAATAATATCTATGTATAAACAAAGAATTCCCAGCCTCAAATAAAATCACAATGGCTGAATGACTTCAGTGAGAAATATAGATCAAGTGGATCCCAGGTTTGAAACAGGTCTGTACTGAGTTAGCAGAAAATCTGCTAAGGTAATAATGTTGTCATTATCTTTAATGTCCTGGGAGTCGAGAAGGCAAAATAATGAATATAGGCAACATATCTAACAGTGATCACTACCCTGTGCCTCCTGTAGGAATGTGTGCATTTGTGGACATGGGTTTGAAGACAATTCCATTTGTAGTTGGAAAGCATTGTGTTTCAGAGTTACACTTAAGGAATGGTGACTTTGATGAAGTAATGAAGGCAAGGGTTCCCTCTTGAAATACTTCTCCAGGGAGGAATTGATGAATTCTGGAAGACAGCACATAGGAAAGGGTCTTTTCTTCATACCTTAGAGAAAGAAGAAAAATGCGTACCACAGAGTCCTTCAAAATTAGAGTGGGAGCAACAACGCAGTCCATTGTTTACCATTATGCATGAGAAGGTCCAAAGTTCAGTCCTTGGGGTAATACTAAGGAATGTGATCCCAGTTTCTTTGGTAGTAAAATGTTACAATTGATTGTTGTCTCCATGTACTGTGGAAATGATAAAGTAGCCTAGATTTGCTCTCCAGTTTGGACATGTTCATGGATATAGAATAGAAACATACTTGGGTTAGTGAGTGTTTGATAGGTTGTCAACATGATTTTCAGATACAAGAATGACCAGTCTCATGAAGTGCTCGCATGCTGACCAAATAAGCAAAACCAATAACTAAAGTCACAGCCTTTGTCATGGGATAAGGTTATGATGTAATTTAAAATGATAAAATGAGCAAAAAAGTACCTAAAGATCAATAAATAGTAGGTGTACAAATAGAGGAAGTAATTCTGTCTGAACCTTGAACAAAACTCAAACTCTGTAAATCAGCATCAACATAAATGAACAAACGAGGCTGACAAAATACCTATCACATCTCACTGCTGGGCCTGAAACAGCTTCTAAATGTAAAACTCATGAACAGAGACTGCATTATGGTGCAAAGGTTGGGTGTAAAAACTCCACTGTTCTGTATGAGATAAAAACATCCCTGCATGTCTCTAATTTTGAAAAACAATTCTAAAAATTGTCTCAGAAAACATTTTCACAAACTAGTGCAACTTTTGCAAATTAACCTGATTTAATTTTAAAATTGAGGACTTGGCAATGGTATCTGAAATAAGACTGAACTATCTGAATAGCAACAACAATATTATTTTACTACCTGCTTTTCAAAAAAAAAACAAATCCATCTCATTTCTTTTCATTGTTAACAGGTACACATTTTCTCAAGAGGACAATGAAAACATTGTTCCATAGCTTGTTTACTGCAATGTCACTACATTGCTCCTTCAGGTGGGGAAATTTAGAAAGGCAGAAATTAGATATTGTTAACTAGTTCATTAACACAGCACAATGCTCAGAGACTTCACCACGGAGGTGAAAGGCCAACCAAATGTTCATTACTTTTAACATCAATGCGCAGTTTTGTAGCATCTTCACAGCATAATAAAATGTTGCAAGGTGGTTTCATTTTCCATATGAGATAAATAGGACTTCAGGGGTATCTGATGGGAGGAAATATGTAGGGAAGGATTTCTTACTACTGGGGTCTCAGCAGCTTAAAATTAATAGTGGATTGATTAAAATTGGGCATATACAAAAGTTCAAAACAGGAGAAGCATTGGCAACTCTTGGATTCTGTTATTGTTTGGGACAAAGATCTAAATGATGTCTGTGTATCTCAATCCATTCCAGGGGTCTGCTGCTTTCTGGACTTGTAAGACTAGAAGTGTTTCTTTTCAAGTGTGGGATGTGAGCATTGCTGACTGGCCAAAAGTTATTGCCCGTCCTTAGGTGCCCTTGAGAAGGTGGTGATAAGCTGCTTTCTTGAATCACTGCAGTCAATGTGCTGTAGGTAGACCCACAATGCCCATTAGGAGGGAATTCCAGGATTTTGCTCCAATGACACTGAAGGAACTGCGATATATTGCCAAGTCAGGATGGCGAATGACTTGGCGGGGAACTTGTAACTGGTGGTGTTCCTACGTATCTGCTATCCTTGTCCAACTAGGTGGAAGAGGTTATGGGTTTGCAAGGTTTGGGTTACGGAAATAGGGTGATGAAAAGTGTATACATTTCTAGCTGTCTGTGGAAAGATTAATCACAATTCTGTGAACCCGAAATCACATGTGGGTCAGACCAAGTAAAACGACAGTCTTAATTTTCTTGGACAACATCTTTTTGAAACAATCGATGATAGTGCCATGATGACCATTCCTGAGTCTAGCTTTATATTCCAAACATTATTAATTTAATTTAAATTCCAGTAGTTGCTTTGGAGGGATTTTAGCATTTTTCCCCAGATCATCAACTTAGACTAGGAAAAGGAGTCGAGCTAAATTTAGTTAGTCCCAGTTGATTTTGGAATTGAGATGGACTTGTGAAATTTTTCCAAATCAGTCATGAGCTGCATTTGGAATTTTAATTCTGTCAGGCTTACTTAGACCTGAGATATTGATCTCCTTTCCCTTGGATCTTTGGATCTTGCAATATCTTTGTCCAAGGCAGGCATTCATCACTGATCAAACAAGTCAAGAATCTGTCCAGAAAGCAACAGTCCTCAGGAATGGATTGAGGTGTGCAGACATCATTTAGATCTTTGTCCCTAACAATGTTATAATTCAAGAGTTGCCAATGCTTTGATCTAGGGTGCCTCCATTCATTTTGTATTTATCATTCTGATGAAATAGGGGGTTTGTTGTAATGAGGTCAATCTGAGTACACATTGTCAATAGAAGAACACCATTTGCATTGGCTTTTCCCACCCAGTTTATCCCAAAACTATCATTGATGATGACTGCAACAGGCAATCAAATAGATTAAAAAGGAACAGACCTTGTGACTACTATCATATTCCTGGTTAGGGTTTCAAACTTGGTGGGCTTTTGGAGACCCCTCTGTTATCAAAACTGCACCAAATTTGCAATCTGCTCTTGATTTCTTCAATTCTGCATAAAGGAAGACAGTTGTTGCTGAAGTAAAAATTAGATAGCAAACCACATCTTGCCAGCCAAGTATTCCATCATTTGGAAGGAGAGACTCTGGAATACATTGAGCACTCGCCAACCCTTGGCAGCCAACTCTCAAAATTGATGAGGAGATCTGCTTAGCAGCTCAGCCTTCTAAAACTATGGCAGTGGGAGTTTGACAACAAAGACTTCCACAAGTCAGCAAACGCCTTAATGTACAGAGAAGGTATCTTAATCCTGTACTGGAGTGATAGCTGGACTGTGTATCAGTGATACATAACAATGCTGGACAAATTCCATCAGCAATACCTCTGCTGCATTCTCCTGATTCAGAGGTAAGATCATCAAATGAATGCCAGTGTCCTTTTTGAAGCCAGCTTCACAAGTATTCAGGCAGAACTCCTGCACAAACAACTTGCATAGATAGAACACCACGTTCTAATGGCTGGAAAGCATCACACCATGATGGCAAATATTTCACAGGGGGACAAAGCAGACACCTCAAAGAGATTCCAATGCACTCCTTGAAATACAACAGTCCTGACATTAAAGACCAGGAGAGGATTTCATTCAATTGTTCAAAATGGCTCCAAACTGTCCATCAAGCTGTAATCATGCTTTGACTCATAATGTCTTAATGATGAAGCACAGTGGTAAAATGGCAGAGAATTAAAGAAAATGAAGCAATATCTATACTCTGGATTTAACTATAACATAGTGTATTGTTCCATGTTTCAAAGATCTGTGGACTGAGAATCACCCAGTTCAGTCTGATGAACACCCATGAAAAATACGTAGGACCCTAAGTTGACAAATCACTGGACAACCAACAACTTTGCCGTTATGCAATTTTCTTTCTAACCATGCTTCTGTGAAACATACTTGAAAGGCTTTGATTATTAGATCAAGTGCAAGTTGTTATTGATTTTAAACCGAAATGTCGACTTTGCCTCCATGGATATTGTCCAATGTGCTGAGTTTTTCCAAAATTCTGACAAATGTGTGAGAGAAGTTGTCTAAAAAGCTTTAAGAAAGAACAGGTGCTGGCAAATGGGACTAGATTAGGTTGGGATGTTGGACCAAATGGTCTGTTTCCATGCTGTACATCTCTGTGACTCTATGACTCTATGAACAGCAACTTGTATTTATATGGTAGCTTTAACATGGCAAAAAAAAAGCCTTGCATTCCACAGGAACATTATCAAAAAAAATTAAGCCACATAAGGAAATATTAGGACAAATGACCAAAGGTTTGATTTAAGAGCGAGGCATTAAGAAACAAAATAAAAGAGAAGAAAGAGGTGGAGTGGTTTAGGGTGGGATGTCAGAGCTTAGGGACCAGCAAGTCAAGATGCCAACCAATAATACAATGTAGAATGTATAAAAGGTCAGAATTGGAGGAGCACAGAGGTTTCTGCATGCTGTAGGGCTAGGAAAAAGATAGAGTGAGGGATGGTGATGCCAAGGTGGCATTTGAAAACAAGGATGAAAATTTTGAGTTTGAGGTGTTACTAAACTAGGAACCAGTGCTGGTCTACCAATACAGGTGTGATGTGTGATGCATCACCTCAGGTTTGCAAAGATACATCTCAGTATAGATTGTTATGATTGTGTGTTCACTGCATGTTCATATATTCCAAAGAACATGAGCTGGATGGAAGTTCACATTTTACAAGCATTTTCTCTTGCAAAATTTGTAAAATGTTCATTTTCCTTGATACTAGGTGATTTAAAATGGAGATGACATCCAATTTCTCTTAGATTTTTAAAATCAATGTAAACAAAAATAAATTATTTCAGCAGAGTAGAATGCAGCAGTCAAACACTAAATAAGCCAAATTGAAAGATGACACAATAAATGGACATTAATCTGATCTTGTACATTTTTGGGAACAAGATTGGGATTCAGTGGCCGTTGTGATTATTCACTTAACATAAAGCTGAAATGAAATGCACATCTTTACTTGCATTCTTTAAACAGAAAATTTTAGCTCTCTTCACCCAGCAGAAATCAGGTAAAACATAGGAACACGAATTAAAGTCTAAATGAGAGATTTATTTCTCATCCAATGGCTACTTTAACACAATACTTTCTGGAGTAATTCAAGCACCAGCCTGATCCAAACCACAGCCTCAAAAACAAAACAGAATTGAGATCAAATCCCATAACTTAGAGTGCTTGAAACGAATACGATAGATGCATTTAAGAGGAACATAGCATCAATAAATAAGGAAGATAGGAATAGAGGGTTGTGTTAGATGAAATACCATGGGGAGAATGTTTATGTGGATGATAAGCACCACAGAAAGACTAGTTGGGCTGATGGGCTGTAAATTCTATGCAGCTGCAGTTAGGGCATCAGTAAAGTAAGTGGAAAGCAGATCTTTGTGGCGCTCAGTGTGTCAGATATCATGATGACGTTTGGTGTGACATTGCCCCAGACCCTGACACTATCCACTGAATCCTGCTCATGAGCTTTTATGGGTGCTTGCCAGAAATGTCTGTGCCATCTGATCTCTATTGATCCAGTGCCAGCAAGCTGCCTCAGGGCACTCATTTCAGAAGTGCAGCTGTCCAGCCCAATGTAATGAGATCCAGCCATTAAAATGGAGCACATCTTCCATTTCTACTTCCCAGCTAAGAGTTACATTTCTCACTTTTGGTAAAACCCACATTTAGGATATTTTGGAGGTAACCTACTAATAAAGGCACAATAATGCCAAAATCCAAGATTATTTAGGGAATTATGGATCCTAACAACTTTAGATTGTTTGTAACTGCTATGATGGATAACATGATTCAGGTCATGAAAACTATCAGTTTGTAAAGATGTAAGTCAATGATTTAACACACAGGTGGTGCCTTGTTCAGCATCTGGAAGATCAAAGGTGAACCCACCTCAGTCCTCCCTGGAAACCATATTGAATTTTGTGACGCCTCAGTAGATAGTTGCCTGTACTTGTCACTTCCAACCCATTCTCAGCCCCAGGCAAGCAGTCCCATTTCTAAGGTGTCCAGCAATTCTCTTCAGGGTCAGTGGCAGTACCAGGCATGGTGATCATTGCTGGAATTGCAGTGGACTCAGGAAACAAAGCATCGCTGGAGGCATGGAACGAAGGTGAATGGGATGGTTCACCAGGCTTCTTACAGGTAATTGTGAGCGGTGGTGGTAAGGGGAGTGGGAAGTGATGGTCTAGTGGTATTATTACTGATCTGTTAATTCAGAAATCTAGATAACATTTCTGGGTACCTGGGTCCGAATCCTGCCATGGCAGATGGTGGAATTTGAATTCAATAAATATCTGGAATTAGGAATCGGATGATGACCATGAATCCATTGCCAATTGTCAGAAAAATAACCGTCTGGTTCACTAATGTCCTTTAGGGTAAGAAACTGCCATTCTTCCTGGGTTTGGCCTCATGTGACTCCACACCCACAGCAATGTGGTTGACTCTTAACTGCCCTCTGGGCAATTAGGGCTGGATGATAAATGCTACATAGCCAGCGACACCTTCATTCCATGAATGAATAAAGAAAAAAACAAGTGGATTGAGTGATTGAGAGACTGGTAGTTTGGGGTGAAGTCTTTGAGATGGGATTGTTCTTACTTGCTGCAGCAAGGAGCCACCATGGGGCACAGAGAACCAAAGCAGCAAGCTGGCAGGGAGACTGCCAGGATATACTAGCAATATGGGAAAAGGACATTGAGTAGGCATTAATTAACCAATTAAAGTGCTCAGTTACCCCCAAGGGTAGATAGGACATTTGCCACCTTACCCCACAGCTGGTTAATAACCAGCAGAGGACAGTAGTTGGAGGGTCACAGGAGTGTCAGTGGTTTGTGAAACCCAGGCCATGATTTCTAACTCAGCACATGATTATGAAACTCGAGGGCATGAAGGCAATAACAGACTTGAATAGAAACTGGAGATTAAAATTGATTCTCCTGTAAAGTAATTATTATGTGGAATGGATCCCAACTTTCAAGTATAACAGAGAGTTGATTAATTCCTTTAAAAATGAACAACTGTTTAAAAGATGGGATTGAAATCTATAGTTAAAGATAGATGAAGATGATCAAATGCACTTTGAAATACAATGATCCGTGCTGCCCTGGAGTCATAAGTGACTCACCTGTGGAATGACTATTTAGCTTTGGACAATTGGTTGTATTGTTGATTAATATTCTGCAAGTGTTTGAATAGTCTTTTTAAGGGGTTAGAAGAAATTCCATTGGGTTTCATGGATGTCAAGCCACAGCAGCAAGCTGGGAGAATTGGGAACAATTCTTAAAAGGGCAGATTATCTTTGGTCTGTAACATGAATAAGCTTTATGGATTGACTGCTTTTGCTTTTCCCCCCATAATTTATGTCATTCCAACTGAATCTTTGCAAGTCAACATAAGGGATAGCAGTTGTTGCAAGCATCAACTCAGTGAGGTTTGCTTTGACGTCCTGGAGGCAAAGAGGCAATTAATGCAAAGAAGCAAAGCTAGCATTGCTCATTATTATGGGAACAACAGATTTGAAGATAAAACTCATTGAGGAATTTGTGTGAGGTAAGCCACAAGAACAAATAATTTTTGTATGAAACCTCTCAGCCATGGATCAGATGAGAACAGTCTCACCTCTGAATATGAAGACTCCTGAAGCACATGCACAAAATCACAATTGGGACTCTCAGTGCAGAAGTGAGGGAGTGCAGCACTGTTGGAAGCTTTAAGCTGAGACCTTATCTGCCCTCTCAGGTGAACATGAAAGATTTCATTTTGAAGAAGGGGGTTCTCCCATGTAGTCACACAGACTGAACCAGGAATGGCAAAGCCTTGAGAAAGAGCTGTGTAATTGTAATAGCATTGAGTTGACAGAGAACAGCAGACATATATCTGCTCTACTGTGTGCTTCCTCTCTTGTTTCATTTGTTAAAACAGTGGCTATACATAAAATGTATTGCTGGAAGGAGACACATGTTTCCAAAGCTTTCCATTTTGCATTCATCAGGACATATTTTCCCAGGTAAATAGTGTGGTGAAGAAGGCATATGGCGTACAGGCTTTTATTGGTAGAGGAATTGAGTTCCGGAGTACTGAGGTCACGTTGCAGTTGTATAAGACTCTGGTGCGGCCGCATCTGGAGTATTGTGTGCAGTTTTGGTCGCCATACTATAGGAAGGATGTGGAGGCACTGGAACGGGTGCAGAGGAGGTTTACCAGGATGTTGCCTGGTATGGTAGAAAGATCGTATGAGGAAAGGCTGAGGCACTTGGGGTTGTTTTCATTGGAGAAAAGAAGGTTTAGGGGTGACTTGATAGAGGTGTACAAGATGATTAGGGGTTTAGATAGGGTCGACAGTGAGAATCTTTTTCCACGTATGGAGTCAGCTATTACAAGGGGGCATAGCTTTAAATTAACGGGGGGTAGGTATAGGACAGATGTTAGGGGTAGGTTCTTTACTCAGCGAGTCGTGAGTTCATGGAATGCCCTGCCAGTAGCAGTGGTGGACTCTCCCTCATTATGGGCATTTAAGCGGGCATTGGATAGGCATATGGAGGACAGTGGGCTAGTGTAGGTTAGGTGGGCTTGGATCGGCGTAACATCGAGGGCCAAAGGGCCTGTACTGCACTGTATTCTTTTATGTTCTATGTTCTAAATGGAAGAATGCTGAACTTCAAACGATCACAGCAGTTTATACCAGAGGAGAAAAGGATAATGATTGAGTTACAGGGGACTCAAGACAGACAAAAAGAAACAGAGACTTGCATTTATTCAGAGATTTTCATGTAAAGCGCAGCAGGTCAGGCAGCATCTAGGGAACAGGAGAATCAGCTAATGCCCGAAACGTCGATTCTCCTGTTCCCTAGATGCTGCCTGACCTGCTGCGCTTTTCCAGCAACACATTTCCATCTCTGATCTCCAGCATCTGCAGACCTCACTTTCTCCTCAGAGATTTTCATGACTACCAGACGTTTTGAAATGCTTTACCGTCAGTGAAGTGCTTTTGAAGTACTGTGTATTACATAAATTTTACAGAGGCTTGAACAATGTGAGCTATGACAAGAATTGTAGCAGAATCCTGCAAAAAGTCTGGCAAAGCCCATCTTGGGAACAATTTGCTGTATTGTGGAATAAAGTTCAGAGCTTTGAGGTGGGATTCTTGCTAGGGAGCCGCAAGTTGCCTATTAAAGGGGGTTATTGTTTGTCAACAACCTTATTAAATTGCACATCTCACCTTATAAATAGTCAGCTTTCTATCTGACCAACCACAGTGAGCAAACTAGGTTCCAAAAATTCTCGACAGGGAAGTCCAAGTGAGTACCCAGCAGCTTCAACTTGTTGCTGGCTGTGAAGAGTCTCCATGTTGGTCACCACACAACAGCTCCATATGCACTGGACACGTGCATTCCACATCCATGAACATTGCCTCCCAACATTTGCCAGCTTCTGAGAATCCTCATGGCACATCTCCAGTCTGCTTACAGTATATTTCTACACTTCAATACTGCACATTGGAGAGTGACAACAACTATCATTGTAATGCTGCCCTCAGGGACACACACAGACACAGCTCATGGAGTGGACCAGGCCGCACTTTCATGCTATTCACTTGCTCCCTTAGCACTCACTCACTTATACCCTATCTGAATGCTCACAGCTTCCGTATCTTGTCTTGCCTTTTTGCACTTTGTCCGTCTGCCAAAGATACCAGGCTCTCATTACTGTTGAAATACCTTGCCATTTAGTGCAAGAAGCTTGTCATTGTTGTCAACAGGTCTCAGTCAAGTCAAGGGAGATGAGCCTTCACTCAGAGGGTCCCAGCACAGTAAATCAGGGCAATACCAGCTCAAGGAGAAAGTGAGGACTGCAGATGCTGGAGATCAGAGCTGAAAATGTGTTGCTGGAAAAGCGCAGCAGGTCAGGCAGCATCCAAGGAACAGGAGAATCGACGTTTCGGGCATAAGCCCTTCTTCAGGAATGAGGAAAGTGTGTCCAGCAGGCTAAGATAAAAGGTAGGGAGGCGGGACTTGGGGGAGGGGCATTGGAAATGCGATAGATGAAAGGAGGTCAAGGTGAGGGTGATAGGCCGGAGTGGGGTGGGGGCGGAGAGGTCAGGAAGAAGATTGCAGGTTAGGAAGGCGGTGCTGAGTTCGAGGGATTTGACTGAGACAAGGTGGGGGGAGGGGAAATGAGGAAACTGGAGAAATCTGAGTTCATCCCTTGTGACTGGAGGGTTCCGCTCGGAACCCTCCCTGCCCCCTGTAAAAACGCCATCTCATATTCCCAATTCATTCGTCTCCGTCGCATCTGCTCCCACGAGGACCAGTTCCAAATCCGTACAACCCAGATGGCCTCCTTCTTCAAAGACCATAATTTCCCCCCAGACGTGGTCGACGATGCTCTCCACCGTATCTCCTCCTCTTCCCACTCCTCCGCCCTTGAGCCCGGCCCCTCCAATCGCCGCCAGGACAGAACCCCACTGGTCCTCACCTACCA
>NC_057715.1:25048568-25101216 GCF_004010195.1 Chiloscyllium plagiosum
TCTTTTCGGAACGCTGATAGGGGAGGGGAGGGAAATATATCCCTGGTGGTGGGGTCCATTTGGAGGTGGCGGAAATGACGGCGGATGATACGCTGTACATGAAGGTTGGTGGGGTGATAGGTGAGGACCAGTGGGGTTCAAGGACTTGGGAATAGTCAGTCAGTCATGGTGGTCAGATCCAGGATCCTCTCCTAATAAGGGATGAGGAGCTGAATGTCAGGTATCCCACCACTGATTTTGATTCTTTCTGCCCTATCGTAATCTGTTTTCCTCCTGGAATGAGAGACAGACTGATATTACCAGGAGCTGAAAGTGGGTGAACCTGCTGTTACTTTTTATGCACGTCGGGAGTTGCCCAACTTGAGTGAGTAGGCAGCACAGAGGGCATGCAGGGCATATAGATTGAGTTATAAGGAGAGGCTGGATCGGCTGGGACTCTTTTCACTGGAAAGTAAAAGGTTGAGGAGTGACCCTGTAAAGATTTATAAAATCATGAGGGACATAGATAAGGCGAATAGCCAAGGTCTTTTCCCTAGGGTAAGGGAATTCAAAACTAGAGGGCATAATTTTAATGTGAGAAGAGAAATATTTAAAGGAGACCTGAGGGGCACATTTTCACATACAGAGAATTGTTCGTGGAATGAACTGCCAGAGGAAGTGGTAATTGCAGGTACAGTTACAATATTTAAATGATATTTGAACTGGTACATGAAAAGGAAAGGTTTAGAAAGTTATGGGCCAAATGCAGGCAAATGGGACTACTTTAGTTTGGGATGAGTTGGACCAAAGAGTCTTGTTTCTGTACTGTATGACTGTATGACAATGAGATAGAATGAGTGCGAGGTATCGGAGAAGAGGTGATGGCATTTTCCACTAGCCAAGTGGAGAAGGTAATTGACTACCTTTCTACATTGCTGAGTATTCCTCCAGATGGTTGAGACCATACTGACCTCGGTAGTAACGTTGCACCAAGTTGGCATGGTCTGGTTTCTTAGCCTGCTCTGCTGGTTTGCGCAAAAGAGAATATCCCTCTACACTACCCCATCCAGCAGGACCTCCAGATCCCTGCCAACAAAACAAGGTGCCAATTTTCACTTCTCTCACATGTCTGGGACCAATGTCAAGAACTGTACAAGGCAGCACCGAACTGACAATGCAAGCCTGGTGTACCACTGTCTTTTAATGATGATACTGGTTCTAGGGATGCCAGTCCTTTCAGGGATACCCTGGCAGTGGCAAATTTCCCCAGGAATGGCAAGTGGTCAAATGGGACAAGAATTGGTTGAGACGGAATTGGGAGGTATGGAAAGAGGTGGGTTTTTCAAGTTGAAGTGAGGAAACTGGTTAGGCCTTACTGAAGAAACTTTCCAGGTAACTTAACAAAACTAACACTTAGACAAATAAACTAAAGATTCAATCCATAGTCACTATTACAGCATAGGAAACACAGCGGCCAATTTGACCACAGTCAATTCCCACAAGCAGCAAAGTAATAACGGCCAGATCATTTGCAATTTGTATTATCAACTGTACTAAATATTGCCCAGGACACTCAGAATCACTCCTAAACTCCCCTTTGAAATAATGATGTGGGATCTCTTAATTCACCCAAGCAGGCAGATGGGACATCTGTCGAATGTTTCATCTGAAAAGCAGCATCTCTGATATTGCAGCACTCCCACAGTAGTGCATGAGACTGTCGATCTTGATTTTCCCTCTCAAGCTTTGAAGTGGAACTTGAATCCAGAACTTTGTACTTCAGAGGGGAGAATACATAACTGAACCACAGCAGATACTAAACTACGGCTAGTCGATTTACTAGCCTTCAAATTATTATCAGTTTAATTTGTTCCAAAAGATTATACCTATTCAATTGTTCAGAAAAATAAATTAATACACCCGTCTTGATAAACCAATTCTCCTTAGCATTCTAGATAAAAGCTCAAATTAAATCTTTTCCTGAAAGATTATACATTGTAATTTTGCAGAGCTGGAATGAAGTATTGTGACGTGGCATTGTGAAAAGGAAGATAAACAGACATTTGGAAGGAACTGAACATTTAAAGCAGCTTCGTAAATTGAAACATCAGTCCAATACACTTAGAGGAGTTAACAGCAAAGTAAATAGGCCACTACCTACAGTAAATGTAGCTTCTTCACAGTGGCTTGATTGATGTGAATGACAGGACCCAATGGGTGCTGATGTAAAAAGTCACCGTTACAGGAAGAAGAATAGATGTACTCAGCACTGTCTTTGTGACCCAAGTAAAAGTTAGCTCAGAGTCTGACAAATGAAAGGAAATATCTCTGAAAGGACAATGACACCATGGAGACTGGAGATGTTCCGAATGCTACAATATTGTTTCCCTTGAGGGAAAGAACCGTCCTGATTTTTTTTGTTGTTGAGGCAGTTAGCTTACAATCTTGCAGTTCAGAAGGAGGTCACATGGCACATACTGCTTCACTCGCATGTTGATTTCAATTTCTCAGTTTGGAGACATTTCCTTGTCCCCTTCCTTCCAAACTCCTAACCCTTTCATATCCTATAGTAATTGTTACATTCCAGAATCTTCACCAATTCTGGCACAGAAAATATGATTGACACTTACCCCAAGTTTCCAGTGAGGGTTGCAACACATTCACATGCTGGGAGAGTTGGTCGGCAGTCAGACAGCATCTGTCTAGGCGGCTGCACACAACAGCAATTTGCTTAAACCGCCGTAGCAGCTAATATTTACACATTAGGGCCTTGGAATATCCCATTATTTGGAGCTTTACAGGGCAGAATTCAATTTACATGTCATCTCTATTGGTCAACTTCAAGACAGGAAAGGAATCACATGTCAAACTACCAAATTTCCCAGAAAAATATGCCAGGAAGGAATTACATCCCACATTTTTAAAGACACTTGGTAAAGTCTGCGGAGAAAGAGGTATACTTGCTGCTCTGATATTCCAATGGCCAGGTAGTCATTGGAGCAACGCACCATGGAGTTGCCAGGACTGTGTAGAATCCCAGATGCAGCAGACTATATGGGAATAAACCAGGAAATGTAAAATATCTGGAACTCTCCAAAAAAAGCTCTTTCACATGGGACAACTTAGTGGTACAGCATCCGGTTAATAGTTACCCAGGAAATGTTAGACAATTAAATACCAATACTGATGTCTGGCTGATAACTAAACTAACTCCCTAAATTACACCACACACACACATCTCCATACACCCCAGCACCCCTGACAACCAGGCCTCCAAACACCAATCAGATCCCATCCACCAACCCAACAAAAATTCCAAGCCTTCCCATCACCACTCTCAGCCTGAAGCCTCATTGATCTTGCCACCCCTGCCTCCATTGGCCCCAATGCAGTCTCACCCCTTTCTTCTGACTGACATTAAGCAAACCATCACTTACTTGGCACCTTAACCACCTCATAGATTGAGATCCTACCCGCCTGGCACACGACCCCTTACTTATCTAAATTATTTACCCTTTCACTGCAGCTGTCAAAGTGCCTTGTAGCACTGTTGGGCATATAATTCTCAGGGTAGAGCATACTGAATTCTGTAAATTGAGGTATGGTTTAACTTCCCCTTACTATACTACTCTACGAAGAAATTGTGTTAATTTCAGCCATGTTCCGCATTTCTGAAAGAGCTGGGTTTGCATTCCTGGCTGGAAATGCAGAGCTCAGATTCTAAATAAAAGAAAATGAGCAGAGAGGCAATCGACTGTGATTGCTACTCCTGAGAATATACCAGCCAATGTATCTCAAGAAAGCAGCCAACAAGGCCTCAACAGAGAAGTTAATTTGATGCGTCTAGAAATAACTTATTACTTTGACAGTTCTGTCTCACTTGATAATGTTTGAAAGCAAGAATCTTTATTTAGGAGGAGGGATTGAAGTGTGGTAAAACTCCAATAATTATTACTTTATGTTCATTTACTGACTATTAAATAACTCAACCTAATGATTCACCACAATTGATAGAATGCATCACAATAAGTACTAATCAATCTATTTAACAAAGGAACATAGGAACAGGAACGGCTATTCAGCATCTCAGCCTTGGTTCTGCCATTCAATTAGATTATTGCTGATCTGTGGTTAATTCCATGTACTTGCCTTGGGCTCACAGTAGTAAGAGATTCTCATGTTAAAATCCCAGTTGAATCTGCTCTCTCTGACCTTATGTTTTCTCTGATCCTATGAAGCTTGAGTAAACTCCTGATTGAAAGTTATGTCACTTTTCTTATTGGAGAGACCAATGACATTAACCTGACGAGATATCTAAGGCAAACCCTTATAATCAGTGAATCACCAACATTTCACTATAGGGTTAATCACTATATCACTTTCTCTCCCTAAATATCATTCAAGTCGTCTTGAAATACAACCTTACCCCATTCCCACTTGCTTGTGAATTTTGAATCTTGCGCTAAATATTTCTGATATCATGCATTTCTTAAATCAAGAGGGGGCAAAAGGTGGGAAGTGGTATTCCATAATGAATAGTTTTTGCACCTCTGTCGTTCACAATCAGTTAATGTGGAGGTGCTGATGTTGGACCCAGGGTGAACAAAGTCAGAAGTCACACGACACCAGGTCATAGTCCAACAGATTTATTTGAAATCACAAGCTTTCGGAGTCACTTCACCTGACAAAGGAGCCATGCCCCGAAAGCTTGTGATTTCAAATAAACCTGTTGGACTATAACCTGGTACCGAGTGACTTCTGACAATAAATTAAAGTTATTGTATTTTTGAATAAACATCTTGAACTTCTGAATCGGAAATGCAATTTGAAAAATGTTGCAGATGACACCAAATTAGGATTATTGTAAATACCGAAGAGGACTCTGATGAAAATACAAGAGAAAAACTGATAAATGTGAGATAAAGAAGTAGAGTTTGCGATTAAACTTTATTATTGGTAAGTGAGAGATGGTGTACATTGGGAGAAAGCAAAAGGAAGTCACATGTGACAATAAACATAATTCAATTCAATTGCAGTGTGCTTTGATGGGCCCTCAAAATGATGAAATGCAAATTGAGACACCAGTGGAGTTCTCAAAAGATTTATAAGAATCAGAACTGAGAAGTATCTAAACTTATTGAACAACTGGGGCTCATTCCTCTGGTGATAGGATAGAGGTCTTTAAAAGTAGAAGCAGATAAAGTAGACATGGTGAGGATGTGAAGAAGATGATATACTTGTAAGATCATCACTAATAAATCCAAGAGGGAGTCGAGGAGAAACCTCTTTATCCAGAGAGTGGTTGGAAAATGGATAGCAATAGATGCACTTAAAGAGAAACCAGGAAAACTCATGAGGGGCAAAGACACATTACAAATGGAATGATTATATGATCTGTTCTAAATGGAAACAACTTCCTATCAAAAGCAATATTTTAAATGTATGATTTTAAAAACAGTATTTCAAATTTAAATGCATGGAGTATTCATGCTTAGTTAAGCAACTGCACTAGAGCAATCTTTGCAAAAATGTTAAATATATTGATTCAGAGTATTTATAGTAGCAGCACTTCAGTAAACAAGTCAGACAGTGGACATCAAAAGAAAAAAAAATGGGAAGACCACAGTACAAAGCATTAACAGAAATCCAAATGGCATGGTAAATGTAAAACTGCTGTCAAGTTAACATTTCGGAAAAATTTAATCGATAGATGTTACCATTCTGGGTTATTTTTAATAATGTCACTTGTGCAACACAAACTAAATCAGCTTCTGTTAACCTGTGGGCAGTCACTGCTGTAAGTAATGTGTGACCCATCTGATTTTCTTACTAATAGCATTAATTAATCTGTCCTTCAGTAAAAGGCTCGATGCTCATCCAGTCGTAAGGCAGTTTTTTTGCTCTACTGTGAATGTGAATTATTTGGTGATGCTCTTAGTTCAGTGACAGCTCTTGTGCCTCCAGGTTTGGAGGTGGTAGGGTCAAGCGCCACTTGACAAAAAACAAGCATTGATCGATACTTCAGACCAGTACTGAGAGGGCACTGCAGTGTCAGAAGTGCTACTTTACATTTCTGATATTAAACTAGAGTGGTCATAAAATATTCCATGGCATTTTTCTAAAAAAAAACACAGGAGGTCTCCTGACCAACTTTCATCCCTGAACCAAGATTTATCTCATTGCTGTTAGCTGTGCATAAATTGGCTTGGCATGTTTTTCAACACTATACTTTCCAAAAGACTTATTCAGCTCTAAAGTGCTTGGATGTCCTGCTGTTGTCAAAGATGCCATATAAATGGAATGCATGTTTTTATTTAATTTAAATTATAACCTTGCAAAATTCTCTCTATTTTAATAAGCAACTCCCAATATCCATTGTAAAACCAGAAAGCGTTGGAGAAAATCAGCAAGTCTGGCAGCGTCAGTATTGAAAGAACAGAATTAATGTTTCAGATTGAATATCTTCTGGACCGCATGAGTTCAAGAAGTCAGTGGTGATGATGTACCTGGAGCAGCAAGGTGGCATTCACTCCACTGATAGGGACAAGTGTGGCACCTCTGATGCTTAGCTCACCACGCCGCTCTGACACTCAGCTTGCCACCCCACTGCCCTGCTTGATTTGGGCGGCACGGTGGCACAGTGGTTAGCACTGCTGCCTCACAGCGCCAGAGACCCGGGTTCAATTCCCGCCTCAGGCGACTGACTGTGTGGAGTTTGCACATTCTCCCCGTGTCTGCGTGGGTTTCCTCCGGGTGCTCCGGTTTCCTCCCACAGTCCAAAGATGTGCAGGTTAGGTGAATTGGCCATGCTAACTTGTCCGTAGTGTTAGGTAAGGGGTAAATGTAGGGGTATGGGTGGTTTGCGCTTCGGTGTGGACTTGTTGGGCTGAAGGGCCCGTTTCCATACTGTAAAGTAATCTAATCTCACTGTCCCTCTGCCCCGGTCGCCCTTCATTCCATTACCCACTGCCCACTTAGCTTGCCATCTAGTTCCAGTGCTTGGCTCTATGTGAATTATTATCCTGACCCATGATATTGGGCTGACAGAGCAAGAACATACAACATTCAAGACTGCACTTTGGAGAAGCTTTTGAAAGGGAATACATTTCATCAGTTCCACGATTGTTAACATGGCTTGGAATTACTGATTTTATAAATGGCCCCATTCTTTGATGCAGGAAGGGACCTGTGGCATCTCTGGCAACAACATCACAGGGATTGTGACTGCTTGGTTGGTGAGTGGATCCCCTGCATGAGCAGAAAATGCAGTCTCGAAATAATGCCACGCTTTGGCAAGACCATGAAGATATAGATGCGGAAAGAAGCAACAAATTATGTCTGCATTGTTCAGTGATATAAATAAATAAATATTATACAATTTAAAATAATAAGCTCATATATTTGTCTCTCATCAGTTCAGACCTATTTTGTTTGCTCCCTTGTATGAGATGATATGGCTATAGAGCAGCTTAGAGAGGGATAGCACGAAACAGGTTTTTTTTTTGAGGAAAACAACTTTAATCATGATGCTGCAACCATCCAAGCTTGATCAACCAGCTGGTTAACTTTGTGTGCATATAATAGTTCAGGAAATATGTAGAAATGTATATTTTCTTTTCACAGTGTTTTCAATCAACATTAAAATCCATGTTTTGAAAAGCATTTTACAGCAACAAAAACAAAGGGAGAGAGCCTCAACTTTACGTCCAAATCACAAGCCGTTCACACATGGGGAACTCGGTTAAAAAGTTATCCAGCACTCATTAATCCTTATTTTCATTTTGTCACTGGTTCAGCAGATACAGTTTTTGAAAAGGCGAACTGATCAATATAACAGTGGAAGATAAAACTACCGTACAACCATGACCAGTACTCATTCCTGGTTCCGAACTTGGTCTCCACACAGATTTGGGAACTTAAACTACTGCTTACAGTAGAAGCCTGGGAAAAATGTGAATTGTACTTCCTGACGACAAACTGCAACTGAATTAGACAATTGTGCAGACGTAAACAATGCAATCAAATTCTTTGGCTTTTTTCTTTATTGAGCTCCCATTTAACCAGTAACAGACTCAGAAACAAAAATAAATGGGTTTCTCAGGGTCTGTGACACTGATAATGTTAAAAGAGAAGGACTTAAGTTCCTAAAAAAACAAGTCTTCATGTGAACTGACGACGTTATAAAGTTTGACATCTCTTTTATATATTTGCTGAAAAACACAAACAATATACTTATTAGATACTTAAAAGATGTATCTGTGAGCATTTATGGACTGCTCTATGCTGAGGCTGAAAGCATGGATTACTCACAATTCAGCAGGCAAGGAAGGCTGATGAAGGATAACAAATGATTTCATGGTACAAGCTATTGAAATTCTTTCAGTATGCAATATTACAAACAACTGAACAAATAGAGATAAGGGGCATGATGTACAAGGCTTTGAGATGGGAATTTCTCTGGACCTCAGAAAAACAAATGGGTTTGATCATGCCAGCTGCACCTCACATTCAGTGCTACGACTGTGCTTCATTAACTGCAACAAGGATGGCATGTGTCTTGTTAAAAGCTAATTACGAAATGCAGAACAGGCAATTTGGTCTGTCAGTTTGTTCCACATTTCCTTTTGTCTTCAATAACTTTGTTTGTCATTTCCCAATCACCAGACTGCCAGGGAGGTCCACACTCTGCTAGGTTTATTTATATTGATCTAGATTTTGTGGCTAAGCCTAACAATGGGGTGAGCAATGCTGACCGTTTTTAATGTGAAACTAGGACAGCAACATACAGTCCCTATGCTTATACGGTTATATACTAAAATTAGGAAGCTGCTGTTTGAGTTTCCCTGCTCCCCAATTTTTTTCGTATCTCAGCAAGAGCCACAATATTAAAACACATTAAATTGAGTAAGGTTGCTGGACTTATGCGGTATACACCAAAAAAACGTGCCAGAGAAAGTTGGAGTTTATTCGTAAGTACCCAATTGACACCATGATAAATCTTAATTACCACCAAAACATTCTCTCTGACACTGAAAATTAACATTTATATTTGTGATCATCATTCCTTCAAATTTTAATTATTGTTGGAGATTTACAAAAAAAAATGCAACAACTTATACTCTGTTTTATTTATTTCTTTCTCAATTTCAAGTCTCTTTGCTCCTTTATTATGTACTGGAGTTGCATTATTCTAACTCACACTTTTTATTTCAAACTCTATCATGCTGATTAGCAATATGGTTGGTAATGAGATAGATAATAAAAGAGACATCATTTTTTAGCCTGTTTGGACAGGTTGCCGATCCCAATGCTGAAATAGCTATTTTATTACACCAAACTCCAGTTCAAATCAAACTGGAAGTCTGTGGATATGTATAACGAGAGATTGGTACCAAGCAGGATTTGTAGTGTTTTTGGTTTGTATATATTTCGCTTTCCTCTCCCCTCTGTCCTTGCCACGGAACTCAAAGCTTTTGGCATGAAAAAGAATCAGAATCAACAAGGCAAATAAATTGGTGTTCAATAGGTTGTGTTTGAAATCCACTGCCTAAAAGAGTGTTGGAAGGTGATTAGAGTTTTTTTTGAAAGATCTATCCTTTAATGAGGGTCACAGGCAAGGCCTTTTTTGCTTGCTAGGTCACTTCATTTAGAAGTCAACTGCATTTCTTCCATAAACGACATTGGTGAACCAAATGGGTTACATTGTTGAATAAGGTGGAATTTACAACAATCAATGATAGTTGCTTGAACTGCAAACATCCATTCCCAGAGGAGTTAGATATTTTCTCATTAACCTGCTCTGAGATGTTACTAAAACACCTCAGAGACTTCAACTAGGCCCTCCTGGTTCAGGCATGAGATGGGAAGGTCATTCAGCTAGTTGGGATGGTAGCAATACCCAATCCTCGTCACTTCCTGTACCCACTAGAGTTAGCTGGGAAGATCGATGGCCAACATTCTTGCCCCACCATTAATTAAAATACTTAAGTGGGAAATTAAGGACCACTAATGGACCTCCAACCATCCATTGTTGGGGTTAACCCAAGCACAAGTGGGTTTGCCAACAAACAGCTCAGAGTGAGAAAGAGTGCAGGCTGCTGTCACTGGGGAATGCTGGAGGGAAGCCATGAGCAAAGGCTGGAGGTGGATGTTGAGGGCTCTGCTTTTAATCCCGCCTGTTCTCCTTATGCCCCATACACTAAACCCCAGACCGGGAAACCAGTGCTATTCCCAAAATTATCTACCTTGCTCCTTAATCCTTGGACTTTGAGGTTGTTTTCCTGCCATTAGCTATGGACTTCTATATGGAGTTGCCAAGCCTAGGAACTGCTGTTTCTGGCTGTCAGATCCCAACAGGGGCACTCCACTCCCAGGCCTCATTCCAGACAAAAGTCCACTGGGGCCTGATTGGCAGAAAATACAATCGGCCTTCCTCAGAAGATGTAGCACAAGTCTCTCACCAGTTTTGCAACTATTAGCCAAGACCCACACTAGCAAAGGAAGATTATGCTTGTGATCACCATTGCTGGGATGAACATTCAATTCCATATGCCTTTCTTAATTTAGATCCCACCAACATGTCCCCAGAGTAATAACGTCAGCCTCTCCATTACAAGTCCCATGACATTATCATGGTACCATTGCCTCCCCAAGTGTAGTTTTATTGAACAGTTCTTTCAAAAGTTGGCACTGGCTTATGTTTTTGCATAGTCTATGCATTCAACCTTATGCCTGCAGGTGTTCATTAAGAGTCTATCATTGGTTGGTAGGTAGGCAGGATGCGGGAGAGGGGGAGGGGGGAACTAGGCAGCTTTATCCCACCCTATCCTCACACAATCACCACACTTGTCCCTTCATCACAGGTCACTGACTTGTGACCAATAGTAGAAGTCCTGGTTGACTTTATCCCAGCCAATGACAGGGATACTGTAACTAATTGAGAAGTTTCTAGCAAAACCTTGTCATTATAAACTACAGGAGTGAGATTTGAACTGAAAATTATCATCAAGTACATTCTCATGAATAGACTATCAAGTCATTCTCCACTCTGACTTTTCACCCTTCTTTAAAAATATAAATATTTAAGCTTGCAATTCTTTCTGAATTGCGTTATGGTAGGACAGGATCCTCAGGCCATTCAGCACTTCAAGTCCACACTGACCCTCCAAAGAGCATCCGACCTAGACCTGTATCCACATTTTCCATGTCTAATCTACCTAGCCTGCGCATCCTTTGACAATATGGACAATTTAGCATGGCCAACCCACCTCATCTACACATCTTTGGACTTTGGGACAAAGCAGAGCACCCAAAGGAAACCAACACAGACTCAATGCGAGAATGTCTTAGTGGAGTCTACAGTCACCTCAAGCTGGAATCAAACCCAGGTCCCAGGTGCTGAGGCAACAGTGCAAACCACTGGACCACCATGCCGTCAACATGTCTACAGTGTTTCAAGTATATTGGAAGAAGACTTAGCACAGTGAGAGAGATACTGCAATTCACTGGGAAAAAGGCAATATGATATAACAAAACTAATATAGAACAAGCATTAAATTTGTATTATGTTCCAGCCTCTCTGAATGAGCATAGTCAATGACTCATGTCAGCATAAGCACGACTCATTGTTTGTCATTTGGACCTAACTTTAGTAAACATACTTTTGATTTGGTTGGTCTATGACATGAGTCGAGAAGTGTGGCACTGGAAAAGCACAACAGGTCAGGCAGCACTCGAGGAGCAGGAAAAACGATGTTTCGGGCATAACTGCTTCATTAGGAATGGGGGTGGGAAGGGGGCTGAGAGATAAATAGGAGGGTTGGGGTGTGGTATCTGGGAAGGCAATAGGTGGATGCAGGTGGGGTGTGATGATGATAGGTTGGGGAGGGTGGAGCGGGTAGGTGGGAAGGAAGATGGACAGGTAGGACAGGTCAAGAGGGCGGTGCCAAGTTGGAGGGTTGGATCTGGGATAAGGTGGGGGGGAGGAGAGATGAGGAAACTGGTGAAATTGACGCTGATGCTGTGTAGTTGGAAAGTCCCAAGATGGAAGATGAGGCATTATTCCTCCAGGCGTCGGGTAGCCAGGATTTGGTGTTGGAGGAGGCCCAGGATTTGAATAGCCTGGGGAGAGAGGAAGAGGGAGTTGAAGTGGTCGGCCACAGGGTGGTGGGGTTGTTTGGTGCATGTGTCTCAGAGAAGTTCTCTGAAATGTTCCGCGAGTTGGTATCCTGTCTCTCCAGTGTAGAGGAGACCACATTGAGAGCAACGGACACAGCAGATAAGGTGTTTGGATATGCAGAGAAATCTGTGCTGGATGTGGAAGGATTCTTGGGGCTTTGGATGGAGGTAATGGGGGGAGGTGTGGGGGTAGGTTTTACACTTCTTGCAGTGGCAAGGGAAGGTGCCGGGAGTAGAGTGTAGTTTGGTGGGGGTCGTGGTCCTAAAGAGGGAGTCACGGAGAGAATGATCTCTGTGGAATGTTGATAAGGGTAGAGAGGGAAATACACCTCTGGTGGTGGGGTCTGATTGGTGATGTCAGAAATGGTGGAGGATGATGTGCGATATTCAGAGATTAGTTGGGTGGAAGGTGAGAACCAGGAGGGTTCTATCCTTGTTACAGTTGGTGGGGTGTGTTCAAGGGCAGAGGTGTAGGAAGTGGAGGAGATATGTTGAAGGACATTGTTGACCACGTGAGAGGGGAAATTGTGGTCATTGAAATAGGAGGCCGTCTGGGATATCCCAGATTGGAAGTGCTCCTCCTGGGAGCAGAAGCAGCGGAGGTGGAGGAATTGGGAGTAAGGGATAGTGTTTTTCAGGAGGGGTGTGGGAGGAGATGTAGTCCAGGTAGCTGTGGAAGTTGATGGGTTTGAAGTAAATGTCCGTAATGAGCCGATTGCTGGAGATGGAGACAGAGAGGTTCAAGAAGGGGATGGAGCTGTTTGAGATGGTCCAGGTAAACTTGAGGTCAGGGTGGAAGGTATTCATGAAGTTGATGAACAGCTCAAAACCTCATAGGAGCTCGAGGTGGCAACAATACAGTCATTAATTTAGCAGAGGGAAATGTGGGGGTTGGTGGCAGTGTAGCTACGGAAGATGGACTGTTCCACGTACCTGATGAAGAGGCAGGCATATCTGGAGTCCATATGGATGCCCATGGCTACTCCTTTGGTCTGAAGGAAGTGGGAGGATTTGAAGGAGAAGTTGTTGAGGGTGAGGACCAGTTCCGCTAATTAATTGAGCGTGTCGGTGAAGGAGTATTGGTTGGGTTGGCACGAGAGGAAGAAACAGAGGGCTGGCAGGCCTTCACCATGCTGGATGGAAGTGTAGAGGAACTGGATGTCCTTGGTAAAGATGGGGTGTTGGGGACCAGGGAAATAAAAGTCATGGAGGAGGTGGAGGGCATGGGTGGTGTCCCGAATGTATGTGGAGAGTTTCTGGACCAAAGGGGACTGGACAGTGTCGAGATATGAGAAGCTAAGTTCAGTGGGGCAGGAGCAGGCAGAGACGATGGGTCAATCGGGGCAGTCAGGTTTGTGAATTTTGGCTAAGTGGTAGAACCAAGCAGTGCAGGGTTCTGGGACTGAGGTTGGAGGCTGTGGTTGGGAGATCCCCTGAGGTGATGAGGTTGTGGATGGTCTGAGAGATGATAGTTTGGTGATGGGAGGTGAGGTCGTGGGTGAAGGGTCAGTAGAAGGAGGTGTCTGTGAGTTGGCACCGAGGCTTGGTGCCTGGCCTATGACATGGATATGCTAATCTGAACTGTGCTAAAGTGGTGTCATTGGAGGAGTTCAAATCTGGCCTAGTTTGTTCCTGCTCAAACTTGATAGACTCGGATCAATAAGACATCACCAGCAAAGTTAAAGATGGCACATAAAATGACTTTTTCTGAAATTGAATCAATTGCATTTTGACAGGACCCTATTAATGAAGCTTATTTGTGAAAATAGAATCATTAATTTTTAAAGAATAATAAATAATAAAAATGGAACTCCCAGCCAACTGCCTTCAGGAAATGGGAGTTCACAGGCTAACTTTGAAAATGCCTATCAACATATGTTCCTGAGCTCTAAATGAAAAGACAATGAAAGTATCTCAAGCCATGCCACTGAAAGAAATCACAACACTATTAAATGTTGAGTGTCTAATTTCAACTTTCTTACAAGGTGCATTAGAGTAAGTTACCTGAGCACCCTAAGTTCACAACTGAGTCTGCACTATGTAATATCCAATTTTATTAATGTGTAGCTCTGGGTAATAACAACGTGCATTTATATAACACATCCACTGCTGTAAAACTTACCAAGGTACTGGTTAGAAATATTAGCAAACATCTGGTACCAAGGTATAACACATGACAAAAGATTGGTCAAAGAGATAGATTGTAAAGAACACCTGAAAGTGGAAAGAGAAACAGGTGGAAAGTTTTAAAAATGAAATTCTTAACATGTAAGCCTCTGTCATGTTCCTGGACTGACTTGCTTTGGCCACCAAATCAGTTGAGGTTTCAAAATCCAATGGTAATTATTTATTTTGCTTACTGAAATTTTAAATGAAAAGTAAAAAAATCAAGTATTTTTATTTCTTGGCTTGCTGTCTGATCAAAACTTCAATGTGACTAGTTGTCTTCCTTGCTTGCTGACATGCTGCTAGGTGCCTTGAGATACGTTGACATTTTGCCAGTTTTGAGCCGCCATTGGGAAAGGGGAAATCAAGTGGACGAAGATGGCTTGATATTTGTGGGCAGCTTTCTTCAATGTTAGAGGTGAGCAGTGATGATTCACTATTGACTGCTAAATCGTGGTCAATGCAGACAAGTAGGTAACTGAACAGAAAAAAAAGGTAACTTTTTTATCCCATGAACTAGCTCAAAATTTTCTTTGTAACCATTAGCCCATTCGTCACCCTGCAAAATTGAATGTTTTAATAATATAAGTTACAGGTTGAAAGTTTGCTCATTTGTTTCACCTTACCAGTGCAATGGATTCAAGATTCAAACATACATCTTGCAAATATAACGGTTCACATCTTGTGCAGTGGGACATCTCATGTCTTACCTAGACTTAATTCGACATGAATTGGCTCAAAATATTTTTACTTTGTAACTCTCTGGGTATGCAAGCTGATTGCAGCAGGCTGAGAGCAAAGAAGCAACTGAGATCCTGGGGAACAAAACAACTAGTACCCAATCTCCTTAACATTTAAGAAATGAAAAAGAAATTGAGGAATGGTGGAGAAGGAGATAGGGTAAATTAGAGTTAAATCTACAGCACTGAAAGAGAAATAGTAGAAAATAAGGATGGGAATATGTGAGAGACAAATAAAACAGAAAGGAAAAAATAATCAAGACTGACATTTTGAAATTCTCAAATAACAATTCAATATCTGAAGGAATTAATATTCACAGTTTAAATTCATCACTTTCTGAAGCAACAAGGTTTAATGCCTTTCATGAACAATTACTATGTTGTTAAAGGTTATTAGTTGCCAGTTTCATTAGTTTAATAAACAACTTAGCAAGTTCTTAAAAATAATGGGGAGGTGAAGGGCAAGATATTGTCTGCGTGAAGCAAATGATTGAAAATGTAAATCAACCAGCAAATTCTGGAGATTCACAGCTACAGCTGCATGAACAGGATTGTCGATTTATGCATTTCTGAAAGCATATATGGTTTTTTTTCCCAATAAAGTCTAATCTGGTATATTGTCGTGTTTCTTTACAGAAAAGAAATTCAGCTGATCAGCACAGAGAATTCACTTATAAGTAGTTGAGCCATTAGGCTAGAAAAGATTAATGCATATCTATTGAACTTTAGAACAGGATGAGGGGTGTTGGAAATAGGGAAAACTAGTCCGAGCAACCCATCCTCCTATTTTATGTTCCAATATGGGGTTTCCTTTGCATTGACTTCAATTTTCTCAACTCTATCAAACTTGAAAGTTACTCTTTGTATCTCAGCAATAGCACTGACGAAGTTGCTATAGGGTTCTTAGACAGAGGGTTGAAAAAGGAAACATGCATTTGCATAGAAACATACACAATCTCACAGATATTTTCTCATCAACCATTTTATGAATGTTATTGCATACCTATGAAGCAGGTCTTGAACCCAGTCCTCTTGGCTCAGAAGTAGGCATATTACTACTGTGACACAAAAGTCCTTGGAGCATTTCAATACACTTCACAGTTGCCAATAGATTGCTGGTCCCACTTGATTATTGTCAGTGACTCCAGTAGACTTATGGGAAGAGTTTTGGAACACAGAATGTGGAGGAGGTCTTGCTGTCCATCAAGCCTATACCACTAATCAATTACATCATAGCCATTATATGACATAAGCTCAGAATTGAAAATCAGCAAGTGAACTAGCATCAACTGTTTATTGCGTAAGTGAGATCTGAATTTCCATTATTTTACTTATGCAGAAATATTTACTAACTTCAGTCCTTAAAGTACAGTCTTTAATTTCTGAAACTAGCAGGAAAGGTCAGTCAACTCTATGAATTCTCTTGAAACTTTTGACCAAATGACCCACAAAACTTCTAAATTCCAGAAAATACAATCCCGATTTGTAATTTTGTAATGTATAATCTGGAGTCCAGATATCATACTCATAAATCTATACTGCACTCACTTCAGGTCTCATGCAAATTTTATAAAGTGTGGTGCCCAAAATTGTTGCCATGACTTCAGTTCTGATTCAACCAGAGTTCCTATAGCTTTAATCCTCCTGTATTCTAGTCTTCTACATATACAGTAAAGGTCAGAATGTCATTAGCCTTTTTGATTAGTTTCCATGCCCCTACATTAAATTTTAATGATTTACACCCATGTCCCCCATTGTACCTGATTTTTCACAACTTATAAAATACTCTTATCTACCCTTTTTAGGTCCAAACTCAATGACCTTGCTTTTGCCAACAACAAATTCCATTTTCCACAATTTTGCACATTAACTTATCAATATCACTTTGTAATTCTATGCTTCTGTCTATACAATTCACAATACACTGTATTTGCAACATCTTGGGATAGTAGCTTTCTATCCTGTCATCTAAAACCACAGTGATTGAATATCCTCCCAACATTCGCAGTAAAGTTACCAACTTTGATTGTATATATTCCTGGAGGTCTCTTCAATTGATTTCATGCCTGCAAACACCTCACTCAGCGTTTTGTTTGTCAAAAGTGCCCATACTAACAGCAGTCCACATTCTTAAACTAATTGAAATGTGAATAGAGCCTTCATTTTCAAATCAGTGATCCCAGACTGTGAGTCAAATAACTCTTTTACGGCCACCCCAACCCCCAACTCTTATAAAAGAAGCAAATACTCGGGAGAAAAAACACAGTTGTTTTCTTACACCATTATTCTAAAGATAGTTCTTTGATTCCTGGAAAGTCTAATCCTGGAGGGTTGGATCTCGTAAGTCACCACCAAGGTTTAAAAACTAAAACTGGCCACTTAGGTGGGCTAAAAGATAAGTGAGGAACTATGCGACATATTATATCTTCAAGACAGATAAGAAAATTGAGAGAAAATAGGCGGTAATATTTCTATTAAATCTCAAATTCTACCAATGCTTAAATGACCAGTCACGATATTTCTTGGGTTATCTACTAAAATCATTATGTCAATGGATTAGGAACTATTATGCTTGGCACTATTCTATATCCTTGTTCTCTCTAAGTGACTGAAAAGCTGAAAGCATAGTTTGTTCTTAGCTGTTAACCATTTCCCTCTGAGGGAAAAGGCTAAATCTGCTATCCAAGACTTGAACACAAACTATACTGAGATGCCCTTGTGCTGCAGTGATCGTGCCCTATCTCTGAGCCAAGAGACCCAAGTTCAAGCCCCATCTGCTCCAGAGGTGTCTGAACAGGCTGATTAGGAAAATATTCCAAACTACACTGATGCTCCTGTTCTATTCTGTCAGAGGTGCTGCGCATTGGACAGAATGCTAAACTTAGCTTCCAGCAATCTAAGTGAACATTAACGGTCCCATGGCTCCACTTGATGATGAGATGCCCAATGCCCTGCCAACATTCCTTTAATTCGCAATAAGGCTGCCAAAATTGTCCTGGAGTCTCCAGGAATTAATGATTAATCTTCTGGACACTGCTGTGAGCAACACCCCAGAGAAAAGTCACAATGCAATGGTGTAAATTGCACACAAAAGCATCATGTTTCATTTCCATGTGATACTACTTTGCCAAAATTGATACCCAATTTGTCTTCTTCACCTTGAGGTCTGCCAAATGATGCTTTCCTGAGGGCTCCTTTAAATCATCCTACAGGATACTGTAAATAAACAAATGGGAGAAGGATTCACAAACACAATGTGACCATCAACAGCACAATGAAAACATTTGGCCGCTGAGCTCAACTGCTTTTGAAAAACAAGGTTTTTTATAATAAAAGCAAACAACACGAAAACCAATGCTGAAGTAGCCAATTACTACATTTGTGAGAAAGTGAGAACTGCAGATGCTGGAGATTAGAGTCAACAGAGTGGTGCTGGAAAAGCACAACAGGTCAGGCAGCATCTAAGGAGCAGGAGAATCGACGTTTTGGTCAAAAGCCCTTCATCAGGAATGAGGCCATTTGTGATTATTAAATATGCGTCAGCCTTGTCTCGGTTGATAGCACTCTTGCCTCAGTGTCCCAAGACTGTGCATGCAAGCCCCAATCCAGACATTTATACACACAAAACTAGGTTGACCCTCAAATGTTGCCCAAGTCAGATATCTATTCTTTCAGGTGAAACTTTAAACTGAACTCCTATCATCACTCTTAGTCAGATGCAAAGATCCCTTACGTTGTCCTAGTCAATACTTATTTCACGAGAACCGGTAATATAGTCATTATTGTATTGCTGATTATGTGAATGTGCTGTGCACAAATCGGTTGCTATGGTTCCTGTAGCATTAAGTACTTTGTTGACTGTGAAGTGCTTTAGGGTGGGGGTTCCTCCATCTAAACATTCCTAGTTGTCAGTGCAGTATGATCATTGCAGTATAATAGAACAAGTTGCTCTGAAGCGCATTTCCCCATTGAGACCATATTTGTCCTTTAAAGAAATCTATTTTAATGCATTTACAGATTACCAGCAATACCACAATGTATTTAGATAACTTTGTCCCGTCTTTCAATATTGATTTATGTATGTATTAACTACAGAAATGGTTCAACAGGGCAACAAAAGTCAACATTTTCATTTTAAATGAAATTAGTCTTTTGCTACCAAGGCTTTTTAAAAAAATTGTGCACATAGTTTATTCTCGTTAACTTAATGGATTCAACATTAGCAAAGGTTTGAAAGAAATCTCTCTTACAGAACTATTCTTCATCTGTGCCAACTAATATTTGAAAATGTGTATGGGCAGCTCAGCTTGAATGCACATGATTGAGAGCAGGATTAGAACTATTAAATGGTGACATTGAAAATTTCCAATTTCTACAACAAGAATAGAAAAGGAACTTTTCTGCTGGACTGCATGGATGTGTTAGATTAATATGAGAACAATTGATCATCCATTAATAAAATGCAGTTGAGGTTGTCTTTATCTCGATCTAACCCTTGTCATACTGGACCGGCTCAAAGCTGATACCAGGTACCAAGGAGTGCAAAAATGTTCCATTTGTCATCACTGACAACCTTCCCCTTTATAACACTGATAGATAACCAGCCAAATTTCTTTCCTGAAACTTAATAAATGTGTCATTGTATCAAATGTGTAGAAACTTGCCTGACCTCGATTGAGTAAGTGGGCCATAAATCTGACTAAATGTGAATTCCAAGCAACAGTTGCTTACTTACTAGGAATTTACAGCTAACTGTAAACACACTATTTGAACAAACATAATTATAGTGGGCTTCTCATGGACACAGGTGCAAATAAAATCTGCACACAATACAGGTGCAAAGTGTGGCTTAGCACAAATACCAAAGTCGAGTTGATTTTTTTCTCATCTTGCAATGTCAGACCTTGCTTGGAGGATATCTTATGTGGTGAATTTAGGTCTCATATGTCAGAGGACTGAAAATGAACACCTCCTGCCTACTAGTGTTAAATCTCCATTGCATCCTTGCTGCCACTTTACAAAAACAACACTAAAGGATATCAGAAAGGTTTAGAGAAACATCTCATGAACATTAGACATTTATAAATTATGGATGATAAATCCTGAGAGAATAGAGTTGAAGTCAAGAATATGGCTCAGAATAGAGCAGAATTTACAGGATATTTTATACTAACTGAGTCACAATGTAGGCTATCAGAGATCAGAGACTATCATTGCTTCCTTGTGCAGACAAACAAATACAAGGAGTATCTGGACGTCATTGGTTAGAGTGCATTTCTCTACAGGTGCCTGAATCAAATCAGCACAGGAGCATGGAGGAGTTACTGAGAGCCTCTCCTGTTTTGTGGGGAAGTTGTTGATGAAGAGGTTCAAATGATAATGATGTTTGACACTTTAAGCACTGTTTATGCAGCCTCTGGTCCCCAGCAACTGGATCAGTCATCATATATTTACACTATTGTTTTCTATTAGGTCTAGGACTTGAGTAAGAGAAATAAATGCATCAATCTTAAATTTAATGATAGCAGTTAAAAGATACTATAATGAAAATTGTATTTTTATGCGATATCGTTAGGACCTTAGGATGCTGGCAGAACAACAAAACAGAAATATGGGCTATGAGGGGTACTGATAGGCTGGAGATTGATTTAGTTGTGTCATTTAAGAGAGGTAAAAACAATGCATCCAGAACAACATGCACTTTTTCAGTTAACTGAATTCACAGGAAGTCCCTTCCTTACCCTTCACGTGATAGATCTGGAGTTCAGTGCAACTAAATCGCGAACCTAGAGACTGCAACAATCTGCTCAGTGTGTATAAAAAAAATCATTATCATTTCAACCTGTTTACAACTGACATCCCTCAGAAAACAGAGGTGGCTCTCAATAAATTCTCCCTGTGTTTCTGTGTTGATTTGTTTCAGGCGCCTTAGAGACAGACCATTTGGTGATGCAAGAATAGAGGCAGTAAGTATTACTGGGAAGGGAAGTGGGGGGGAGATGGGGAGAGAGTCATATGCCAGAAGTGTTATTGTGTCAGTTTGATTTATTAAGTGAGCTTCATTTCACCGAATGTTCAGAGATATTTATTTCCCCAAAGGCTTCACAAAGATATGAACAGACCTGCATCCACAGATGTCATCATTGCTCATTTTACAGAGTCAGGAAATTTTCCCGACTGTAATTTGTCCATCTAAAATTGCTGCAACATAAGAATGTCACTTGTCTTCCCACTACACCCACTGTGAGCAATATTGCTCACGACCAAACCCCCCAGCTCTTATTGCAGAGAAGTTTTATTTCTAAGTTGCTTCCTTCAGAAATAAGAAACTAATTTCAGGGGAAAACAGATCGCTGAGAAATGCACTTTATATTGAAAAGGGAACACAATTTATCTATTTTACAACCAATGTTACACCGTAGCTGCCCAAAGCCCAGGTTATGTTGCCCTGAATATCCACTTGGTCAGAAACTTTGATCCAATCTTTAATTAATGCAGACAAAGAAGCTCATGTTTATAGAGGGACCAAAGGTGAACCGCTGCTTCACCAGCCCTTTGCAACTGAAAGCAACAATTAGCTGCAATGCCAAGCTTCCGTTTCCTGTTTTATTTGTTTGTACGTTGTTAATTGATCACTTCACTCACCAGAAATCTTCAAGGAAACAAAACACATGAAAAACTCACTGTTAATACTTCTGTTGTGGATGCTGGCTGTCCTGTTAAAGATATCAGATGTGAAGCAAAACATACTCTGGAAGATCGTTCTTCTTTCTGATATTGCTACCCAAATTTAAACTTTTCTTTTGCACTGTGCCACTCGAAAGACATCTGGGATTGAAATTTGAAAAAAAAAATCAATAAACTAGCTGTTTGGATCTCCTTAGCAACACCTGTTCTTTCTGTCATCTCAAGGGAAAATATCAAGTACAAATACATCAAATAATGCACTTCCAACTTTCCCTTGCTATCTTTAGCCACATATCCAAATCTGTTCACCCAGAATTTACACTGGGACTTTTGGCAAATCTCAGTGAGCTTTTGTGAATTTCTGTTTTTGACCTGCTCACTCAATGACTGATGCATACTCACATCCAGAACATTATTCTTAATTCCTCGAAGTAATGTCCTATTTCTGTCCTACAACTTAACACATTCTAAGCAGCATAGCAATCCATTATATTCACTGCTTTTTTTTTCTGTCACCACTTGTTTCTGATTTCTGTTAGTGGATCAGTTAGAAAGCGTTGATGAAATTTCATGAAATATTTGCGGCCCATTTCATAATATCAAAACAATGGCCTGGATGCCTCTTTTTGCAGAATGCAGTTCAATCAGATTTTAAACATAAATCACTTATTCATTAAAATGTGTTTACACGAAGCCATTTCACTGTAACAACAATGGTCCATGCTAAATCTAATGTAATGATGACTCTTCTTGCACATTGCATTAGAAAATGCTTGGAATTGATGCAAATAACAGAATGTGCTTGCTAGATCCAGCTGACATAGACAATTATTCTTTATGGTATGTACTCGATTGGCCTTAGAAACAATAATGGGTGCAAAACATTTCCACTACGATGTGTTCAGAATCCGAGTTAAACAGATGGATTTATTTCAGTTGGTTAAATGAACTCAAATTAGTTTACTTTGCTTAGCCTTGGCAGGTTTGGCAACTGGGAAAAGGAATAGAAAACAGATACTGTTGCTTTGTAAGGTGACCTTCTTCAAAAACTGTTCTGCCAGGCTCAAGTTTGAAGTTCATCTCACCACTTTTTCAGCTGCTAATTTGATATAAATCAACACTATGGAGTGGATAAAAAACATGCCTGTTCCAAGTGCAATGTTCCATACACAATATTTCTCTGCCCTTTCAAACATTCTTGCCTCCAGGGCAAACAACAGTAATGAATACCTAGTCATAAAGAATTACAGAGTGCTTTGTCTCACTTTGCATTCAAACTTCCAAGGCTCTGGGATCCAGAAACCTGTAAACAAAACACATGGAGCAGATAGAATTTTAAATGGCACAATGCAATTAGGCTGAATTCAATCTGGGCTCACTCCATCCATCTGTCTGTCTGTTCGAACAAAACCTGAAGCACTCCATTATTACCCAGCAGCCCCCTTCTAGTTAATTTGCTTGCAGAGAGCTTTAAATGTCTAGGAACTGCACAAATTAAGCAGCTACAGTGTTCAATAAGCAAGGGTAGCTCCTCCCTAAGTATCAGCAGATGGTGGAAATCAGTCCTAATCAAGTGGCCAAACCATTTCTATCTGATTAGAGAGCTTTATAATCTGCTCACACAGTCTGCTTTTGAAAGTAAATATATTCTGCCTTTTTTCTATCCTCCTGGCACAAAACTCAAAATAAGTTATTCTCTCAATCGTAAATAAGGAAGTATTTAGTTCATTTTCTATTTTTAAACAGTTTCCTTTTCAACTATTTTGACAAGCCAGATGTCCAGCTTGGCCACAAGTAAACTATGTCACTTGCCTGACATTCATCTCAATGCAGCTGGTTAAAGTGCTCGTGTGTGTAAGGCTAATTATTAATTTATGGGATAGATGTAGAAGCTGTTGCTCTAACGTAAGGCTTCACTGTGCGATATTTTGTGACAGTGCGGGGTTAGGCTACACACTGCGGGACACATGTCAGAATGTTGACGTTGTCTTAGAGATGACACCGAATTGCAATGGGAAACACACTTTAAACGTAAAGGACTATTTCCCAATCTTTTGGTTTGTTGAGATTTACAAATTTCTTCCCTGTGTTATTAAAGATTAAATCATCTCAGATTGCAACATTGTATTCTCCAACCACGCACACCAACCCCCAACCCCCCCAACCAGCCCCCTCACCAGTGCCTAGGTCTGTATTACATGCCTTCACTTTGAAAAGCAAATTAGTTTGATTGCTACATGATAATGTTTATGGAACCATAAATAAAGATGAGAGCTGATTTCAGTATTACAACTGTCATCTCAACTGGATGTAATTAAAATGCCTTGAACTTTATGGCAGTTAAAGTAAAAGTGAATATTGAGAAGGTTTGATTTATGTATCTTCGCAGCTTATGGCCAACATCAAGGTAGCTATCCCTTTAACAGTCATCCAAGGTCAGTGTGTCAATCATAGAAAGAATGTGCACATTTTTAAATTATTTAACAGGCTGCAAAAATTATAAACACAAAAAACACACATTTCTACCACACTTCACATAGCCTCAGAATGTCCCAAATTGCCTTTCAGCCAGTTAAGCGTTTTTTTGAAAAGTCTGGTCACCATGGTAATGTCAGAAATGTGATTCCCCATTCATGCACAGTACGATTCCACAAACAGCTGGTATATCTTGGCGAAGTTTTTAGGAACGTCTCTATTATGCTAAGGGAACATTTATATCCCCCAAAAACAGCAGATGGCACCTCAGCTTAACATCACATCCGAAAGGTAATGCTCCTAATTATTAAAAATCACACAAAACCAGGTTGTAGACCAACTGGTTTACTTGGAAGCACTTGCTTTCAAAGCGCTGCTTCTTCATCAGGTGGTTGTGAAGGAAGATCATAAGACGCAGAATTTATAGCAAAAGGTTACAGTGACACAATGGTACATTGAACAAACCTAGATTGTTAAGTCTTTCATCTTTTAGAATGGATTTGCTGGTTTTGGTTTTAATATGTAATCCCAGAACTTCTTTAAGGTCACATTCTCAGGATCATGTAAAGTATCATTGTATCACTGTAATCTTTTGGTATAAATTCTGCCTCATGGTCCTACTTCACAACCACCTGATGAAGAAGCAGTGCTTCGAAAGCTAGTGCTTCTAAATAAACCTGTTGGCCTACCACCTGGTGTTGTGTGATTTTTAACTTTGTCCACCACAGTACAGCATGGGCTCCTCCACATCAAGACCCCTAATTGTGTTGCTCCATACTACACTGGACTAGTTAATGTCCTGACCCTCTGGTATGAGACTTGAACCAATAATTTTCTGATAGAATGGCAATAATGTTTACATAAATGTTACAGTGAAAAGAACTGCAACACTTTCCAATTGTATGTTCTTTGTCAGAAACATGAATAAGTGTTGAATTTCCATTCAATCTGGATTGACTTTATCTTCAATGGGATCAATTAGTACATTTTACCATGAGGCTAGTGCTGTTCTAGCAATAGAACAGGAGACTTAAGATGTCTGTTTCTAAACAAAGATGTTTCCAAGTGGCCTCTAATATAGGCTTCATAATTCAGGATTGTTTCTTTTATTTTTATCCCTTAAGTAATACAAAGTCAGTTTTTCATGTGAAAAATCTGTTTTGCCCAAACCATGTTGCTCATTTATATTTTTGGAATCAGATAAGACATCTCAAAAGCAATCATGTCGATGAGGCAAAGCAAGTTCAACAAAAGGCAAATTCAAAAGGAAATATTAGGCATTCGTCTGACACTGACCTCTTCTTTGGTTACTTCATAAACTTGCGTTTTGCAATGCCTGAGGTTGAGAAGGGTAGGAGCAGCTTGAGTTACAAATCTCCTCAATGTAGGTCAATCCAAACTGGTTTCCAGAGTGAATGGGAGAAATGGAAACAGAACACCAGTACCAAATGTTCACATATATTAACTTCTCAAGGAAACACCAAATAATAACACAACCTTATGAATACCATGGGGCAAAAAGCAATAATCTCATCTTGGTTTGACCAATTGGGTGGGGAACCCAAAGTACAATAAATGTGCAGATCTACCTCTTGACATTTTCAGGTCACTATTTATAGAGAACTAAAAGAATTTTGTAAAAACTTTTTGACTCACGTAGAGAGATCAGAATCAAGAATACAGAATTGACATCTGACATAATCAAATAATACTGTGAAAAAGCAGATAAAGATTTTTTTTTATTTTGGGAGAAATCACTATAGGAGCATTAACATTGTTCCAAAAACCACCTATTTGGGCCAAAATGCCACTCTTTATGCAATGAACCCGATAGTTAGTAAGATGAACTTAAAAGAGAGTGAGAGATGCCAGATTGATAATACAAGTGAAAACAAGGCTGAATAGGAAGTGTAATTGGGAACTAAAAAAAATCTGGTGCAAAGAGACAACATGAGAAGAGCCTGGCAGTTAATATAAATGGGGAAACCAACGTTTTCTTTAGATATATCCATAGTAAAAGAATATTAAAAGGCAACATGAGGCCAACTGGGAAGCATAAAGGGATTTATGAATGGAAGCAAGATAGCAGGTTTATGGTACTTATTGATATTTGACATTTGTCTTTACCAGGTTCTCCATTGTTGACAAAGTCACAGTGAAAGTTTATTAAGACACTGAATGAGCTAAATATTGATAAAGATAACCGCAATGCTGGAGCTGCTTCAAGTGGATAAATCATCAGAATTAGATGAACTTTTTCTGTGCATTCTGAAATGGCAGAAGGCCTGGCAATAATGAGCTAATCCTTTACGATACAGAGGTAATGCGAGAGGAACTGGAGAATTGACAGTATGGTACTCTTGTTTAAAAAGAAGTGTAAATTTTGGCACAGCAACTACAGACTAATCAGTTTAACATCAGTCGTGGGAAAGCTTTCAGAAATGAAGTGTGGAACTTAATGCTGATTCCCTTGTCAACATCCAGCCTTCCAATTCCCCCAACGCAAGGATTGGGCTAGAAGTCAGGAATGCCATTGATTAGATGGGAAGGTGTGAGGGTGGAGAGCCCATCATCTTTCTGACCTCACTCCTCCTTATGTCTGGGGCATAAAGAGTTGGGAACAATTTTCCAGCTGAAAAGTCAATGAGGGGCCACCTGAGGATGCCAGCCTGTAGTATGTCATGTGGGAAAAGTACCAAGTAAGTATTGATGGGAATGCCAGCAATGTGTGATCACTCCTGCATAGCCACTCTGCACCTGACCAGCTCCACTAGGCAGGACATGCTATTTCCAGCCTCACACCAGACACCTGATACAGCTGTCTGTTGAGAACTCAGTCATGACAGCAGCCTACCAGAAGAACAACAGAAATATCTTAGGGATGTCCTCCAAACATTGCAAGGAGGTGAAACATTTGCACTTACTCTTGGCAGTCACTGGCTTGTGACCGTCCAAATGGAGAAACTCATTTGGAAAAGCACTTAAGAGACTTTGTCTGGAACAAGGTGAAGTTGAGGCACCAGCCAGAATATACAAATCTCCAAGAACTCATCTATCTGATTCTTCAAGCACCACTTGCTCCAAATGTGGCAGTCTGCAATTCACACTTTGGACTTAACAGCCATCTCAGAACCCATCAAGCTGGAGTGGGGGCAAGCCATCCTCAATTCTGAGGGACTGCCTAAGAGACAAAATCTTTTAATATTGGCAAGAGGGAGTGTTGATCCGGGTCATGTGGTTTGTGCGATGCACATGGTCTTCCAAAAGAACTGTTAGCAAAGTCAAAGCCCATGGAACAAAACAGGATTAGGGCAGCATGAGGAGGTGGTGGCACAGTGTTCATATCATTGGATTAGTAATCCAGAGTCCCAGGCTTTTGTTCTGGGGACATAAGTTTGAATTCCCTCTGGCAGATGGCTAAGTTTACATTCAAGAAAAGCTTATATAATGACTACCATGTAGACACAATGGATTGTTGTAAAACCCAACCTGGTTCACTAACATCCTTTAAGGATGGATATTATCTTTGTCTGCTCTCTCCTACGTGTGACTCCAGACTCCACAGTAAAGTGATTGACTCTTAATGGCCCTTGGGTAATTAGGGATGAACATTAAATGCTGGCCTAGCCAACTATGCCCACATCCCTTGAACAAATGAAAGAAAATATAGTAGTGAATGCTTTTTCTTCAGAGTGGAATTAGATACATGGATTCCTCAGGTGCTGGTACTGCTTTTCTTAGTAATATAGACTTGAAAGCAGAGTACAATTTCAAAATTTGCTCATGACACAGAATCAAAGGTATGAGTGTGAGCTATGAGGAGAATAGGCAGACGGTTAGAATATATGGACTGATGAAATGTGGAACTGGAAAATGATACATTTTCATAGAAGGAATGATGAGGGCAATTTAATCCAAAAGGGGAGGCAGAAACTAAGGAACTCGACAATGTAACATAACAAAACATTTCAGGTCGCAGGACAGGTTGAGAAATATTAGTAAAGCATACAGGAGCCTGAGATTTATATATAAAGGCATAGAGTGTGACAGAAAGCAGGTAATGGTAAACTTTTATAACACATTGATTTGTCTGGAGTTAGGGGATAATTCTGGGCATCTTACTTTTGGAAGGGTATGAAGGTTTTATAGAGGATGCAGCAAAGTTTGATGAGAATTGTTTCAGGGAAAGGGAGTCTCAGTTATATAGATAGATAGGAGAAGCTAAGACTTGTAGAAGAGAAGGAAATTTGATCAAGGTGTTTGCAATCATGATGGATCTGGACAGACGAGATAAGGAGAAATTGTTCCCATTGAAGTGCTGAGAACCAAAGCACAATAATTTAAGGTGATTAAGAACTAACGGTGACATGAAGAAAAGGATTTTTTTTAACAGAGTGAGTAGTTAATATCTGGACTGCACTGCATGAGATTGTGACAGAGGCAGGTTCAATTATGACTTTCAAAAGGAAGTTGGATAATTATCACAATAAAATAATTGCAGAATTGTGAAAAAAGAGCAGCAGAGAGAGACACAAAGGGTTGAATGTCCTTCTTCTGTCCAATAACTATTACATGATTGTGTATAATGTCTTGATGTTAATGAGCACATCTATTAATTCATTTCTCATATGAACAGATTCTGCCTAAATTCACCAGACTTGCCTCATTTTTCCTAACTTGCTCGGACTAATATTGTCAACTCATCTCATAATCTGGAAAACGTCAATTGATCAATTTAAAGTCACTATTTAAAGAAGACAAACCCAACTCATTTCACTATTCCACAAATCGTAAATGCTTCATAAAAGCCATCATTGTTGCTTGTTTGTGCATCTACTCAAAGGTGAAAGATCCTTAAAAGAAATAAATAAATTATCACTTTCTCTGCAATCAAGTTACAAATGGTGATGTACAGTTTGTTTGGACATGAGCAGTTTTAAAGTTTCTCATTCAAGGATATAAATGCATTTTTTAATTCAATCGTAGAATGTGGGTATCTCTGCCTAGATCACCATTTATTGTCCATCCTTAGTTGTCCTTACAAAGATGATGGTGAAGCACTGCTTCTTGAACCGCTGCAGCCCCTATGATGTAGGCAGACCCACAAAACTGTTACATTAAAGCAGCAAGATTATATTCCAAATCAGGATGGTAAATAATTTGGAGGTGACTCAATGTCCTGACTTAAAAATACATCACCCTGAGATTGTTAACAAGGGATCCACGCTTATAATGACAAAAATAGCTCAAATGTTTCTTTCTATTCAATCACAGAAAGTGATCAATACTGGCAAGGCTTTGTCCCGTGCTTTTGACCCGAGCTTAACAAAGGAAGGAGACATATTTCCAAATCAGGATGGTGTGTGACTTGAAGGGAAACTTGCAGATGATGGATTCCCTTCTGCTGCCCTTGTCCTTCTGGATGTCGGAGGTTTTGAGTTTGGAAGGAGCCAATGCAGCAGAATACCCTCTAAATGCTACACACGACAGTCACTGTGCACTAATAGCAGGAGAAATATGCATTATATTTACAAGGAATATTTACATTTGTTGATAGGATAGTAAAGCTGGCTGCTTTATTCTGGATGGTCTCACATTTCTTGAGTGTTCTTGGAACTGCATTCTTCCATCAGATGCCTGACTTGTATCTTGTAGAAGGTGCAAAGGCTTTTGTAAGTGAGAAAATGAGTCACGCACATGGGAATTCCTAGCCTCTGACCTACCCTGGAAGTTACAGTATTTAAGTGGTTGGCCAAGTAAATTTCTGGTTAATTGAAACATTCAGGATGTTGATGGTGGGAGATTTGACAAAGCTAATGGTACTTGATTTGAAAACAACAAGCTGTACATCTCTATGACTCTATATAGTGATCTGGATTAGTTACCTGGATCTGCCACAACCAACTTGGAGCTGAAACCAGCCAACCAATAACATAAAATTGTCTAAACTTTATAAATTCATACCATTTTAAATCACAAATTGTTTATGGTCATGTTTCATTAGAAGTCAGTTTATTGCCAATCATCTTGATATAAAAGTGAGACAAAAGTATTAGGATCACACTTTATGATTATCTCAGTTTTTCATGATACAGTTTCTTTGTAGTCCTAGTCAATATAATACCTAAGGGAGAGTCTTCTCATTTTCCTTTGGACATCGAGAGTAATCAGCAGGGTTGTATATCACTGTCAGTGCATTATTGTCAAATAAATGCCATTGGTTTGTCACTTGTATGCCATTGTGTCATGCATTTGCAACCATGTGGGAGAGTTAAGACAAGCATGTCTTTATGTAACAAACACAGAGCATGCTAGTGAAAATAGGCAACCCTAGCAGCATCTGTGGAGAGAAAACAAAGTTAATTTTTTAAGTCTGGTGACTCTTCACCAGAATCATCATCTAATGAAGAGTCTCCAGACTTGGAACGTTAACTCTGCTTTCTCCCCACAGATGCTGCCAGATCTGCTGAGTTTTGTCAACAAGTTCTGTGCTGTTTCAGATCTTTAGCATCTACAGTTCTTTGATTTCTATTGTTTCACGCCTTTGAAGACCAGTTTAAAAATTCCATTAATTTATGTATAATTAAAATGGAAAGTAAAATATTTCTCATAACTAACAAAAATATTGCTGATATTTTGGCATAATACAAATGTCAGTTTAACTTAAAATGTCACATCAAGCATTCAGTTATAGCAGATACTGATTAAAAAGTGTGCCTTCAGGGATATGTGACTATAAGTTGAATGCAATCTAGCTGATGTATTTAATGAAGTCACATTTCACCTATCAAAGGAATACATGAAAGTATCTGCCAGTGAAGAAGTGATGAAGAAGACTGATGAAGGCAGAGATATAGATGTTGTCTATATGGACTTCAGTAAGTCGTTCTGACAAGGTTCTGCATGGTAGTCTGGTTAGATCACGTGGAATATAGGGAGAATTAGCTATCTGAATAAAAAATTGCTTTGAAGATAGGAGACAGTGGGTGCGGTGGAGTGTTACTTTGCGTACTAGACACCAGTGACCAGCGGTCTATTGCAAGGATTAGTGCTGGGTCTACTGCTTTTGTCATTGTTATAAATGATTTGGATATGAACATAGGAAGTGCAGTTAATAAGTTTGCAGATGACAGTAAAATTGGAGGTGAAGTGAACAGCGAAGACGGTTACCTCAGAGTTCAAAGGGATCTTGATCAAATGAGCAAATGAGCTGAGGAATGGCAGATGGATTTTAATTTAAATAAATGTGAGATCCTGTGTTTTGGTAGGACAAATCAGGGCAGGCCTTATTCACTTAATGGTGAGGTTCTGGGGATTGTTGTCGAACAAAGAGACCTTGGGTGCAGGTTCACACTTCCTTGAAAACAGAATGCAGATAGAGACGATACTGACGATGGTGTTTGGTATGCTTGCCTTTCTTGGTCAGTGCATTGAATATTGGAGTTGGGAGGTCATGTTGTAGCTGTACAAGACATTGATTGGGCCATTTTGGAATACTGCATGCAATTTTAATTTCCTGGCAATAGGAAACATGATGTGAAATTTGAAAGGGTTCAGAAAAAAATTACAAGGATGTTGTCAAGGTTGAAGGGTTTGAGCTATAGGAAGAGGGTGAATAGGCTGAGGCTGTTTCCTCTGAAGCATCGGAAGCTGAGGGGTGACCCTATAGTTTATAAAATCATGAGGGACAGGGATAGGATGAATAGTGAAGGTCCTTTCCCCGGGATAGGGAAATCCAAAATTAGAGAGCATTGATTTAAGGTGAGAGGAGAAAGATTTAAAAAGGACCCAAGGGGCAACATTTTCACAAAAAGGGTCACACATCTATAGAATGAGCTGGCAGAGAAGGTAGTGGAGGCTGGTACAATTACAACATTTAAAAGGCATCTGGATGTGTCCATGAATAGGAAAACTTCAGGGGGATATGGGTCAAATGCTGGCAAATGGGACTAGATTAATTTAGGATATCTGTTCAGCATGGATGAGTTGGACTGAAGGGTCTCTTTCCATGCTGGACCCCTGCATGACATGATGGCTGTAAGACTCCTTCTCTGATACTAACCCAACAAACGGGGCCATTATTTGGACAACAGTCAAGTTCTGCCACTTGTATATCTGTTTTTTGTAAATAGCGTTATCAATGCAAAACATACTGTCCACCATTCACCTGCTGTGAGTCTACACTTTGTGTGTCCACTGTTTCAAAGCAAAAACTTTTTTTTAACAAACAACTTACTTCCTGAAGTGGAAAGTGCATACTGTGCAATTGTCTGGCACTGCACATGTGCAGCCTGCTATTCTTGTCATTTGTGAAAATGATCATTTACAATGTTTTTTGAGGAAGATTATCCCTATGAGCAGTGGGACATTTTAGTAATTGTGAACCACATTAGTACCATTAAAGGGGGAAATACAGTTGACCAAATTCTGCAAAAATCTAAAACATGATTAAAGGTGCCACCTGGTCACCTCTCACTTAATACTTTGGGACTACTAGCTAGAGGCAGCTGTTTTGAGTAGTTAGTGAATTAGATAAAAACCCTTCTCCATTAACAGTAAAATGAGAGTGCTATTCATAACCCACTGTATGATACATGCTGTCACTAAAGTGGAACATCTATCTATTTCTATGTAACTTTGCAAAGTTACAAATGAAGAAAGGCCAGTTGGTTCAACAAGTTGACTTGCTTTCATCCTCCATACATCATATTTACCTTCTATCTTATGTACTTTCATCTACTTATCCAATCTAATCTTAAATTAATCTTGACTTTGAACTAGATACAATCACCAACTCTCAAAGTGAATTCAACACACTCCAGAATACATTAACCTATCCCTCCCAATTCCTGTATAAGAAATTTTCTTTTGTGTCGTTCCAACCATGAATCTTTGTCTCCCCACACTAATCCCCTGAACTACTGCAAACAGTCTGCTTCCACCTTTTCGTGATGTAATTTAAAAATGTGTCACATAATGTAATATCGAACAATGAAGGAACAAGAGAAGCAGACCAAATTTTAACATCGATGGAAGATGTTGCAGAGGCTTAAATGTAAAATGCAGAGACCAAACACAAAGGCCCCATCTCCATTTCCAACACATCCATTTTTTATTAGCAATGGCATAAGGCATTAATCACAAAGGTGGGAAAGGCAAACTCAGCAAGGTCATTTGAATTTAGTGCTGAAATCAAATAGACCCCAAGTTGGCTGGCTTCTCGTGTCTGTACACAGTCCCAAATTACTGTAGTAGACATAATGTCCTGAAGAATGGATAAATTCTGGATAAATGTCGTGATCAGAGGCTTTTCAAAATATTCTCCTCATTAAACTATATAAGGAAAGGATGCAGCTACCTGTGAAACTTTAATTAAAATAAAATTCACTGAAGTGTTTTGATTAACCGATGTAGGTTATGAATAAAAGAAGCATTGTGCAGTGTCCAAAGGTCTCTCTGCTGTTGTTTTCCCAAAGGGCTACCAGCATTTGGCTGAGTTTTAAAAAGTAAAGTGATCTCATCTGGGGCTCTGAGTTCATAGCCTGATTGACATTTTAAAGAAGTTAATATAGAATTGGGTGGGGTCAAGGATCTTTGATGTGGTGATTTCATAGAAATTTTAGTTACTATCAAGTGTGTAGGAATGAGTATAATGGTTGTTGTGGTTCTGTTTGCCGAGCTGGAAGTTTTTGTTGCAAACGTTTCGTCCCCTGGCTAAGCGACCTGAGGCTTGACAGGTTGGACAGTGAGTAAATGTTTATGCAGTAAGCATGGAAGTGCGAAGGAACAATAGTGGCATGTGTTGGGGTCATGAGTTGGCACAGAGGGTATGAGGGGACAATATAGGTTGGTGGGAATGATAGATTGATTGTTAAATGGCTTAACAATTTCTAAAACAACTGGGACAAAGTTCTTGAGAACCTTCTTTGGCATTGGCTTACTACAATAGCCACTTACACTCTGCTTCCCAGAGCTGATAGTCCTAACACTGTCCTAGAATGCTGCCACCCTTCTCACATTTCTGCCATGGCGAGTCTGGTGAATTAGGGAACCCATCCAATTTCAGATACTCTCCCAATCAAAATTCAACCTGAGACATGCATTTGACTCTTCAGTCTCAGTACCATCAATTATTTGAAGATCAAAGTCACAAAGCCCTAGCCCCGATTTAAAAAAAAAACACTCACTTCAATGTGCTTTCATTATGTTTATAAATGAATGTCAACAGTAGGAAAGATTAAATAGTTTAAAATTTAAACATAATCAAAATGCTCTATGTTAACTTGTAAAGCTCGCTAATGAACTTTGAAATTAAAAGCAAGTATTTGCCTACATTCCGGTTTAATTTTATAAAAATATCTTTGAATCCAACATCAAATACCTGAGCTATCTTGCATTGAATCCATTTTGGTTATGTCTTTCAAGGATCCATCATTATATCTGAACTGGAGTCATGAGTGTGATTAGTTTCCAAGTCAATCCAGAAACATTTAATAACAATATTTTTATAATTTAGAGATGCCGGTGTTGGACTGGGGTGTACAAAGTTACAAATCACACAACACCAGGTTATAGTCCAACAGGTTTAATTGGAAGCACCAGCTTTCGGACCACTGCTCCTTCATCAGGTGATTGTGGAGGACACAATTGTAAGACACTTTTTTAAAAAGTTACATTCTCAGGTTAACTGTAACAATTGGTGTCAGTGCAGATAAGATGTTGAGATGTTGAAAGTGTTAGACCCCTGTGTTCCCTATCTGTGTCATAATGTTTAGATTGATTCTAATCTAAAAAGTGAGTTAACAGAGTCTTACATGGATTCATGTAAGTTTTTGAGCAAAGTACAATGTAACTCTGCAAGTACAAATTCACCCCACAAACGTGTATGTGTGTGTGTGTGTGTCTGGGGTGGGGGGTTGCAGGTATCTGTGAGAGAAAGTGTATATGTGTGTGTGAGTGTAAAGTGTCTAAGTCTGTGAGAGGATGCATGTGTGAGTGTGGGAGTGTGTGTGAGTGTCTGTCTGCGTGTCTGTGTGTGTGCGCGCGCATGTAGGAGTGTCTGTGTGTGTGTATAGTGCAATGGTGGTCACCTGTAGTGTGACATGAACCCAAGGTCCCAGTTGAGGCCCTTCCTATGGGTACTGAACTTAGCTATCAACCTCTGCTCGGCCACTTTTCACTGCTGCCTGTTCTGAAGTCTGCCTTGGAGGATGGTCACCCGAAGGTCCGAGGTCAAATGTCTTGGACCATTGAAGTGTTCTCCAACTGGGAGGGAACACTCCTGTCTGTTGATTGTTGTGTGGTGCCCATTCATCCGTTGCAACGTTTGCAACAAAAACTTCCAGCTCGGCGAACAGAACCACAACAACGAGCACCCGAGCTACAAATCTTCGCACAGACTTTGAGTATAATGGATTCTGAAAAGTTTATTTTTTTTATTTCCACATGGTTCCTGAGGCTTGACAGGTTGGACAGTGAGTAAATGTTTATGCAGTAAGCATGGAAGTGCGAAGGGACAATGGTGGCATGTGTTGGGGTCATGAGTTGGCACAGAGGGTATGAGGGGACAATGTAGGTTGGTGGGAATGATAGATTGATTGTTAAATGGCTTAACAACTTCTAAAACAACTGGGACAAAGTTCTTGAGAACCTTCTTTGGCATTGGCTTACTACAGTAGCCACTTACACTCTGCTTCCCAGAGCTGATAGTCCTAACACTGTCATAGAATGCTGCCACCCTTCTCACATTTCTGCCATGGTGAGTCTGGTGAATTGGGGAACCCATCCAATTTCAGATACTCTCCCAATCAAAATTCAACCTGAGACACGCATTTGACTCTTCAGTCTCAGTGCCATCAACTATTTGAAGATCAAAGTCACAAAGCCCTCGCCCCTATTTAAAAAAAATAAACACTCACTTCAATGTGCTTTCATTATGTTTATAAATAAATGTCAACAGTAGGAAAGACTAAATAGTTTAAAATTTAAACATAATCAAAATGCTCTATGTTAACTTGTAAAGCTCGCTAATGAACTTTGAAATTAAAAGCAAGTATTTACCTACATTCCGGTTTAATTTTATAAAGATATCTTTGAATCCAACATCAAATACCTGAGCTATCTTGCATTGAATCCATTTTGGTTATGTCTTTCAAGGATCCATCATTATATCTGAACTGGAGTCATGAGTGTGATTAGTTTCCAAGTCAATCCAGAAACATTTAATAACAATATTTTTATAATTTAGAGATGCCGGTGTTGGACTGGGGTGTACAAAGTTACAAATCACACAACACCAGGTTATAGTCCAACAGGTTTAATTGGAAGCACCAGCTTTCGGACCACTGCTCCTTCATCAGGTGATTGTGGAGGACACAATTGTAAGACACTTTTTTAAAAAGTTACATTCTCAGGTTAACTGTAACAATTGGTGTCAGTGCAGATAAGATGTTGAGATGTTGAAAGTGTTAGACCCCTGTGTTCCCTATCTGTGTCATAATGTTTAGATTGATTCTAATCTAAAAAGTGAGTTAACAGAGTCTTACATGGATTCATGTAAGTTTTTGAGCAAAGTACAATGTAACTCTGCAAGTACAAATTCACCCCACAAACGTGTATGTGTGTGTGTGTGTGTCTGGGGTGGGGGGTTGCAGGTATCTGTGAGAGAAAGTGTATATGTGTGTGTGAGTGTAAAGTGTCTAAGTCTGTGAGAGGATGCATGTGTGAGTGTGGGAGTGTGTGTGAGTGTCTGTCTGCGTGTCTGTGTGTGTGCGCGCGCATGTAGGAGTGTCTGTGTGTGTGTATAGTGCAATGGTGGTCACCTGTAGTGTGACATGAACCCAAGGTCCCAGTTGAGGCCCTTCCTATGGGTACTGAACTTAGCTATCAACCTCTGCTCGGCCACTTTTCACTGCTGCCTGTTCTGAAGTCTGCCTTGGAGGATGGTCACCCGAAGGTCCGAGGTCAAATGTCCTGGACCATTGAAGTGTTCTCCAACTGGGAGGGAACACTCCTGTCTGTTGATTGTTGTGTGGTGCCCATTCATCCGTTGCCATAGCCTTTGCTCGGTTTCACCAATGTACCATGCCTCAGGGCATCCTTGCCTGCAGCGTATGAGATAGACAACATTGGCTGAGTCTCGTGAGTACCTGCCACACATAATGGTGGTATCTATGTCCACACTCTGTCATGCGAAAGACATGAAACTATCATGGTCATTCTAACAGATGAGAGACTTAAAAAACAATCAAGGTATTTTTCAATGCATAATTTCAGTTCCATAACACTGTAAACTTTTGCTATAAATTCTGTGTCTTACAATTGTGCACTCCACAACCACCTGATGAAAGAGCTGCACTCCAAAAGCTAGTGCTTCAAATTAAACCTGTTGGACTATAACCTGGTGTGATTTGTGTGATTTGTAATATTTTTATAACTCTATAGAGGTTTACAAAATTATGAGGGGAATGGATAGGGTCAGGGGAGTCGGGGAGTCCAGAATTAGAGGGCATAGGTTTAGGGTGAGAGGGGAAAGATATAAAAGAGACATAAGGGGCAACCTTTTCACACAGAGGGTGGTACGGGTATGAGCTGCCAGAGGAAGTGGTGAAGGCTGGTACAATTGCAATATTTAAGAGGCATTTGGATGGGTATATGAAAAGGAAGGGTTTGGAGGGATATGGGCCAGGTGCTGGCAGGTGGGCTAGATTGGGATGGGATATCTGGTCGGCATGGACGGGTTGGACCGAAGGGTCTGTTTCCAAGATGTACACCACTATGACTCTATGCAGCTTCTTTCCTTATTGAGCTTGTGATAGCGAATTACAAACATTTACTATAAAGAAAATACTATTCAACCAAAAGGTCTATCTTGGAACAAACATCTATGATCTACCCCCTGCTATGCTTCATCCTGCTTTTAGCCAAACATCTATTCCTAATAAAACATTATTAAAATTTTGGGGTTATCATTGACCAGAAATAAAATTGGAGCGGCCATATAAATATAATGCTTACAATATATCAGAAGTGAATTCTGAAGTGAATAATTCACTTCCTGATTCCTCAAAGCCTATCCACCCTCTACAAAATGCAAGTTAGCTATGTGCTGGAATGCTCTCCATTTGAATGGATGGGTGCAGCTCCAACAACTGAAGAAGTTTAACACCATCTAGCACAAAGTATCTCCCTCGATTAGCACCATGTCCTCAAACATTCACTCCTTTTACCAACAACGCACAGTGGCAGCAATGTGTACCATGTACAAGATGCGCTGCAGAAATTCAGCAAAGCTCCTTTGACAACATTTAAATGCTTGACCTCGGCCATCTAGAAGGGGAGGAGCTGCAGATGTACATGAACACCATCACCTGCAGATCCAAGGTACTGCATTCTGACTCAGATATATCAAAATTTCTTCAGTATCACTGGATCAAAATCCTGGAACACCCTCACTTACAGCATTCTGGGTCTACTTACCCCATGTGGATGGCAACAGTTCAGAAAGAAGACTCACTAGCACCTTCTCAAGATCAGTGAGGCCTGGATGATATATATTGGCCTAGTTAGCAGTGTTCACATCCAATGAAAGAGCATTTTTAAAAGGTTTCTTCTGAATTTCTCATTCAATTTAATAGTGACTAAAGTTTTGCCATCTATCTTTGTTTTCACCCACAAGTGGAAACATTGTGCTCATCAAACATTTTCATCACCTTCAAGACTTGAAGAAGGCAAAGTTTACTTTTTGCCCACTCCATAACTTGCAAAAGTTTAGCAAGGAGCATAGCTTGTTTGAGCTTCATTCACTTAATGCCACCACTGAAGTTGCTTTGCTATTGACCGAAATCTGTAAAACAGGCCCCAGAAGAGACAGTCAAGTCCTATGAGAGCAACTAAATTGTATCAGTCAAGACTAAGAATGTGTTTTTCTTTCTGTGAAGGCTTGCTTTGTGAACACATTATTCAACAGGAGGCAGCGATTCCTCTTATCCGAAAAACAGGGAAAAGCTTTGGCCATAACCAGTCATGCAATGTACATCGCTGAGATTGTACATCTCAATTTTACCCCATCAGGTCATTTTGAACTCCCCTTGTGTTTGGAATAATGACATTAGAGCAAATCTATGTTACACAGAGACTACCTCAAAGCCAAGTACCCAAAAATCAGCGGTATCTGAAACCCAGACATTACACCTGTTTCAATTCAGTAAAATTTTAAAAGTTACCTATCTCAAAGATTCTGTCTGCTGCATTGGCACAATGTGGTTTTAGATTACTTAGAAAAGTCATCATTTCACACAGCACTCTAAGTGACCCATGACCCCAACCAATCTGGGTTGACCTGAACTGTTCACAATCTAAGCCACTTGAACCAAAATCTGAAAATATCCAAAATCTGATCCGGCTGGTTCCCAAAGGTGCTGAATTTAAGGCTCTCTAGGTGCTGTAGAATCTGTAAAATAATAGAAATGGAAAGTGCTGGAGAAACTCAGCATGTCCAGCAACGTTTCTGTTGAAACGAAAAGAATTAGGATTTTGAGTTAAATACTGTTGGTGTAAAAACTAGCTATTCTGCAACCACATAAAGAAAAAACAACAGAAGTGTTCAAAAGTTAAGTCAAAATTAGTTTTTTTAAAAACAAAGTCAGCTTTCAGAATTTAACCTGTTTAACAGTCAGTGGGTTTACTCTTTGATTAAAACCATCATCCTTTGGTGATGAACACTTTTTCAGGACCAGATTTCTACTCCAAATTCTATCAAGGAATATTTTCTCAAAACAAATCAGCGCTTGATTACACATTTGCAAGGAAGATGCAATGACAGTTGATATAACGATGGGTTTGAGAGTAGACTTCAGCAAAACTTCAATTTGGAAATGCAGCACAATTTTGAACACAGGCAAAGGATGCTTGCTGCATCCATAGTGGAAACTCTCAGCTTTCTGCACCTTCTTAAGGTATTAAAAAAGTGTCTTTTAAATAAATTGCTTCTCTGATATCAGAAATAAGACATAACAATGCAATCTTCCTAATGGAGAACCAGCCAAAGTGGCTTCGGTGAAAGCCTTTGACTGGCAACAGTTTAATTAGCCTAATCGCCTTTTATTTTGCTTCCTTTCACAGAGAGACTTCTTAGAATCTCCATAAAGTTTCAAAAAGCTTATGTTAAATAAGACATTGGAAGACATCATTGGAGAAGAGTCAGGACCATATCATCCTTATCACCACTTGGGTTCGAAATGACTACAAGAAACCACAGCAATCCATGTAAAATGTTAAGCTACATTCTCCTGGGCCCTTAGATGCCCAGCTGACTAAGAACAACTTATGTAGTATTACGATTGCACAAGCCCGTGTCAGTGTTTGCTTGCTGCTATCACTCATTCAGTTTTATAACTGTGAGGAACGCCTCGAGTCATATGGACCAAAATAATTTTGATCCAAATTAGCAATAAAAATATCAGCAACCAAAATCCTACATTTGTATTGCTACAGACACCAAAATAAGCTTTAAAAGCGCGAGAGGTTGTATGCGTCCAATGGATCAGTCTTCCACACAACATAAGGGGAGGCTACAGTTTAGTGATAATACCGCTTGGACTGTTAGTCAAAAGATCCAGGTAACGTTCTGGGGACCCAAGTTTGAATCTGGCCATGATTCTTGGTGGAATACACATTCAATTTTTAAAAAGATCTGGAATTAGGAGTCTAATGATGGCCATGCAGTTTTGTCAATTGTCAAGAAAAACCCATCTTGTTCACTCATGTACTTTAGGTAAGGAGAACGACCATCCTTACCTAATCTAGCCTCCATGTGACTCCAGACCCACAACAAATCAGGTTGACTCTGAACTGACCCATCCAGCAACACCTTCATCCTATGAATGAAAAACAAAAATACAACTCTAGGGCATTCTGTTCCTACCATTGACTATTTCTTGTATCGGATCCAGCAGTAATGTGTTGCATATTGGAAAACAACATTATCATCCGAGTGATTTTCTATTTGAATTGAAAAATTTGAATCTTCTAATTGTAGTAAGAGTTGATAAAAGCTAAGTACAGAAAATTCTGGAAATATGAAAGAGAAACAGCAAATGTTGAAAATACTCATCAGGTCTAGCAGCATCTGTAGAGACAGAAACAGAGTTAACAGTACATGTTGATATCCTTTTGTCAGCATTCTATTTTCAAAGCCAAAACCTAACGAGGCATACTCCTTGACCACAGTAACTGCATAGTAATTTAATTAGAAAGAAACATAGGTGCATCAGTGAATTTCTAATGGTAATCCATCAATTCTGATAATCAGGGATACATTTAGGAAATTGGAAAATCTGAACTCTACAATGGTATCCATCATCTATTTAATTATTTTCTCAATCAAGCAAAATACTGCGTGTGCTGGAAACCTGAATGAGAAACAGAAAATGCTGGAATACCCAGCAGATGAGGAAGCATCTTTGGCAAGAGCAATAGACTTGACGTGACCGAAAGTTTACCACAGGCATGAGGACTCTGATCCAGCCTCCTTCTTTACTGTTGCCACACAATGACATGAATCTGTTCCAAACAAGTTGTAGACTCATGGATCTCAATTATATTATTTTAATTCTTCTATTATAAATAATAACAATCTCATTTTGGGACCCACCAACCCTTATTTTTAAAATGGTGACCAGCTCTCGTTCCAAGATCTGATGGACAGTAATACATTAATATTGGTTAAAAATTAGAAGGTGATGCTGATAGAGTTAGATGAAGGGGGATGGAGAAAGACATTTGTGAAGCAACTGTGACTCAGCTGGGCTAAACAGCCTCTTTTTGTGCTGTACATTATAGTTTTTCTATGTAATATCGACATACTTTTGTCTCAAACCCCATGCATAAATCAAAGACCAGAAATTTCCACGTGATGGATTGATGTCGTAAAATGTATGGGAGGTTTCTGAATGTGAGCATAAATACTTTCTTGTATATGTAGAGTGAACTGGACTTCGGGATTTTTTTTCTTCAGTGGAAATTCTTTCATATATTTTAAATCAAAGAACAAATCGGAATATTCTGCGATAGCCTTCACATTACTTGGTGTGTGTAAAGTGCCATTCAGCTTTAGATGCTAAAATGATACAAACATGCATACACAGACAGCCACACACATAGTATGCACCCATATGTAGACAGTCCCCTCATGTGCACATGAGCATATGAACACACACATGCACATGCAATCCCACAAATGAGTTAATACTCACACACGCATCAACAAAGATGTGCACAGGCACAGGAACAAACATGCTTGAGCATGAACACACAAATATGTGCAAGCAAGGATCCTTCCAAAGATTTAATGAAAACGGTGTTACAAGGAAACCAAATAACCAATCAACAACTAAATAAAAAGCCTAAAAGAGCAATAGCTTTAAGACTTGACCAGATGAATGTACATTTCTGAGGATGTTCCACAGATCTCATTTTTAATAAACAATGAAATACTGTCTGTGTAAGCTAGTAAACAGGAATACAGTCTTTTCAATTACAGCTTGTCTGGTATACCTATTTGCAAGCTGTTCATCCGTTACCTCACAGGCTGCATTTGCTTTCTGAAATGCAGCCCTATGATTGAAGCCTGTGGTTTTAATGGGACTTGCATCAGAATTTAATGGTTTGTTGCTAATAATCAAAGCAATGTTTACATCGTTGTCCTTAGGTGGTGATGGGTTTTTCATTTTGTTTCTAAGAGGCAGAGTGGAGAACATGATAATGTCAGAGCTGATAAATCAAAGCATCTGAGTTCATCTCTAACCAATAGCTCTAACGTTTGGGCAACATGGGGCTCAGTGGTTAGCACTGCTGCCAGGGATCGAGGTTCGATTCCACTGTCAACCAACTGTGAGAAGTTTGGACATTCTCCCCATGTTTGCGTGCGTTTCATCCGGGTGCTCCAGTTTCTTCCCACAGTCCAAAGATGTGCAGGTTAGATGGGTTGTGATGCTATATTGCTCACACTGTCCAGGGGTGTGCAGGCTAGATGGATTAGCCATGGGGAATGCAGGATTGCAGGGCTAGGTGGGGCTGGGGCTGGGTGGGATTGTGATGCTTTTTGGAGGATTGGTATGGACTCAATGGACCGAATGACCTGCTTCCACGCTGCAGGAATTGTATGATTCTATGAGTGTTTGTCTGATCTTCTAAGGCTAACATTACAAAATGCTTGGAGAAGTGAAAGATGTGTGGAAAAAAGTGGAAGATGGCTTTTTAGAACTCACAAACAATGCTCCTATAATTTTGGCATCTTGAGCGTCTTAGATTTTCAGTTCCCCACCATTGGTGTTCATGTAATCCACTGTGTAGGCCCTTAGCTCTCAAATTTCTACCCAAAATCTCTTGGCCTAATGACCTCTCTTCCATCCTTTAAGATGATCCTTCAAATATATCACTTTTGCCCTAAACTTTTCAACCTACATCTCCTTCCGTGAGATGGTGTCAAATTTTGTTTGACAAAACTCCTTAGAAACATTGTGAGGCATTTTACAATGTTAGACATGCTATATAGATGCAAGTTTGCTTTTTGTTATGGACAGATATATCATAAGTGGAATAAATTGGGCATCTCAATTCTAGATTTCTCGCATGTTTACTGCTTTGTTGTTATAAAGAATTGTCTTGGTTCCTTTTTGATGTTTACTATCTTTGGAAGGAATGTAGAAAGAGGAAAATACACCAAGCAATTATGGATGTTTATCCATGCTTTGTATTCAGGGATAAATGACATAAAATTGAATGCCTAATAAAGTATGCCTGCTGAAATGAACTGACTAAGGAAAAGTCAATTGATTTCCTAATTATAACAGGGATACCCCTGCTTCCTGACTGCTCCTTCATTCAACTGACTTCTAGTAATGGTGTAAGTATTTTGTTTGTACTCCTTGCATCACACAGATCTAGCCAATGCTAGAATCACATGACATTTTTGGCTGGAAACATAGCTGTGCAGTACCCTCCAAAACTTAAAAGAGCAAAAGAACAGCAAATGCTGGAAAAGTCTCAAACGAGAACACAGTGATGGAAATGGGCAGCAGATATATGACATGGAGAAGTAGGGTGTTGAAGATTCGGGTGTGTTTCTTTTCAGGATACATACTAATTTATTTATGCTGAATGATTTACCATGTTTTTGGAGTCTGTTTCCATGCTGTACATCTCTGTGCCGCTATGAATCTATGAGTTGAATGTCAGTTTTTTTTTTCCGAATGTTGCTTCCAAATATCTATATGATATGGTATAAGTTGGATTTGTAATTTAGGAATGTGTCTGGGGAAATCATAAACACAACTCTGTCGTCAACAACAACAACTTCTGCTTACCCAGCACCTTTAAAGTAGCAAAACATCCTAAGGCACTTCACAACAGCAATTATCAAACTAAATCTTACACCAAGAAACATAAGTAGCTATTACGGCTGATGACCAAATGCTCAGTAAAGTATTAAGTTTTAAAAGAGGAAACAGAAAAGTGTTGAATGGTGAAAAGATTCAAGGATGAGATTCCAGAATGTAGGGATTAAGATGAAAGAACAGTCTCGAGGAGGAGTACAGGGTTATTGAAGTGTGATGGGGCAGAAAGAAGTTATTGAGGTTCAAAATAAAATCACATGCTCTGCCACAGTTGGGCAGGTGTTGGTTGAGGAGCTGCATGGGTACGATGCTCAGATTTTACCACACTGTTTCCCCGAGGGTTTGTGCTTGGCCTTCGCCTGGGTCTGAGAAAGATGCTTGAGCTGCTTGGTACCTTGGGGGATGCTTTGGTCTTGACCAAGAGCTTCCCACTAGTCAGTGGGGATGTTTTGTTTTCCCAGAAGTGTGAAGGATATCTTTGAAGCATTTCTTCTAGTAACTGCTTGCAATAAAGAAATGCTGAATAGGGAACTCGTTTTGGGAGCCTTGTGTCAGGTAGACTCCATGGTCCTAACACCAGAGCTGATAGACCATGACCAGTGTTTTGACACTGGGGATATTGGCCTGAGAGCAGACACTTATATTGGAGAGCTTATTCTGCAATAGAGTGGTCAGGGGTTATGGTGGTGATAGTAGCAATATTTCTCAAGGGATCAGAGATATCTACTATACATTGTCCATCACTCTGGAGCATACAGAAGGGATAAACCAAGAGCCTGTTCTGGATTTGAGCTCTTTATTGTCAAGCATGCTCTTCCTCAACATCGAAGGTGATGCTGAACTCAAAGGTCAATGTCTCACCTCAATGAAAGAAGGTTGCTAAGGTATGAAAATTAATCCACCTTGCCCAGTGGCTAGCCATGGATGTTGGTTGTCAAGGTCAGTGTTGTGTGGTAGGAGCAGACTGGTAGAGGATCATGTCTTCCAGATAGTTAGCCAAAGGGCCATTCTCACAAATGCCTTAATGAAGGTGTGAGAAGCTTGATCTCTGAAAGTTTGCACACAGTAGTGTCTGTCATGATTCGGAGATGCCGGTGTTGGATTGGGGTGTACAAAGTTAAAAATCACACAACACCAGGTTATAGTCCAACAGGTTTAATTGGAAGCACACTAGCTTTCGGAGCGACGCTCCTTCATCAGGTGATTGTGGAGGGCTCGATCGTAACACAGAATTTATAGCAAAAATTTGCAGTGTGATATAACTGCTTGCCTGCATTTCTGTAGAAACTTGATGTCTGTGTCGATATGTGCGATCTTCTTGGAGATCCTCTCCACTTTAAGCCGACAGTTAGTGGTGTCGATAGTAGTCATGATTCGGAGATGCCGGTGTTAGACTGGGGTGTACAAAGTTAAAAATCACACAATACCAGGTTATAGTCCAACAGGTTTAATTGGAAGCACACTAGCTTTCGGAGCGACGCTCCTTCATCAGAACATCAAGTTTCTACAGGAATGCAGGCAAGCAGTTACATCACACTGCAAATTTTTGCTATAAATTCTGTGTTACGATCGAGCCCTCCACAATCACCTGATGAAGGAGCGTCGCTCCGAAAGCTAGTGTGCTTTCAATTAAACCTGTTGGACTATAACCTGGTGTTGTGTGATTTTTAACTTAGTAGTGTCTGTATACAGCATCTCAATGACAGAGGTTAGGGTGGCTTGGTTTTGGACTGGAAGTGATTCAGGCTAAACAGTTTTCTGCTGAAGACTAAAGAACCTTCACTCCAGCAGGAAGCTTCATGAATATGAGGTGGAGTGTTGCAGTGTGGAAGATAGAGAGTTGGTGTGATGACATAGCCTTGTTTCATCCCAGTTTTAACATACGTTGTGTTTGTTGTAAATCCATTGGTAAGGATACCAGCTTGCAAGTTGGTTGAGATGAAGATGGAGAATGGTGATGATGAGTTTCTGCAGACTGTCACAATAGAGCAGGCACCACATCCACCAACATTCACTCCCACACAGTAGCAGTACTATGTAGCATCTACAAGATGTACTGCAGAAAGCAACTTCTAAATCTACAAACACTACCATCTAAAAGGACAAAACAACAATAAATGGGAACTCCACCATCTGCAAGTTCCCCTCCAAGCTGCTCATCATCCTGACTTGGAAATACATCATTATTCATTCAGTATCATTGGGTGAAAATCCTGGAACCATCTGCTTAATGGCATTGTGGTTGACCTTCAGCATTTGGACTGCAGTGGTTCAAGAAGGAAGGTCACCATGACCTTCTCAATGGTGATGAGGGATGGCAATAAATAGTGGCCCAGCCAGCAACATCTATGTCCCATAAATGAATGTAATGAAAGGACAGAGGCAGTCAATGGTCATTGGAAGAAATGCTTCGAGGCTTTCCACACTCAAGACTCAATTGTTGACGTGAGTGTTCTCAACAACATCTCAGAGCATGCCACCCACAACCACTCCAGAACATTCCAAGCCTGACATGAGGGTGATTAGGACATTAAACAGCTGAGACAATAGACAATAAACAATAGGTGCAGGAGTAGGCCATTCTGCCCTTCGAGCCAGCACCACCATTCATTATGATCATGGCTGATCATCCTCAATCAATATCCTGTTCCTGCCTTATCCCCATAACCCTTGATTCCACTATCCTTGAGAGCTCTATCAAACTCTTTCTTGAAATTATCCAGAGACCTGGCCTCCACAGCCTTCTGGGGCAGAGCATTCCACACACTCACCACTCTCTGGGTGAAGAAGTTTCTCCTCAACTCTGTTCTAAATGGCCTACCCCTTATTTTTAAACTGAATCCTCTGGTTCGAGACTCACCCATCAGTGGAAACATGCTTCCTGCCTCCAGAGTGTCCAATCCTTTAATAATCTTATACATCTCAATCAGATCCCCTCTCAGCCTTTTAAACTCAAGGGTATACAAGCCCAGTCGCTCCAATCTTTCAACGTAAGATAGTCCCGCCATTCAGGGAATTGACCTCGTGAACCTACGCTGCACACCCTCAATAGCCAGAGTGTCTTTCCTCAAATTTGGAGACCAAAACTGCACACAATATTCCAGGTGCAGTCTCACCAGGGCCCTGTACAGCTGCAGCAGAACCTCTTTGCTTCTATACTCAATTCCTCTTGTTATGAAGGCCAGCATGCTATTAGCTTTCTTCACTGCCTGCTGTACCTGCATGCTTACCATCATTGACTGATGTACAAGACACCTAGATCTCATTGTACTGCCCCTTTACCTAACTTGACTCCATTTAGGTAGTAGTCTGCCTTCCTGTTCTTGCCACCAAAGTGGATAACCACACATTTATCCACATTAAACTGCATCTGCCATACATCTGTCCATTCACCTACCCTGTAATCTCCTAACATCCTCCTCACATTTCACCCTGTCACCCAGCTTTGTATCATCAGCAAATTTGCTAATATTACTTTTAATACCATCATCTATATCATTAATGTATATTGTAAAAAGCTGCGGTCCCAGCACTGATCCCTGTTGCACCCCACTGGTCACCACCTGCCATTCCGAAAGGGAGCCGTTTATCACTACTCTTTGTTTCCTGTCAGCCAACCAATTTTCATTCCAAGTCAGTATTTTGCCCCCAATACCATGTGCACTAATTTTGCTCACTAACCTTCTATGTGGGACTTTATCAAAGGCTTTCTGAAAGTCCAGGTACACTACATCCACTGGATCTCCCTTGTCCATCTTCAGAGTTACATCCTCAAAAAATTCCAGAAGATTAGTCAAGCATGATGTCCCCTTCATAAATCCATGCTGACTCTGACCTATCCTGTTACTGCCATCTAGATGTGCCGTAATTTCATCCTTTATAATTGACTCCAGCATCTTTCCCACCACTGAGGTCAGACTAACTGGTCTATAATTCCCTGTTTTCTCTCTCCCTCCTTTCTTAAAAAGTGGGACAACATTTGCCACCCTCCAACCTGCAGGAACTGATCATGAATCTGTTGAACTCTGGAAAATAATCACTAACGCATTCACGATTTCTAGAGCCACCTCCTTCAGTACCCTGGGATGTAGACCATCAAGCCCCGGGGACTTATCAGCCTTCAGAACTAACAGTCTCTCCAACACCATTTCCTGGCAAATATAAATTCCCATTAGTTCACGTCCTTCAGCCACTGTTACCTCTGGGAGATTGCTTGCGTCTTCCCCAATGAACACAGATCTGAAGTACCAATTCAACTCTTCTGCCATTTCTTTGTTCCCCATAATATATTCACCCGCTTCTGTTTTCAAGGGCCCAATTTTAGTCTGAACCATTTTTTTTCCTTTCACATACCTAAAAAAGCTTTTACTATCCTCCTTTATATTTTTGGGCAGTTTACCTTCGTACCTCATTTTTTCTCTCCATATTTCCTTCTTAGCAATCCTCTGTTGTTCTTTAAAAGCTTCCCAGTTTTCCGTTTTCCCACTCATCTTTGCTATGTTATACTTTTTCTCTTTTGACTTTATATGTTCCTTAACTTCCCTTGTCAGCCACAGCCACCCTTGCCTCCTCTTAGGATCTTTCTTCCTTTTTGGAATGAACTGATCCTGCATCTTCTGCATTATACCCAGAAATACCTGCCATTGTTGCTCCACTGTTATCCCTGCTAAGGTATTGCACCATTGAACTTTGGCCAGCTCCTCCCTCATAGCTCCATAGTTCCCTTTATTCAACTGAAATATTGTCACTTCCTATCGTACCCTCTCTCTTTCAAATTGCAGATTAAAGCTTATTGTATTATGGTCACTACCTCCTAATGGCTCCTTCACTTCGAGGTCCCTGATCAAATCCGGTTCATTGCACAACACCAGATCCAGAATTGCCTTCTCCCTGGTAGGTTCCAGCACCAGCTGTTCTAAGAATCCACCTCAGAAGCACTCCACAAACTCCCTTTCTTGGGGTCCAGTACCATCCTGATTCTCCCAGTCTTCCTGCATGTTGAAATCCCTCATAACAACTATAGTAATATCTTTGCGACAGGCCAATTTCAGCTCCTTATTCAACTTACATCCAGACTACTATTTGGGGGCCTGTAGGTAACTCCCATGAGGGTTTTTCTACCGTTAGAATTTCTCAGCTCTATCCATACTGACTCTACATACCCTGATTCTAGGTCCTCCCACGCAAGGGACTGAATATAATTCCTTACCAACAGGGCCACCCCACCCCCTCTACCCATCAGTCTGTCCTTATGATAGCACGTATAGCCTTGAATATTCATTTCCCAGGCCCTGCCCACTTGAAGCCACGTCTCCGTTATCCCCACAACATCGTAACTGCCAATTTCCAAATGAGCCTCAAGCTCATCCATCTTATTTCTAATGCTTCGTGCATTCATATATTATATTTTTAATTTGTTACTAGCCTCACCCTTCCTATCAATCCTGAGTTCACTCAACCTTACGGCATGATCCCTTTTTGAGTTTTCTGATCCATTGGTACAGTTGTCTTTCTTGACTTCTCTTGTTCTAACTGAGAACCAATAAAGCCACTGGAGCAGGTGATGACATACTGAGATATGGCAGAGAGCATTCTGAGAAAGAATTCACAATCTCATTGTCCTCTTCAAGAAGGAATCGTGGGATCTCTGAGTCACTGTGATCAAGAATATCTTCAGGAAAGCAGGTAAGATTGATTGTGGAAAAACAGTTCTGTCTCTCTGCTTTCTGCCAATCAAAATTCCACTCAATCTTCTCCTCCCAGTACCAAACAAACTATCAATCCTCACTCAATGTTCCTCCACTTTCAGCTGAAATCACATCTTCTGTATTCTACTCTGTAACTACTGCTAATTCAGCTTGCCGATTCAAATTGGGCATATTTCTCAAGGTTTCATCTAATAATCCTTTCCTCCTGTCACTTTATCTCACCCAATTGTTGTAGTTGACCTCCCAACACATTCACCCTCAACCACGCCAACTTCCCATGCCAAAGTTGAAACTCAACAGGCTCATCATTCTCCAAATGAGTGATTCTCAATTGCTATTCAAGGAGTGTCCCAACCTTTTCTAATCATTTAGCAACTCATGAACAGAGATCTACAAAGGAACTGAAGAGGAAACATTTTTATCTTGAGTATACTAATGTTTTTTCTACCATGTTAATTTCTGCAGTGTCTGGGAGATTAATCTTAACGTCTAGAGATTTCAAGACAATGTAGATGGGTTGGTAACCTTCCATCAGCATAATTGAGGTCTACCATGTCCCTGTAAGTATTCTTTACAGTCCCTAAAGCCAAAACCTTGACAATCATTCCAGTGATATACTGTGGAGGTTGAGGGGACAGGTAACAGAAGAACAGTCATTCTCGGCAAGTTCCATGCAGTGCTCACTAGCAAGTACACTGGCAACCTAAAATCACCCACCCGAGCAATCGCAAACAAATGCACATTCCAGAGAAAAATACAAAAATGATGTTTACTTTCAGATAAAAACAAATAGGCATATCATCAGCTGAGGCGGGTCGGTGTGGACTTGTTGGGCCGAAGGGCCTGTTTCCACACTGTAATGTAATCTTATCAACCTAAAATCACCCACCCGAGCAATCACAAACAAATGCACGTTCCAGAGAAAAATACAAAAATGATGTTTACTTTCAGATAAAAACAAATAGGCATATCATCAGCTGAGATTGTTATTTGCAAGAGATTCAATGTGTTGCACATTTATTTAGTATCAATATGATTTCAACTTGAACACTTTTGATTTACATTTGAACTAATGCAATATTCATTAGTGGGCCAGGTACAAACTTACATACACATGCAATAAAAGGTTTTTTTAGTGCCTGTTCAGAATGGTGTGTTATTTAATTTTAATGCCTGAGCACCACCCGTCAGATTTGCTTTCTTTGCTAACTGACAATTTGAGCTCCAGCACAGCAATCATTTCCATATGAATTCACGAATGTTGCCATTGTCTCGTGGAGAGAAAAGAAGCCTAGTGCTCTATGCTCAGGTCTGTGTCTGGTCTCAGTTGCTTGAGAGGTGATCTGTTGACTCATACAGTAATCATATTCTGCAATGCCATGTTTCCACATCAGCATTTTTAAGATCAATTCAAGTTCTGTGTAACAGATGGTTTTGAGTTTAGACTTAAAGCAGATTGATCTAAATCCCTATCTGCCCCAGGTCCAACACTCTGTGGATAAATCTAATTCAGATCAATTTAAATCAGTTTAAAATGATAGCCAGCACTGAATTCATTTCATTTGCTCAGATGTTGTCACTTTGGGTTTTTCTCTGTGCGCTGAGGCATCATTTTGCTTGTGGTGACAAAGTTAAAGAGTACGTAAGAATTCTTCAATGTTATAAGAAGAGTTTTTTTTATATTTAAGAAAATGGGGAGTTGCCAATTTGTTATAAATGAGTAGTTTCTTCACTTTCTTGTTCAAACTTTTCACTTTGAAGTAACAATATGGGATTTTGAGCTAGCAACAAAACATAAGCCGTATTCTTTCCCTAAAGGCAATGCATTCAGGAATTTTGTGAGCAGTGAGTCTACTTCTCAAAGTCCACTTTGGAAATGGGTCACCTGATCTTCCTCACCACAGTTTGTTTATTCTGCAGCAATTTTAACTAATACTGATGATGATACCAAAAGTAAGTAGCAAAAGGTACAGAATGTGAAAATAGATAAGTCACCTGAGCCGGATGGGATTTATCCTAGGATCCTCTGGGAAGTCAAGGAGGAGATTGCCGAGCCTTTGACATTGATCTTTAAATCACCATTGTCTATAGGAATAGTGCCAGAAGACTGGAGGATAGCAAATGTGATTCCCCTGTTCAAGAAGGGGAGTAGAGACAACCCTGGTAATTATAGACCAGTGAGCCTTACTTCAGTTGTTGATAAAGTGTTGAAAAAGGTAATAAGAGATAGGATTTATAATCATCTAGAAAAAAATAATTTGATTAGGGATAGTCAGCACGGTTTTGTGAAGGGTAGGTCGTGCCTCACAAACCTTATTGA
>NC_057715.1:25101626-25167892 GCF_004010195.1 Chiloscyllium plagiosum
GGAAGCTTTGGAAAGGGTGCAGAGGAGATTTACTAGGAGGTTGCCTGGTATGGAGGGGAGGTCTTACGAGGAAAGGCTGAGGGACTTGAGGCTGTTTTCGTTGGAGAGAAGAAGGTTGAGAGGTGACTTAATAGAGACATATAAGATAATCAGAGGGTTAGATAGGGTGGACAGGGAGAGCCTTTTTCCAAGTACGTTGATGGCGAGCACGAGGGGACATAGCTTTAAATTGAGGGGTGATAGATATATTTCAGATGTCAGAGGTAGTTTCTTTACTCAGAGAGTAGTAAGGGTATGGAATGCTTTGCCTGCAACGGTAGTAGATTCGCCGATTTTAAGTGCACTTAAGTCATCATTGGACAAACATATGAACGTACATGGAATAGTGTAGGTTAGATGGGCTTCAGATTGGTATGACAGGTCGGCACAACATCAAGGGCCAAAGGGCCTGTACTGCGCTGTAACGTTCTATGTTCTATGTTAATTAACTTTTGAGGATTCTTTTTGCAAGAAAGGGAGAATTAGTCCTGTCAATTTTTGATGGCCAATTTTCAACATGTGAGATGTTTTCTGGCATAACATCCGAAACAACGTCCTCTACATCTCTAATCCTATTACAGAGCAGAAGAAAACTCGAGAACCATAGGAAACTACCTAGTGTGTAGTTCAAACAGTTTTTCATTGCAGCACAAACATACAAAGTATTCATAACTGTCAAAAGATAATAAAAGTCTCATTAGACAGTGACATGCAAAATTTGTAAGTTCAGGGCATGGGAGCATCAAAGGACAAAGCAATATATTGATAATTCCTATTTGCCCCCTGAGATGTTGGCAGTAAGTTTTGTTACTGTTTGAAAGATCATTCAGGCAAGCATTTTGAGTCAAAAAAAGTTGTGTAAGGTCATCCCTTTCCTAAAGGAGATTAGTGAACCAGTTGGTTTCTTACAATAATCTCATTGTTTCACAGTCTCCATTACTGATGCTGGGGGCTGGAGTTTTGCTGACTGGTGATGACTTAGGAGCCATTTACAAATGGCTCAAGAGACATGTGATGGACATCCCACCCCCATTCCAGCACCAGTAGCTTTCACCACTGTGGAACAGGGGTGCACATTGTGAGTCTGTGCCCTACTTCCAGCACTCATGACTTAATCGATTCTGCAGTGAGGGTGTGCATTTCCCAGCCCCCCCCCCCCCCCCCCCCCCCCCATCATCTTTGGTGGAATAAGGCCATCTTTTCAGGAACTCATAACTCACAGCCCCTCAAAGGAATCATGAATCATTGACTAAATTTTAGAAAGGTAATTTCAAAAGATTGGTCCACAACTATTCACTATAGCCCTCATATCATCCAATGCTGATTCAAGGTTGCCTCATGCCCCTAGCCACTCTCCATGGACCAAATTAGACTTTCAACTGTCAGTATTATTCATGCTTAGCTGAGAACTGAAGCCAACAAAAGCATTCACTTTGGAGGGAATCAAGTGGAGGGATCCTTCCTCAGAACTCTGAAAAGTGAGGTGAATTGTTGACATTGCTTGATTGGAATTTCTAAGTAATTTTAATAAATTGCTCTTTTTGTGATCTCTTTTGTCAATGTCTCAATGCTTATCTCAACAAAATTAAGAGCTGTGAAGTGTTTAAAGTCTCTGTCTTTGACAATTTAATGCTCTGTCAGCATGTCGCTTTTATAGAATTGTAGGAACAGCACTTTTTTTTCAAAGACATTTCTAAATTAGTATATTTTATTTTCTCCCAGCAGTTCTGCAATTATCATTTACATTGTATGTTTTATATGCATATTGTATGCTGGTTGAATGGTTATGCAAGGGGCATGAGTTGGTATCAAGTTGGCAAGGAGAGTTTGAGAGACCATAGTGAGTACATAAGAGTCATGAGTCAGCACTGAGTTGGCACAGAGCCTATGCAGGTCAATGGGGAGCAAGGGTGATTACTTAGATGATCTAAGAGCTTTTATTTCATTAGGATAAAGTCCCAGAGAACTGAGGCTAGCCTTCTAACAGCCCACCTGGCAGCTGCTCACCCCTGCAACTGCCTCCTGGGGTCAACACGCCTAAGGTTCACTAAATTTAAATTCATCAACTGCTTTTGTAATTTTGAATTCGCATCTCTGTCTCATTATGGCCTGCTTGTGGATTAGTAATTCACTAACATGCTACCATATCCTTGGAATGAAAATAAGGATCAATGTCCATGTAATGTGTTGCCATTTTGATCCCTTGCAAATACTGAATGAATTTTTATGTACTTGAGAAGGATATTGAAATGATTTGTTTACTGATTTTTTTAAAAAAGTTTATTCATGATCTCAAAAAAGCATTTTCTGTGCTTCATCACAGCCCAGTGATCAGCTGAGCCACTTTAGATTAGAATCCCTACAGTATGGAAACAGGACCTTCAGCCCAACAAGTCCACACTGACCGTCCGAAGAGCAATCCACCCAGACCCATTCCCCTACATATTTACCCCTGACTACCACTATGGGCAATATAGCATGGCCAATTCACCTAACCAGCACATTTTTGGACTGTGGGAGGAAACCTGAGCACCTGAAGGGTACCCATGTAGACACAGGGAGAATGTGCAAACTCCACACAGAAAGTAACCCTATGTGGGATTGAACCCAGGTCCTTGATGTTGTGAGGCAGCAGTGCTAACCACTGAGCCATCATGCCGCCCACTTAGGTCTAAAAGATCCCAAATCTGATCCCTAAGATGGCATACCTCAGTTAAAGGTGCAGTGGGGATTTATAACAAAAATAGAAATTGCTGGAAAAGCTCAGCAGGCCTGGCATCACCTGTGGAGAGAAATCAGAGTTAAGGCTTCCTTAGAGTTCTGGGGAAGGGTCACGTGAATCAAACCGTAATCAGTATTAACATTTCAAGTTGTGTGATCCTTCCTCAGAACTCTGAGAAAGCGTTAACTCTGATTTCTCTCCACCGATGCTGCCAGACCTACTGAGCTTTTCCAGCAATTTCTATTTTTGTTTCTGATTTACAGCATCTGCAGCTCTTTCGGTTTTTATTTAGTGGGGATTTAAAGTTGGCTACAAAATGTTCTTGTTCAAGATGGACAATTAATCAAGGTGTCTGCTCCTCACTGTTACCTATGAACTCTTCTCAAAACATAGAACTGTAGATGGTGTCAGTGGTCGAGGTTGGGTTCATTTGTGGTGTTAGTGCCCACTCTGTCCACAATTGAAAACTCTCTCAATACTTTCTACCTAACTTTATTGCAGCTTCATTTGACCAAGATGGCCTCAACTGCTCACTGGGCCAAAGATAAAGCATAGCAAATGCTTCGTTCAAGGCATTAATAAGTGTTTTATTCATCAACAAACAAATCTTTTCAATATCGTTTTGCAATACACAAAGCTCTGCAGAAATAGTTGTTCAGTATGTGCCAGGGAACAAAAGTAGACAGGCGGGAGGCTGGGAGAACATAGCAAGCCAGGCAGCATCAGGAGGTGGAGAAGTTGATGTTTCAGGTGTGATCCTTCTTCAGGATGGACAGAACAGAAGTGCAATGTTTCTGCAGGAGTTCATTTTGTGCTACAGTATGAAAAGGAAGACAGACTTTCAAATGTAGGCATTTCCTCTTCTGTTTCCAATTCCATTTTAATTTCATGATACACCCTGAAAAGTCTTCCTCTGCTCCCAACCATTTTCTCACCCACCAACCAGCTGAGAATAAACAGTGGTATGCTGGTTGCAAGAAAATAACAACCCACCTTTGATTCAAACTCATACCCATATGCTGGGAGTTCAATATTCTACCCTGCAGCCACTGCATAATAAGCTCCCTCTCTCCACAACCAAAAGAAAACTCATTGAATGCGAAACTTCTGGATATTTACGGGGCTCTGTTCTTTTCCAAAGAAAACTATTCATGGAGTTCCAATAGTCCTATTTAAATCTTTAGTTTTTAAGATAATCTGAAATTCACAAATCTTAGCTAGGATAGTGGGACACATACTTGGAGATCAGAGAATCAATTGAAAGAAATTTTGAAAGGAAGGACAAAATGTCTTAGCAGCCCTGAACATGTTCTCCCATCTTCCATTTGGCTTAAAATAAATCTTTTTATATTGTACTCTTTGTAGTTATATTGACAAATAAAGCAAAGGAAGCTGCCTTCTTTAAAAGGAAATGCTCATTCATTTTGAAATGTCAGCTTGAATGTGCAAATATCGAATAAACTCAAAACCAGGCTCCTAATACATGGACAATTAATACGTTAGTAACTTCTTGAAGACTGAACTTTCAGTATTACAGTAATTTTGCCTGACTCTAAAATAACAGCTGATTTATGTGATACTGCTCTAGTCAACAACTTTCTGCATTCCGCTGAAGCCAATAGACATCTGGCCCATGACCAGAATGAAGGTGTCCTTTCCCACCCTCCAAGGTGATGCCCTCGATCATATAGTGCTCCATCTAGTGGCCCTGTAGAGGCTTGCAAAATGTAACTGGTAGGGAAATTGAGTTTGGATATCAGTACTGAATCTCATAAAAAGCTAGACCAACCTACTGTGAACCGTTAACAGACCACCCTTAGGTAGATGCAGTAACTTCAACAAAACAAAAACATGGTTTAATGCACAAAAGGCACTGCCTTTTTTAAAAGATCTGAATAAATACCAAATTCTATTTTTATCAAAAGCTAAATGTGCCAATTTTTAGATCAAGCAGTTTTCACTTCCATCCCACAACAAAGTTCTGAAATCTAACAGAGTTTTCTTCTCAGCTTTTGTCTCATTTGCCTTTGGAGTATGCAATTTAGCACAAATTTTGCCTCGAGCTGTCAGCCACCTGCAATGTATTTTCATTCCCTCAACAGTAAAGTGCTTTGCACAAATCTGAATTTAATAAATCACCCTAACATCTGACAGAGTTTATCTCCAGGGGTCAGTTTGATTCCCAACATAACCCACTGACAGACAAAGCTGAATGGATAAGGCTTGAAATTTTAATACACTGAGCAAAAAGAAAAACTACATACAAATCGTACTTCATTCGACCCCTTGCTTTCCAAAATCTCAACTTTACAGTTCAAAAATAAATAGAAACACAACCTTAGCAGTCACTCTAAATGATTCAAACTGGAATTGAAAATTTATAGGACTTGTTATTTGGATATTATTTTCTGTAAGAAATTATACTGTTGACTAAAATTATTTTTAAGTGTCTACTACTTTGGGAATAGTAAGCAAGGACTCAGACTTATGTAATAATTTTTCCATACACAAAAAAACAAATTCATCTGTTAAAGTAACTGTTGCATTTACATTTGTACAAAAAGTATTTTGCTTGCTCAATACATTTAAATATCCCTGAAGACTGTATTTATTCACTGCCTCCAAGCAGTCAAATGTTTTCCTACAGAATGACTTATAATTATGTCACACACCAAGCATTAGCTAACAGAGCTCTTAAAACAAAATCACATGTACTTTAATACCAGGATAACAATTTTAGAAAACATATTCATTATAAAATCTCCCACAAATATTACATCAGAGCATTCCATTTTTTATTGATGCTTGCTCAATGCCATTTTCCCCTGGTTGTGCTAGTGAGACTGTTTTCATTTCAGCTGAAGAATGTACTTTCTCACATGGCATTGTACAATTGGATTCATCATTTTCCCAAACAATTCTCCTTCATAGCACAAATGGAAATTTTAAGAGTGTTACTCTTTTCTTGTGTCATGGAGAGCAACTGGGATCAAAGCCTACACAACATCAGAGGAAAAGTAACTGTACACTTTACTTTCAAAGAAAACCAATCGTAGGTCAGGGCAAAAGGCTCATTTTGTCCCCTGCTTGCTTCACTTATTAGATTACAATAATAAAACAACAGCCCAGTCCTTCTGGTGGGAAAGAAGTGACCCTGGAGTGATTTATAATCCTGTGAAGCCCTGTCCATTCTGCTGACCACACTTTATATAAGGGCCATATCTGTTACTTTAACTGATGTCTTCCTGCTGTGACAACACTGTGGGATGTCTGTCATCACACAAGCATTTCTGACACACCACATTATCTACATGAATTGCTGTTATGTTGGTTCAACAGAATTTTAACTTAATACAAAAATAGAAAGACAACTATATGAGATTTGGATTATCCAAGAGCAAATGACCACAAAGCAGAACAGATCTGATAAATAATTATTTCAGGGAACGCCCATTCGCGTTTTCACCATTATTTTAAGAAGAAGTTGAGTGTTAAAATGAATTGGATGTTTTAAGAAAGAAATTCCTCACAACCATGCAAGGCCAAACACCTCAGACTGCAAAGTTCATCACAAATTAAGAATGGGCTCCACTGTGAGATAAATCATGTTTGGCAGAATAAACCATCCATAGCAGTAATCGCCTGGTTTAGAAATGTACATCTGATCTGCAGTGTTATTCTGAACCAGAATCAGCATTCTGTAAATGGCTGATTTATCTAATACCAAAATGACTATTTGATTTCCCTTCCTCTTCTCAAGATAATATGATTTTCGAGGGCAGTGATATGATTCTTCGTGAGAGATGACAGCATCAGGAATTGAAACATTTTCAACTTTCACTTCTTCAATCAGCTAATGGTACCACATACAGATACGAGATGCAGACACAACACACCAACAATGCCTAAACTCCCAGCATCGTAAAAATAGCCACACTATGCTGAAGCAATATTTCCACTTCCCACACCCTCATTTTCTTTTCGAACTGAAATAGTGCAGTTTGGTCAACGCTGAATCATGAGTGATTATGTGTTAATGTGGGTTCTTAGCTGTCAGAACATAGAAAGTACAACTTTCCCCTCTCCGATCTGGAAAGAAAAGTAAATAATGGTGTAATTGACTTTGGACAGTTAGTCACCCCTTTCTTACTACCTCAGCAATTAAATATTGGGTGGGTCTCAACTCATCAAAAAGAAGTACCCTGAAGTGGTCAATTAACAGCCCCTTAATGGACTCAACTCTACCCCAGCCTGATTACCTCCTTTCCTGGCAAGGGAGAAAGATGGCTGGCTTTCCAGTTGGCCTGTCTGCCAGGTTGGACAGATCATTAGTTTGTCCCAGTCTGGTACCAATCAACAGCAGATATAGGGGAATCAAGAGGCTGACCACTGAACCCAATACCCCTGCTTTTGCTTCCAATCCTCTGAACATCTTCTCCCCACAATCCAATGTAGCAAGTTCCAAAAGAAAAAGACTTACCTTCTACTGTTGGATTTCTTGAGGTCCAGTTCTCCACCCGTGATCTTTAGGTTCCAGCAACTGATGGCCTCTGATTGAATGACAGCTTCTGATGAGGCAGGACTTCAATGTAGAGGCTTACGATTCACCAAGAGGCTAGGCTGGCCACTCAGCTCGTAACAAGCTGATTATAGCTCGATCTGGTGAGCTTTCTAGGAGCAGAGATTCAGTCACCACTAAACACACACATCCACGCACTCATCTTAGAAAATGGAAAATCTCAGCTGCATTGTTAATGTCTGCAATATTTCATTCAAGAGAAAGGGAGCACTTTTATTCTTGACCTCAGTAGTGTTCAATGTCAGTATAAGTTAATTGACTAACACAGAAGCAGGAATATCACAGTTCAAGATAATGCCCAATTTGAACAATAATGAGAACATCAAAATTAATTTTCCCAATAACTATATTCTGAAAGGCAAAGTCAAAACTTGATACAGTTCCAGATTTTCATTTTATTCTTGTAAAATAAATATGAAAATCTGTCCAAATCCTAGTCTAACAAAGTCATTGCTGCAATGGCTTCCACCAACCAAGCTTCACAAATCCGATCTTTCTAAATCAACTATACATAGGAATATAGGAAGTAGGAGTATGAGTAGCCCAGTTGGTCTGTCAACTCTGCTTCACCATTCAGACAATGGATGTAGGTTTGCTTGCTGAGCTGGAAGGTTCATTTTTAGACGTTTCATCACCCTACAAGGTAACACCTTCAGTAAGCCTCCAAATGAAGCATTTGCGGTGTAAGTTGCTTTCTATTTATATGTTTAAGTTTCCTTGGGTTGATGATGTCATTTCTTGTTCTTTTTCTCAGGGGGTGGTAAATGGGATCCAGTCAATGTGATTGTTGATAAGAGTTCCAGTTGGAATGCCATGCTTCTAAGGAAATCTCGTGCATGTCTCTGTTTGGCTTTTCCTAGGATGGATGTGTTGTCCAAGTCAAAGTGGCATCCTTCCTCATCTATGTGTAAGGATACTAGTGAGAGTGGGCCAGGTCAGTTTGTAGCTAGTTGACGTTCATGTATCCTGGAGGCTAATTTTCTGCCTGTTTGTCCAATGTAGTGTTTGCTACAGTTCTTGCAAGGTATTTTGTAAATGACATTAGTTTTGCTTGTTGTCTCTTTCAAGTCTTTCAAGTTCATTAGCTGCTGTTTTAGTTTGTTGGTGGGTTTGTGGGATACCATGATGCCAAGAGGTCTGAGTAGTCAGGCAGTCATTTCAAGATGTCATTGATGTAGGGGAGAGGGCTGGGGTTTCTGGATGTATTTTGTCTGCTTGTTTGGGTTTGTTGCTCAGAAATTGGCAGACTGTGTTCATCATAGGGAATGATGTCACCACAGGAAATGACATCACCAACCTAGGGAAACTCAAACATATAAATAGAAAGTGGGCTACTCCACCGGTGCTTCATTCGAAGGCTCACTGAAGATGTTACCTAGTTTGGTGACGAAATGGCTGAAAATGAACCTTCTAGCTCAGCGAACAAATCTACATCCAAAACCTCAACCTGAGTTACAAGTCTTCTCAAAACCCGCTAATTCAAACAACTACCTATCTCAACACCATTCTTCTCCACAATCCTCATACCCTTCAATGTAATTACTATCTAAAAGGTTATCAATTTTTGTCTTGAACATGTTCAATTCCAAAGGACTGAAGGAGTTCCTCCTTGCCTCAATCTTAAGTGGCCTGTCACTTATCTTGAGATTGTGTCCCCAGGTTTTAGACCCACGAGTAAGGGGAAACATCTTTTGTATAACTACATTGTTACACCTTGAAAGAGATGTGTATGTTTTAATGAGTTCACCTCTCATTTTTTTAAACTGAGGAGAACATAAGCCCAGTTTTGTCAATATCTCCTCATAAGGTACTCCTGCCATCCCAGGGATTAGTCTGGTGAACCACTATCTATGTCCTTAGGTAAGGAGACAAAAACTGTACGCAATCGCCTTGGAGTGGTTTTACAAAGGCTCAATATTTGCATCAAGCAATGCATTCATGCATTCATTTCTAAATTAAATTTAATAAATAGTAATAGTCCAGATGGGTTTATCAATAACTAATTCCCGCCTCAGGCGACTGACTGTGTGGAGTTTGCACATTGTCCCCGTGTCTGCATGGGTTTCCTCCGGGTGCTCCGGTTTCCTTCCACAGTCCAAAAATGTGCAGGTTAGGTGAATTGGCCATACTAAATTGCCCATAGTGTTAGGTGAAGGGGTAAATGTAGGGAAATGGGTCTGGGTGGGTTGCGTTTCGGCGGGTCGGTGTGGACTTGTTGAACCGAAGGGCCTGTTTCCACACTGTAAGTAATCTAATGGTGTGCCATAGGGATCGCGTACCAGTGATTGGATGAAGAAAATGAAGAAGGATCACATAAAAATTAGGTGGAAAACTAAGTGGTGAGGATGGCACGAAGAGTCTGCAGCGGGATATAGACAGGTTAAGCGAGTGACCAAAAACTTGGCAGATGGAATATACAGTGATTAAATGTGAGGTCATACATTTTGCCAAGAACAACTGAGGAAGTACGTATTAGTTACTGCAGAAAGACTGAAAAAAACTACAGAAAAGGGATTTGGGGATCTTTGTCCATGAATCACATAAAGCTAGCATCCAAGTTCAGTCAGTACTAAGGAAGGCAAGTGGAATATTGGCCTTTATTTCAAAAGGAAAGGAATATAAAAAGTAGAGAGATTTTGCTCAAACTATAGAAGGTACTAGACATTCTACTTTGGAATATTGTGAACAGTTTTGAGAGCCTTAACTAAGAAAAGATACACTGGCATTGGAGGCAGTCAGAGAAGATTCACCAGTTTGACACCAGATTTGGAGGAACAATCTTATGAGGAGAGGTTGAGTAGATTGGGCCTGTACTCATTGGTATACAGAAGAATTAGAGATGACCTTATTGAAACATAAAAGATTCTGAGAGGAGTTGACAGAGTAGATGAGGAAATGCTGTTACCTCTGATGGAAGAGTCTAGAACCACAGGTTCAGAATCTCAGAATAACAGGCTACTCATTTAAGACAGATATGAGAAGGAATTTCTTCTGTCAGAGGGTAGCGAATCTGTGGAATTATTTTCTACAAAGCATCATTAAGGTTCATTTATGAAATATATTCAAGACTGAGATAGACAGATATTTTTATATGTAAGCAATCTAGGGTTATGGGGAAAAAGCAGGAAAATGGAGGTGAGGTTTATTAGATTAGCCATGATGGGCTACTTCTGCTTCTATGCCTTTATAGTCTTAACTCTCAAATGCTAAAAAGAAATGTTACTGAGGCTGTGGCAGACAAAAAGGAAAACTATAAATGAACACAGCACCAATGCTTTCACCAGTATGGTAAGTAATTGAACTCATGTAAAATAAAGACTATGCTAAGAACTGCACAATTAGGAAAGTTAAAATATTTGATTCTTTTTAAAACTCTTTTCAGGGTTCGCTCATGATCCAATTGAACCATGAGATAATAAATTGCAGATCTTGAAAATATATCTCCTTACTATTATGTACTTTTGCTATTAAGAATAACTTTAAGAAAGCTTTAAGAAAAGGTACTTCTTCCACTGCTCCTTTTTTTCATTTATTTGGGTTAAAATTAGCATATTTTCCACAGCGCATGACTTGCCATTCAAGTATTTATGCAACGGAAGTTGAAGTAAAGAGAACTTAATTCTACACATTTATAGTTCTTTAGTCTTGTCTCTTTTGATCAAGCATTTGATAATGACATGGAAAAAAGTCAATAAAAATATGTTATCATTTGTAATGTTACATCAAACAGCCTGGCAAACTTTCTCAAACTGTCCTTATTTGCATATTATTGGCATTGAAATCAATATGGAATCAATGATGATTTTTCTTGGGAATGTTAGTCCAGCTGTAAAGGAATTAAAACATTTGGATCTTATGAGCCAGGGTTATTATTCTAAACACTGGCTCACACAATATAAAATCAGTGTTGATGTCAGCTTAGCAGCAACAACAAACCAAATATTGTGAAAATTAGTCCAAATTGTCATGTGACTACGTTAATTTTTTGAGGAAAGCAATCAATCTGTGCTTTGCCGTTTTTAAAAAACTTTTGAACATTTTCAGGATTTTCATTAGCATCTAGCATTTTATGTTCAAGGAACATTTCTATGTCACCCACTTCAAAGTAATAATTACAGCTGACACAAACGTAGGCTAGAGGTAGAAAACTAAGGTAGAGCTGCTTAGAATAACATCACAAAAGTTCAGGGACACTCAAAACTTTGTATCACATCCACTAAACAATCATAATATCTTGATTTTATTTTGGGTTTTACCTGCTCATACCATTTCAAATTGTTCAAGCCATTAATTAATTTTGTGAGCAATAACTGCTATTATAAAGATGAACACAGCAACCATGTTGAATCTTAAGCTACCCTCAAATTCCAACAAATAACTTTTCTTTATTCTTGGAGGGTAGTAGTCACAGGAAATATATTGGCTAAGAAACATGTTGCTTTTTTTTTAAAAAAAATGGTGGTTCGGATCTTTAATCTCCACCTCAATTATCAGGATAGATAAGTGTAACCTCCGTTTAACAACTCATCCACAGCACACCACCTCTGATAATGCAGTATTCCCTTGATACTGCACTACTGTGTCAGGGAGATTATAAGATCTAACTCTGTGATGAAGCTTGAAGCCACAACTTGCTGGCCTAGAATCAAGGGGTTTTACTGAGTGATTCAAGACATGAATAAGTGTGCTTTTCTCTTAAAATGGGAAAACTGTTTACTGTATCACTATATCATTGGTTTCTATGATGAAATAATGACACTATGTATTATGGACAGATGTTGACATACTTGAGTCACCTACAAATGGAACTGGGGTTTGTTACCTTATACATACAGGATACAATGTTGGACTTTTAACTTGTAGACTGGGAAACTGTGAAGATTTATAAGCACTTCCTTTAATACAATAATCACAGAGATTCCAAAGGAGCAATGCACTTCCACTTCAGATTTGAAAGCACAGTTACCAAATATCCAAGAAAACACACTGTAATTTTAGCCCTATCCCACTGTGTATCTGAAACCAGCCATTAAGAAAGGTTAAGTGATGGCAACTTTTCAAAGCAGTTGGTCGTATATTCAGCAACTCCAGCAAGTATAATTTTATGACAGCACTTAAAAGCACTTGCCCTCCATCTTACAGGTACATTGGTTGCTTTCTCTCTACATTAAAATGTTTAAAATCAACAGAAACAGATATGGTGGGGCTCAAATAAATGTTCTCACCACAGACAGCCATATACCTCACAGTTCTTTATAGAAATTTCATAAACTGTCAAGCATATTTTGAGGTGTCCTGGGAAACAAAGACACATTGATACAGAGTGCACATTCCACTGTCCTCGCTTTGCATGGGGTGTGTCTTCTGAGGTCAATAAAGAGGCCTAGACTCAGCAAAGTTTGAGGGTAGTTAATGCATTTTATTTACTGTCTGTCAACTTTTATGGAGTTTTTTTTTGTTCTTGCAATATGCAGCCTTAGTGCGAACTTCAGACATTCAGGATTATTATTAATGTATTCAGAAGTCAGTTGAAAAGGAGTTCTACTAGAAAAGTCTTTACACGAAAGAGATTGAATGAAGCGAGAAGATGAGGTAGGTAGCAAGAGGGTGTTTGGCAAGATCAATAATTTAAAAAACTTACTCAGGAACACACTTTGATTCAGATTGTCATTTTCTCCAAGTGTTCCACAAATATAACTCCATACTAATTATATAATTTCAATGCATGCTGTGGTATGGTCCACAAGTTTCCATTGTTTGATGCTTATCGTTAACAATGGATAACATTTTCCCAAAGTATCTGGTGCTGTATGATTGAGAGAAGTCTCTGGCCAACCTTTGTACTCTTCTGTTAATTAAAACAACTTTGTTTTGTAGGTGGGGAGGGGGTCGGACAGAGCTGTGTTTGTTTCCACTCAGCCTGTACAATTAATCAGTCAGCTTCTTAGGAACAATGAAGAGTGACTGCTTAGAGGCCCTGGTGTTGAGGCAGTCAGCAAGTAAAATGTACATTTCCAACTGCGCATAGCCAACAGAAATTAATTTGCCAGTCTTCTCATGTCAGGTAACATGAATAATTATTATTGCCACATGGAGACAAGTCTCCCTTTAATGATTGTCTGCTTGGGATCTCTGTTTAAAGGTGGCAGAACAATCCCTTATTAATGTAACTGATTGTTGATTTATTTATAAATCAGTAATACCTTTTCAGTAAATATTAATATATAGATAGTCTTGGGCTCAGTAATTTGTTTCATCCAATATTTACTCAGATGGATTTTTTATATTCACATTATTTAAACACCACCTAAAAGTTAGAGTTCATAACATTAGTCAGGTGCCATCTTTGTTATATCTTTTCATAAAACAAGCTGAGAAACAGGAACGATTTTCTTTTGACGAGCATTACAACATTGAAAAGGCATCTGGATGGGTACAGGAATAGGAAGGATTTAGAAGGATATGGGCAAAATGCTGGCAAATTGGACTAGATTTGTTGATAATAACTGGTTGGCATAGCTGAGTTGGGCCAAAAGGTCTGTTTCTGTGCTGTATATCTCTGACTCTATGACTCCTTGACATGCCTACAGGCTATGAAGAGTAACCTACTTCTATACAAAGCATTTAATACAGTACAGAGTTCCAAAGCCTTTAGTGATATAGCAGTCACCAAGCCATTGGAACAAAGCTGTGGAAATACCTGGGTTTGGGGGTGGGGGAAAGAGGGCAGGGGGTGTGGAATGGGTGGACAATACAATGGAAAACGAAGAGAGTGTTCCAGCTGAATCTGTATGAATTACCTTGTGTGACTGATGTGGTTAAGTAGTAGTACTCTTTCTTTGAAGAGTTTCATTTGAAGTCCTATTCCGAGACTGCAGCACAAAAGCCAGGCCTGATGTACCAGTATAATATTAAGCGTGTGGTATTGGTTGAGAGGAATCATGAATGGAAGTTCTTGTAGACCCTCTTGGATGGAAGTCAGAATGCCATGGCACTGGTTCAACTTTCTTTTAAAGAAAGACCTGTGTTTCTAAATATTGTTGAATCAAACTGTTCAGGAATGTTTTTGCACACGTCTGGAGCAGATGGGACTTAAATGCAGGTGTCGTTGTCCAGAGGTAGGGACAGAATCACTGCAACACAGGAGCCTTTCTAGGATTAAACCAGGCATAATTACCTTTAAAACACTCCCATCTGAGCTATTTGGACCAAGTATATTTGGGTCCAACTGTAGAAGATGAGTTGGTATCCTGGTTAATAATTGCCTCTCAATTGATATCAGGTTAACTGGTCACTATCACAATGCCATGTGTGGGAGCTTGCTGTGTGTGACTGAGCAGCCAGGTTCTCTACAACAGTGGCTACCCTTGGGGAAAGTGTAATTTCAATGTGAATCTTCCTTTCACTATCTAAGTACTATTTTGGGAAACGGAATGCCACAAGCTATCCGTAGCCGACATAAATTCAAAGACGACTAATAACTCTCTTTAAACATGAATCCAGAGTTCTCTTTAAGTCTGTAATAAGCGCTTTTTGATCTCCAGAACTTCTGAGGTCTTTGAGAAAGTGAGAGCGCCTTTCCAATTCCAACACCAAAATTATAAAGTCTTTATAAAATTCTTTTGATTGCGCAAGCATCAGGAAGTCGCCGAAAATGATTGAAAAAAAATTACACAGGAAACGAAACTTTGCAGGGGGGTTTGCTTTGCTACCCTGTCAGTTCACTTCACATTTCTGCTCCAGGGGCTGAGAGCTGGGTGGTCACATTGCCTGTTGGATTCAGGTCGATCACTGAGCAATCTTGAAAACTGTTCAGATGATTCACCACCCTGTTTTGAGGTCCCCCCAAAAATGACCTCATTGTATTCTATTCCAGTGGTTTGGCACTGACACTGTATGATGTGGAGGCTAGGGGTAGCAACAACACAGTTAACATGATAAAAGTGGAACATGATAATCCCCTGAAATCCATGTCTTTACGCCGAAAGCTAGTCTCTTAATCTTGTCCATTTGATACCTTACGACCGGTTGCTCTTTCCAAAAGCAAAAGCTAACGTTAATTTGTGTGCGGGGTCTTCACTCATTAAATTATGCTTTTCCAGTGCGTTTGGCGAAACAATTTTGTAGGATGCTAACATTTCAGCGCATGTTTTCATTTAAGGCCCACTGGAACTGATTCTAGCTGTCAAAAGTGAATATCCCCAACCAACAACCACCCCAAGTCTTTGGGAGCCCATTCAAAAGTGGACGTGATGCATTACGCCTGTCCAATTTTTTTTGTTTCAAAACGAAAATGTAATGGAAAAAGTAATGTCTCTTCTTTTTTGAGGCATGAAAGTCGTTTGTGTTCTTCTCCAAAGAACTAGGTCATCTGCTCATAATTGCAAATCATGCAATAAATCATTGGGCTCCAAAGATGAATTCCGCTCCAATAATGAAACAATGCTTATTGGCATGCCATGTCAGCTCAATTTAATTCACTCTCCATTCAGAATAACCAATCCACAATCTGCAATCCGAGGACGACACCAGATAAATCACTCGGCTAAACGATGGCCTTGAAGGATCATGTGAACCTCTTTAAACTTCTGCTGTTGATTTCCCAGCGATACATTTCATATTATATTTACCACTCCGGGATTGAAATCTCCAATGGGGCAGCATTAAGCTTAGAGAAAGTCCATCTAAGCAGCTCTCCCGTGCACTGGGGAATAATGACTGGAGACCTTTTATTTATCATGCTTTATTTTTGTATTCCCACTGCACTTTCCGAAAGATTGCTTAAGCATTTTTCTTCAATTCGCATTCGTTTTGACAGATTAAACGATTTGATGTCAAGCTTTGGCTTCTAACTTGCTGAGTATTAAAATAAAAACTTATCCAGACCGTCTATCACGTCATTAAACAACTATGTTCTTTTTTCTTCGTTTATAGTTATTAATGCTGTTAAAATATTGTCCCCTCTCACCCTTCAGGTTTTCATTACACTTTGCAAACTTAAGAAAACTTTGCGCCCGGTCTCTGAACTTCATTAAAAACGCATTCGTGTTTTTGGAGTTTATGGGGAATTGTGGCGTAGAAGGGACACTCAGTCTGTATGCATATTTATTACACAAACAGGACTGTTCATTTGCAAGTAATTGTTGATGGGAAATATGATGGCTATTCTAATGTATTTTTTTAATCAGATAGTGGGTTCCTTCAGATGCGGAAATTAAACAATATAGTACAACTTACTTAAACACAATTGTTCCCTTACTAAGTCTAAGCAGTGTGTTATTATTACAGAGAGCATTCTGATCAAGGATGTCAAAGTTGCACTTAAAGAGAAGTAGCGTCAAGGAATTCGAAGTTATGAAATGGTATTTTATCAAGCACGTTCTGCGTTCGTGTATACCCAGCATTTGAGCCTCTCTGTCCCCCCCTTTCGCACGTAAACAGCAGGCGAAATCCCACCCCGTCCCGTCCCATCCCAATCATGTCTTGTATTGGTGTCTCTGGCATCCGGAAAGCAATTCATTCCTCTTTCCCCATCCCTCCCTAATTCTACTAGCACCTGAAAAACTGATCTTTTTAATAACTGTCTGGGGCTATCCAGCCAGTTCGGGGACCGCTCCACCCTTCTGTACAGCAGGCCGCCCAAGTGCCTGGTAGCTATCAAAACAACTGGATGGTCTGGGCCAATGGAATTAAAACATACCCATGATCCAAATCATTCTGTAACCTGCTGTGGAAGTCAACAGCTCACTGGCAAATGACAGTCGAACTGTTCAGCTCCAAAACTAACCGATATTTCAACTCCTCTGATTTACTTCCAATGCCCTTTCTAATGAAATTGCTTTTTCGAGTTTTTTTTTGTTTGGGGGTAGGGGGTGGTAGGTAAAACAAGTCTAATGTGCGCCGGCGGATGTTTCAAAAAATGACCTAATTGCATTCTCCTGACTATTTATTATGAGAGATCATTTCAGCCACTTGCAGCCTACTGAATGAAATGTTTGTCCAGCTTTCACCTTATAACGCTAATCACGGCATTTATTGTGCTGACTATATGCAGGTTCTGTTTATACAGCAGGGGAAACAGCAAGCAGACAGGCAAATCTCCCTAGTTGGTTACACTTTTAGCAAACTGTAAATGCAACAGAAATATATTCACACCACTTTGAGAGCATGCTGAAGTTTCTGATGGGCTAAGTAGGAAGCTTGAATACTCGGGAACCAAGTCTCTTTCTGTTGCCCGGACAACATATACAACCTCCCCCTTTTATCTCGAGATATTCTCAGATCCATTCCAAATTACAAACTTCAAAGTAACTGCGATTAGCGGCGATCTATCCAGCAGCGAATGGGGCAACGAGGTGCTATTGCCAAACACTGACTGTAGAAGTCAGCCAAACAGGCCGGCAGATCGTCAAAATCGCCGCTTGAAGATCTCCGCTGACGCGGTCCTCGCAGGTGAAGGGTTACCATCGGGGTCGAAGTGTTGCTCAACTCCGTTGTCGCTCGTCCAAACCCAATCAGTCAGGGGCCAGGCTTTACCTTCCCAGGACTGAGTCTTTACATGTGAAAGAGAGAGAGCGGAGCTGTGTTTGTAATCGCTGCTGAAAACTCGTTGACTGTGTCTGTCTTTCCTCCCCCAGCAAGACAGTCAGACAAAAGCTGAAATGTATGAAACACGGCAATCCATCACCCCGCAGATGGGAAGCAGGAGCCGCGCGGAGCTAGAAAATGACTTGCCTACCCACTGTTAACAATGGGCGAGATCAGTGAAAGGTCATTGGGACGTTCCTTCTTGTAGCTATCTTACACCACTCAAGTTTGAAAAAGAGTCGGACGATACTTACTTAAATTCTAGCCCTGTCATTTCCAATTTTATGCTTTTTGGTCATGCTTGTATTTAGATTCAGCAACAGCTATTCAGCATATCAATCCTAATTAGAGGATCTGGGGCTGCAAAGGACGGGCGATGGGCGATTTGCATAATCTAATCATAAATACGCAGTGATACATATTTCCAAATGCGTTCGTACAATTATCTTTCCATCCTTGGGGCAATCATATTAATATGATTAGGCAATATTTCTGGAAAAAAAAACAGGCAAGTGTGCACTCTTTTTAACCGCAGCTTAGGGCGCTATGAAAAATTAATTAATTTCTGAAGAAAATCAATTTCTGTACGTGATCGTATTAAAACCAAAGCCTAACCAAGACCCAAGTCCTGTCTCCTTCAAGTCTTCTTGGAGTGGGTTGTCAACTCTATGGAGGTAAACATTACGATCGGTGTGGTGACAAGGGGTAGTGTAGATCTTTAATATTGGGAGATGGGGGGGGATTTGGAGGACTACAAATCCAAGCCAATTCTGCACATTTCTCGAATTTGCCCCCTAATTGAAGCGAGTCTTGATACACAGCAGAATCCGCCTTCAGCCACTGTAATTGATTATTCACTAATTCACTCCCCAGCAGTAATACATTCAAAAAAAAACATGACAGTAATATTACATTGCAATTAGCAGTCTCCCCCCCCCCCCCCCCCCCGTCCTTCTGAAATATTATTTCACAGCACATCAAGTGAATCGTTATACACACTGCATTGGACATTTGGAGAAGGTCGCTGCATGATAAAAAGGTACTGGTGATGCAGCTTGGATTATTCATAGCCTTGAATTGCAGTCTAAACAGAATCGAGAAGGAGGAGGGGCCGTTGTGAAGCACCACTGTCTCTTTAAAGGTAGCCCCGACCACGACTCTTGGGTTTCATTGAAGCGCCGCGTTAGTTAGCGGCTTTGTGAGCCAGAGAACACATGGGGGTAAGTATTAACCCATCAACTGCTGACCACCGGACATTGAGAAGTAATGCTGAGCGCTTAAAAGAACCAAGTTAAGGGTCTCCGTTCCATTTACTTAAAAAATGAGAAACAAACTGTATTTGCAAATATGCATTGAATCAGTGTGTCTCTCTCTCTCCAAAACCTGCAAGGCAGTTAATACAGTAACAGAAAGGAGCACATTAAAGACTCCACGGAGATTTTGTTTTATATAAGTACAATTGTCTACTCAAGAGGTCGAGCTCAAAACGAGATGATTTGAAAAATGATTCTATTGGATCAGACTGCGCCATTTTGCCTTAATTGGCATTAAGGCCACTTGAGTGAATTCTGCACTGTCTCATTTTTCAAGCAGTTTGGTTCCCACCCTGATCAGCCGTATGTCGTTCCTTTTTGAAGTTATTATTATCCCAATTCCCGCTTGGATGCGGTTGCTGGGTGACTGGTATCTTAGCACCCATTTCCACTCGATATGATCTGAATCTGATCCAGCAATTCCCCCAATGGGCGACATAAAATAAAGCGACCACACAGCTTCCCTCACACAACAAAAAAAAATCTGCACGGATCAGGCAGAGGGAGAGAGAAAAAGTTGTCTTTTTTCGTCCGACTGTTCTTTCCCTCACGTAGGCACAGCAGTCCTAACTACCGTCAACTTTAAATACACTTGATAAACACACAGTGTCTTCTCCCGAAACTAATCTATGAACGTTATACCAGAAGTATTAAAAAGCATGTTGCCGGACTGAAAGCAGAACGGCCAGCTCAATGCAACAGTGTCGATGGCATCAGCCCAGATCATTCCTCTCTAAACATCTCACACTTGTTCTGTGAGCATTGGCATCTCCGTATTGAGAAGTTCTATTCTACTTACAGAAAAAAAAACAAGCAGAAAAGTTTTAGCGCGGCGTAATGCAGCCAACGTCAAGTTTGTGAGCGTGGGGTTGCTTAACTTTGTGTTCTTGCAAAGACCATCAATTCCAGTTTGCTGTCGATTTATGATAATATAATTGGACTTCATTAAGAGATGGGCTGGGAAAGAAGGAGAAATGATGCTTTGATCGCAGGGAGGCCTTGACAGGAACAAGAGTTCGATCGTTCTTGTCTTTTTTATTAAACTTTAATTGAAGTGATTTCACATTACCAGCGGTGGGAATCATTTCCAGTTTTGAGGGCTCAGTTTGCAAACAGGCTTGGCACTTTGAGCCGCGTGTTCCTCTGTAATTCACGGCATTTAACATAACCTACCGGTTAATAGTACAATAATGGCATGTTTGTTTGAGTTTTGGTAGTTTGGTATGATACCTCGCACATAACAGCTGAAGGGATGCAGCCCCTTTAATCTAGTCTTTTCAAAGTGATTTGATTGAAATACCGCTTAGAAACCATGACCTTTTGATGACACCCCCTGGCAGCAGGCGCATCTCGCTGTCAAACTATCGGATGACACCAAATGGCATCACAAACAACAAATGAGTTAGCAGTCCCACTGTAAGAGAAGTGGTCAGCTAAATGGTGTTACAGTGCAAGGATCCAGGCTGCTCACTGTCTGATGGAAGATTCCTTTAATTCCGATTATGTGGACGCTTGCATTTTCAGCCATGATGCAATGCTTCCTGAAATAGTTCAGAGCGATTGTGAAAGTGATTGATATCAATCTTCACAGCCACTACCAGGTGCTTTGAAAGGCAATTATAGGCTTGTGTGTTCCTGTATTATCCAAGCAACTCGCTGCCATTAAACTCCCATGTATCACTGCATTAAAGAACGGCCAGCCCACCCCCATATACACATACGCAGAGTTTTATTGCGGGCATTATGTCAAAATTACTGTTCCCTTATTACTCAATAGCCAATTATTGTTCCAGTACTGATTCTAATCTAAGTGTACTTAACTTTGAAATGATCAGACTTTGGAAGTACGCACATAAAGTTGTGCAGGTTGATTAGTCTTTTGTGATATAAAATATGTGGCCCTTGAGCCTTTTTTATTCAACAACAGAGCCTTTATTAAAATATATGTTTATCCAACAATCTGAAATTATGTAATAAAAGCAACATTTAAGGGACGTTAGCTGTCCATCAACATCATGTAACAACTTCCTGTCAGCTTGACAACTAAGCTAATGTCTCAGAAATCCTTCACTCTTAAGCATCCTGTCTGTACCTCCTATTAATGGCTACCTTTTCTAAGATGATTCTCTAACCATGTCACATCAATTGCGAAGCCCATTTTGCTAAATTACTGAAAGAAACAATAATTGTTCAAAGAACAATAGCTCTTGCAAAGGACTCAAAGCAAGTCATTTGACACTAAAGTCATCCAGCATACTTTCTGGGGACAATTGCTTTCTTTCAATTCAGAACAAATAAAACAGATTATTTCAGAAATCACAGACAAGTTTTAGGGTAATTATAGAAAACATTATTTAAGAAGTCTTTACCATGCAAGGCAGTCCTTCAATCTGCTCGAATGTTTATTAGCATGATAAGCATTAATAACATTCCAAACTGTCATTTTCCTTAAATCTTTAAAAAAAATATATACTCTCCTTATCAAACTGTTGCTATCAGACTCCAGCATGTGAAATCAAGCAGTAATTCAAGCTTATGACATAATTGCTTTTCGATGTCAGTTGTGGTCTTTTTCGTCATAAACGGAGCTTCCTTTCCGATATCTATTTCATAAAAATATGCCAGTTTCTGCCACATTCAAGCGATAATATAAAATATAGCATTGCCTTTCAATAATGCTGCCATTGATATCACAACTGTCATCTTCCTATTCTTTTTTTCTCACCCTGGACTGAGTATAAATTACCTATAGGTAAAGAGTCACATCAGTAGAAAAAAAGTTGCATTTCTCTCCCTGTTTTAGCCTATTGCCTCAATCACCTCCATAATAAACTAATTAGCAGGCATGAAATAGTTACACACTTCAGGATTCTTCTACAAATGTCAGTCAGTGGAATATATTTGCACTTTTTCCTTGTACAAAAACTAATATGAACAATGCAATGGATCACAAAGTAGGTCAGAAATGATGAGATACACCTGTAAAACTTCAGATAATTACAATGTAACACCTCTTATTTTTGGTCTTTCGCTGGATTTCTGATGGAAATGCAGCTTGTACCATGAACAGTTTGATGGGGTACTCCTATACCTGTGTCTACTTAGACTTTGGCACCATAAAGTTGAAATTTTGCTGTTGTCATTGAGACTTGGTTTTCACTAAAATTGTTCAGTTTTCCCTTACAGAAGCATTTTTTTTTAAAAAAAACCTTTCAAAGGAGGAAAAAAGTTATACATTTGACAATTACATTTGAAATTGTTGTACTGTTCCTGATATTATGCAACACTATTTTTGTAAGTAGTATACAATGCATGAGCTTATAATGTGGAATATGATAATGACAGCAGTAGCATTTATTTAATTGCAAAACATAATGTAGAACAAATTTTCATTTGTCTGTCAACCTGGATAGTTCCTGAAAATGTACCATTTTCTCAGTAATATGAGACATTGAAGACTTTCAGATGTTACATTTGAAAATTTAAAATTGTACAAAGAATCCAAGTCATGGGTTTATGATTAAAAATAGGAGAGAAAATCAGCAGAGACACCCTTGGCTTCCTTAAATTTACTGTATCCATCGGGGATATATTTAGATAATTTTCAACAAAAAGTATTGAGTTCTAATTAAATATTTCAACAGAAATATGTGTATTGGAGTCAAGCACTAACATCAATGTACATAATAGCCCAAGGAATCATTCCACCACTGCAAGAAAACTATCATGGTATATACACAGTATACATTAAAGAAAGTATAATTTTTGGACATAGTCAATATGTTGGTAATGTATAGTTTACTTCACCAGTGAAATAACATATTATGCATTCTGCTCAAGCTCTTATGCATGATCCAAGAATATTGATACATTTGATTATGCATTCATCTATTCAAGTAATGTGCACTGAATACTGGATTTGAACAATGGTATAATGTATTTTCACAGAACAAGATTCATAAAGTAGGAACTTGCTGACAATATTAAATGTTATGCCCCAATTCTAAAAGAAAACTGGTTGAAAAGTGGTTTTGTGTGTTAATTATGTAGCAGCCAATAATGGTATATATTAAAATATTAAGCAAATTATTTCCATATAAACAAGGTACTTGAATACAATACTACTTAAAAATGTGCACAGCAAGTCCGCTAACCAAAGATTTAATGATCTTCAAGGCAAAATTTCAGCTTTTATCAAATATTTTCGTTAAAATTTAGAGCAATAGTTGAGCACTTTCAGATGTGCATAAATCGATTATGTATTTGCCAGTGCAAAATAATATGTCACATCCCATATTACTGCATTAAGGAAAAGCTTGTCCTACTGTACAGTAATGCATGCAGTAATTGTGCAGTGTATGAAGGTTCTCCACTCAGTAAATATTTTATGCTCCATCACAGGATTAAACTGTGATGAAAGAAACTAAAATCATACATATAACAAAAATAAACACTTGTCAATTGGAGGTGGGGGTAAAGTTATGATTTTCAAAACAGTTTATCACTGTTCCACTGGATATTATGAAGTCATTTTCATCATTGCATTGTGTTAACTTTTTGATTATCTGAAGGGTAAATTGACGCAATACCTCTTTATGCACCAATGAGCATTAAATGACAGAGGTGGCCAAACAAGGTACCATAACCTTGGCTAATTGGGCATAAGCTCTATGCTTTGATAAGATTCTAAAACAGGGTAACACAACATTTTCTTTCCAAAAAGAATATTGTTTGCATTCACATTCTAAAAACCATAGCAGCCACAGATCATTGTGAACTTCTCAACAAGAGAGGCTAAGCATCATCTATTTCACCTTACCTATATCTTAATATGATATATTTCAATAAGGAATTACCAAGGTAACATATTTTAAAGTAACTCTTCCATGGGATGAGATCATGCATCTGAACACTGGTCTACATTATGTCAGAAAAAGGTAACAATATGTTCCAATTTACTATTCGGTTCTCCAGAAAAAGAAATGTCAGGCTCAGTGATAATAAGCAACAAATAGAAAAGTATTGTTTTTAATGTTAATATTGCTTTAAACTCTGAAAGCTGGTTTATATTTTAAAAAGAAAACATGGATACTGGTTCAATTACTTTAAATCAACAGAAACCTGATGAGGGCAATGAGAGAGAGTTATCAATGTGGGTGCTGTGAATGTTGTCCTTCCAACATGTGATATAGCCAGAACTCTCTTTAAAATTGATATGGATCATTAAAGAGCACATTGTACATAAGAACTCAGTGACGTGCCATATATTCTAAAGCAAGAAAAGATCAAAGTAAAACTATTAATGGGTGGTGTAAAAGCACAATTGTTGGCAGCCATCTGGTACAGCTTGTTATTTTAGAACACATCATGCAAGTGAGGGTATACTCAATGGCTTTTTATTAGTTTAGGCATTTATTCATGGAAGTCTTTCACTATTGGGGATGAACAAAAGGTATTGCCAATTACACCTTATCTCCTTTGAAACTGATGTTACTAGTAATTATCCAAGGGCTAGATAAACACAATCCTTTTGTAATGTTAAACTTTAGGAGGACTGACGTGAGCCAGCAGAAAATGTGTAGAACGTTGTAGGAAACATTTCAACGCTTATTATTGCAGAATGCATGACTGCGATTCTCGAGTTTGCCTCTAACAAGTACTTTCTTGAAAGTTGTTGCCAGTTTTTAAAGGGGAGGAAGTTGCAGACACATATATCCTCCAAGAAACTACTTGGAAATTTGTTTTAGAATACGTATGTGAGAGATATTATAAAGCGTTAACTTAAAGCTCTGTTTAGAGAACAAAATAGGGACAAAAGTTGTCATTTGGGACTGACTTTCTTTTTCAACTTGATAAAAATTCGATTCTTTTAAAGGAGGATAAAGAGAGGGAGAACATTGCAAAGCTCCAGAACAGGGTGTAATTAACATACCCTTACGTACAATAGATTTTTGCCAAAGCATTTTCTTGTATTGGAAGATTATTTCTTTCAACTCCAGTTCGAAGTTTTCAGAAAATCCACTCAGGTGGATCCCACTCCGAAAAGGTCACCTGTGGCCCGAATGCACGTTAGGATTGGCGATGATTATCTCACTTTAGGGCAAAGCTTTCTGATCGAATCAGCAGGTGGGATTAGAAGGGGAGGGGGGACCCAGTTGGTGTATAATGTAGAATAAAGAAATTAGGTTTTTATATGTATACACACACATACACACATATAGGTGTCAGTTAAGGTACTTTAGCCATCAGCACCGGTATTCGGGAGCCAAAAGAAGGGGACACGGAACAAGTGGCGCGTTACAATAAGTTCCTAGAACCGTTGGGTGCCTGTAGCGTTTCACACAGTTTGGGGAGTTTGCCCAAGAGTTGTTCAAATGGCTGGACCTCGAGAAAACACCCCTTTGGAAATTCGTAACTTAAAACTGAAACCGCCCGGCTGGAGGTTTGAGGGAGTTAACGGAGTAAGGGTGTGTGTGTAAAATGGGGGTAGAAGGTGGGGAGAGAAGTTGTAAGGCTATGTGAGTGTAAGGGTGGAGGGCTAGGGGTGGGAGTGGAGCGGGAAGGGGAGAGATGAGGAGGAGGGAGATGAGGAGGGGAGAGATGAGCGGGAGACCACCTCTTTAACCTTTGTAAGTGGGCACAAATTACTGTCACTTTTATCACTTTTTTTTAACCGGCCTTAAATTTCTGCTGCTAAGGAAAATAAGAGTGAAACTTTCCTTTTGTTTGCAGGGGAGGGCGAAAGATTTGACAGGGAAGGCAAGTTGCGGGGAGCTGTTGGGAGTGAGGACTGGTACCTCCCTTTCCCTGAGCCCGCATTGTTGGCTGTGTTGGTCTCTCTCTCTCTCTCTGGTCACTAGGAGCCTCTCTGTTCCCCACCTCACCCACCCCTCCACCTCTCTCTCCTCGATGATCATTGCTGGCTCTGATCATAGCGTGGCCCGGGACTCTGTCTCTCTCTCTCTCTCTCTTACCTGGCGTTGGTGCAGTCGTTGTAGAGGATTTCGAAATCCTTCCTGGAGATGAGCTTACAGCGGTTGACCCCGGGCTGGATGGCGCCCAGACCCCGCAGGATCCGCACTTGCTCCACGTTGCAGACCACGGGCGTTATATCCAGCCTCTTCAACTTGGTGTAGACGGTGTGCAGCCCGCCGACCAGGTGCTTGAGGAAGAGGTCGAAGGCCTGGGGCAGGCAGATCAGCTCGTGTCCGTCCACGGTGAACGAGGCGACCTTGGCCCCCCGCAGCTCCACCATCCTGCACTCGTTGTTTTGCGGCGTGTTCTCGACCGGAGACGGCGTGGAGTACACCGGCTTGGTGCCGCCGTCCGCCCGGAATAAACTCTGCGCTGCCCCCGCTGTCCCTGGCCCCGCGGCAGCTGCTCCGGCCGCCGAGGAAGTGATCGCAGGAGAGGATGAAGAGGAGGAAGATGAGGAGGATGAAGGAGTCGAGACTGGAGTGTGATTCACCGGAGCTGGCGGGATCAGTGCAACCGGAACGGCCATGCTGGTACATAGAAAAATTGGGGGGGGGGAGGGGGGTTGGGGGGGGGGGGGGGGGGAAAGGAAGAAACAACACAAAAAAAAATCCCCACTATATTTCTCCTCTTGAACAACACACGTTCATTTAAAAACAATGTGACTGATCAAAGTTGCTCTCGGCTCCTCCACCCGCCTGTTGAAGTTGTTATTATTGTTGTTTTGTGGAGAAGAAGCGGAGAGGAGGCGAAAGACTGTCGGACAAACACACACACACATAACACACACATAAACATCAAAAGGAGGAATGACATGTCACACGGTATCCCGGGGGCGGAGCAATTAACTTTCCAGCCAGGAATAAATCAAATAGCACCCTATCCACTCGCACCGAGAGAGAGAGAGAGAGAGACAAGCGAGCAGCTTTCTCAGGTTCCGCACAGCCAAGGAGACAGCGAGTTTCAGAGCCCAACCGCGCCCGAGTTTACAAATAAATCACTTCTCGGATCTGTTAATTGCAATCTCGTGGAAACGCCGAGGGATCAACTCGCCAAGTAGCAAGCAGCAGATATCCACCCACCGCTGAACAGGATAACCAGGCAGTATCGCGATTACGCAGCCCCCACTTTGGAAAGAAAAAAATCCCAATCAAACTGAAGATGATCACCCCCCCCCCCCCCCGACACACACACACACACACATATGCACAATAAATTACTGCAAGTCCATTCCTCGGTACATTGGAAACATCATTGTTGAAAGTCAAGAGATCAACTTTGCAGCTACATCAGATTCCACACACAGCTTGTCTCCCTCTGTACAGCAAAGGTGGGACGGGGGTGGTGGTTATGTGGGTCTCTACATCCTCCCGACGAGTTACCTATTCAGCTCCATCGACGCTTTGTTTTTGGAAACAGGATAATCAATGTTGTGGCGCAATTAGAAAATGTGCGTTCAGACCCGGAGAGTAAACAGTGCGCAGCCTTCCTATGATTTTATATGAAAACAACAAGAAGTACCAAAGTTATTAAAAACACACCAGGGCAGAGCAACCAGGTCAAACTTTCCCAACACTGGCTGTCTGGGCTGGGAAATTCTATCCTAACCATGGGAATTTGTGACCACAAACTCATACCCTCAAATCGAGCGAATAACTGCGCAGGATCGATTCTCGAATCTGAATTCTATAGACAAATATGAATCAGACAGCATGGATGTGATTAGCAGCAGTGGGATGGAATTTATACCATCCATTGTGCAGGTCCGCTCTTTGATCTTGTTAAGATTATTCTTATCTAAAACAATATGATTGAGTGGTCCAAAGTTGCTTGGAATCCACCTTGCTGGGGAAGAGACGGAAACAAACGGAATGAGAAACTGACTAAATACGACTCGTGGGAGACTTTTCCCTTCATTTTATTTCTCCTTAAAAAATGCTCAAAGATAAAAGGGCCGGTGTCTGTGAGTGCAGGGGACAATTATTAGTCCTGACGTTAAGTGAAAGATATTTACCCTCCTCCCCCTTTTACTTGAAAGGTGGCCACCGATGAGATTTAACATAAAGAATGGCCAGCCTTTAAGTGCGGAAGCGGCGGATTGTGATGCAAAGCAGATCAATAAGATCATTTCAAATTCAGAGGCCCTCAAACGACTTCAATTTGTCCTTTTGTTATCGTCCTTTCACAAATCCTGAGTTCTAATCACAGTCTCTTATCTCCATGGGGTGGGGGGCAAAAACAGCTGTTTTGGAAAATGTATCTATATAATAGGGGAGGGTGGTGGAGGAGGCGAGTGAACATTCGCCGAGGTCCGGAGAAATTGCTTATTCAACATTTAAGGTATTGGGAAGCAGCAATGGTTGGTCACGGTGCAGCCCTTATTTCTATTAGGCGAGCTTTTCCGAGCATTGGGCACCACTCCTGATCTAACCGGGAGCAGAGGAAAGTTGCATATACCCCTCAGGTCAACAAGTCTCTGCTCCGCTTCACATACCCGCAGAAACCGTCTTTTAATAACGGCATGATTGCAAGGGGGAGACTCTGTTTATATTTATCCCCTTAAAAACGACTGTGTTTGACCTTAGAAACAGGGCTACATATGCGAGATTAGGAGCCGTGAATAAACAGGGTTTAGCTCCCAATGCAGCTGACAGTCAAACTTGAAGTTCATTTAAATAGCAACTGGAAGGATCTCATGATTAATAGATGCAAGTGTCGAACTTGTATTCCAGGCACGACCCAGTGTAATTGTGTTTGCTTTTAATTGAAGTCAGGGCGCTTCAAGAACTTGCATTTCAATTCAGATGGAAGGGGTATTTATTAAGGAAAGCAGCTGCTTTGACCACAGATACACGCAGATAGAGAATGAAGTGGGTCTGACAAACGGGCAACGTTTCACAATCTGCAGGAGCAGTAAATAAAACGAAAATCGCGCACAATTAACCCGCAAAATCCAACACAGCATCCAGCTTTTCTGCTCGGCCGTGCTGAGTTCTCCGGTTGCTGAGTTGGGTTTGGAAATTGTTACGGAATCAGAAACAGTTTGAAGGAGATGAGCCGAGCCGCGCGTGGAAACACGGCGCTTGGGGAGAGGAGGCGAAGTGTGGGGAGAGATCGCTGACTTGTTTGAAGTTCTCCCGCCAACACAAATACACACGCTTGCCCCCGTGAGACAGCATTGTGCAGGCCGAGATCGCCGCAGTGTGCTACTGCTATTGTCTCTCTCTCTCTCACTCACTAATTTCACTGCGATTAGACGATCGCAAGTTCAGAGTTCTTGGGTTACCGTAAAATGTGCAACGCGCATCACGTTGACTGCACGGTCTTAATGCTGACTCGGATAGGAACTCAGGAAGGAGGTTAAGTCAGCAGAGGAAGTCGAATGTTTTGTAAACCTTCGTGCTGACACCTATGGTGTACTCGGTTGGGTCCGGTTTGACGCTGATCAGCTACTGTGAACTGCCCGAAACTTGAATTCACATCGCAAGCTCCTCCTAACGGAGGTTCGAGCGCACTTTTATTCCTGAAACAAGAATTCCATTTCGACCATATTGTCTATCCCTTTAAGCCATACTGCGCAAGAATTTTCGGTCAATAAATCCCTTCCGTCGTTAATTAATAAGCAAATCTATTGGCCCATGTAAGACAATATTTTGGTCATCTCTTAAGATCAAAATGTATTCACGAGCCATTGACCAAGTACAGCTTTTGTTAACAATCTTTGTAGCCATTATATATGGGACAGAGCAGGCAATAAACATTAACCAATCACATTGCGAGTGTGTGTCTTAGTGTATTAAACACTGGATAATAAATCTCTAAATGATCAATGATTCACGGAAACTGTGCAAACTGCAGCTAACCAATAACCGTAATGCACACTAAGAGTGATTTAAAAGTGATTGCTCCAAAGGCACCAGACAGAAACTGAATGGAAGCGACTGGAGTAAAAGAACATGTTAATTCGCGTCTCTCCTGCATTGTGGCAGATCAGCGAGCAAACAAATAAAAAGACACATTTTGTGAACAGGTCCATCTTGTCTCGACATGTCCCTGAAGGATCTGGTCGCTGCTTGTCAGTTTCATCAGCACGCATCAGCTGCCTGGGTAGCATTTCTGTTCAAATTTACCGCAACTCCCTGAACAGCCGCGAATCATACCTGGCACACACACACACACGGGCAAAGAGGGGACAGAGGAGTTAAACGAAATGCGGAAACTATATTGTGTGCTTTTCTTATTATTGGGAAGGGAAGATTTCTTTAATTTCCAATGTCGATGTGATATATGACCATTTGAGCTAATTGCACACGCTAACTATTACCTATTTGTTTTCCAATCCTAATTACACAGCTCGATAATGTTCTCCCCAACCCTCAGTGATGTCGGATCATGGATGTAGCTGGCGAATCCTGGATAGGCTGATAGCCGGGACAGATTGTTCGAAGTAAACGGATAGAAGTTTTCAAAAGAAATTGAAAACAAAAATTTAAACAAAGTCAGTGTTTTCTGAGATAGATTGCACCCCTTCACCCCCCCCCCCCCCCCAGTCCTACAATAGGGACGATGAAGAATAGAAATGTTTTAATTCCACTTGAATAGATGGAACACCCCGTAGCCACTTCCAAGGAACGATTTTTACACTGTGCACTAAAGATTTCTGGACATTTCAGTCAGCTTTGAAACTCTTAATCAGTCTGATTTCAAGTGGCGCGGGATAAAAATGACCTTTGTTGAACACACCGCCGAACTGTTCCTTCATTGGCCAAATGCAGACACTAAAGATCCAGGTCTGCATATTTGAGTTATAAAGCTGGACAGCAGAGTGCAACCGAATTAATGCTGACTCGTTCTTTATGCAAAGGGAATAATGTGCATATTAATAGGGACAGTTTTGCCAGTGACAGGAGCTGTAATTTTTTTTAACAAACAAGTGTATACACGCATGCTGAGAGTTTCGCCTTCAGAGAGTCCAAAGTCTCCGTCTTGGCATTTTGTGAAGGGAAGTGAGACACTTCCAAGCACTATCCAAATGCATTAGAACAGTAAACAAACATGAGAGAGTTTATCGATTTTGCTTTCGTTTTATCGTCTTGCAACAAAGCGACCTTTCTGGAGAATTAATCATACTAAACACAGCTCTGCTGCATTTGAAATCACCTTTCAGCCTTTCGACATTACCTCCTCGATTATCCAAATTCCTCCTTTTATCGTTCGCCAGTGCGCATTTATTAGAAAAGTGTATCCACTCTAAGACAGTAACGTTGATTCATTTCTTTTACTTGGAGGAGTCAAAGGTCTCACTTTGTGTTAATCTGTAACATATTTGTTGAGGAACATTGTCTGTGTTTCAATATTCTCATTGTGAAAACATTCTTACATTTACCAGTGCTCAACTTTAAAGATCTAAATTCCTGTTCGGCTTTGCGGTTTATTATCAATTTGAAAAAATGTTTTTTTAATGAAAGATGTTATTTTTATCCATTTTTATCTTTTATTACTTTTACATCTTTTTTTAACAGAAGATGACAATAAACTTTTGAAACGTACACCATATATCTTACGAGACGCAATTTTCTAAAATAATCGATCCGGATATTTTTGCTATCCATTTGTTTTCTAAAGACAAGCTGCAACAAAATGATGAGATAAAAGCGACCTCTATAGGAGAAATGTAATAATTGTTTTTTTAACCAAATATTTTACAAAACCGCGTTTACAAAATATTTCAAGTGCTTTCCATTTTATTGGCACACATGTTACATTAACAACCTTTTTCTTTAGAAAAATATATAAAATATATTTGGTTAATGAGGCCTCTTCCTTAGATGATTTCACTAAATGTAGCTGAATCCTTTTGGAGTTTAGCCAGCTGATTTGATTAAAGTAAGATGTACATGGAACAATTATTTGTTTCATCTTGGATGGACCAAGCAAACAGTAACGATACAGATTTTTCACCAGATTCCTGCTAGTTTATGATTAAATCCAAGATTTTCGCTGCCACTGTCCCACCCCAAATACTCAATGTTTCCGAAGTTTTTCACGAAACTATCTCTAAAATGTCCTTAATTTAACCTCCATTAATTTTAACCAATGGTTCCTCGTTTTAGTATTCTACAACACTTTGAAATATTGCACTAGTTTTGTCTGATCTGCTGTTCATCTCCCAACCCATCTGTTCAACTGTTAATACAGATGTTGTTCACTCATCACACTTGTTCTCACTGACCTTTAATGACTCCAGATTGAGCAATGCCTCAATTTTAAAATTCTATTCTTTGTTTTCAAATCCATCCACAGTCTCACCTCTCCATACCTCTGTAATCACTTTCAGTCTTGATCTCTTCATGGCGTCCTTGTGTGTCCAGCAGCAGACTTTTGTGTTTCTGTATTTTCTTCAACTCTATCAGGTCCTAAGTTCAGAACAATCTCTCACTAAATCTGTCCAACCTTGTTCACTTAGATGTTCCTTATTATCTACCTTGTTGAAATTGTTTTGAATACATAGTAAGTGGGAGCAGCAGTAGTCACCAGGCCCTTTGAGGCAACTCCATCATTCAATATGATCGTGGCTGATTTTGCACCTTGATGCCATATTCTCATGTTCTTGCTGTACCCCTTGATTCCTTTAAAATCTAAAAAAATAATCTGTCTCTTTCTTGAATATATTCAGTGACTTGGCCTGATAGAGAATTCCAAAGATTCACTACCCCCATGGCCTAAATGGCCTATCCCATATTCTGAAACTGTCAACCCTGGTTGTAGGGTCTTGGAATCTTAATGTTTCCCCATGTTGACTGTTGTCCAGTTATGTACAGTAACCATTCCTGTGTATATCTTGGGATGTTTCATCACATTAAAGGTGAACAAAATTTCATGTTATCTGTAAAATTCAATAGCTTGCAGATTTCCAAGCAATTTCCTCTCTTTCTGAAGCTAATGTTGCCTTGCACTTTAATCCTTTGATGTTGGAGATCAGCATTATATCTCTGCTGTGCTTTGTTTGTACACTTATGAATTGTTGTTTGATTTGGATGTGAATATAGGAAGTATAGTTAGTAAGTTTGCAGATGACACCAAAAGAGATGGTGTAGTGAATAGTGAAAAAGATTATCTCAGAGTACAACGCAATGCTGATCAGATGGGCTAATGAGCCAAGGAGTGGCAAATGGAGTGTAATTTAGATAAATGTCAGGTGTTGCATTTTGGTAAGACAAACCAGGGCAGTAGTTATACAGTTAATGATAGGACCCTGTTGAGTGTTGCTCAACAAAGAGACCTAGGGGTATAGGTGCAGAGTTCCTTGCAAGTGGAGTCACAGATAAACAGGGTGGTGTAGAAAATATTTAGCATGCTGGCCTTCATTGGTCAGTGCATTGAGTGTAGAAGTTGGAATGTCATGTTGCAGCTGTACAGGACATTGGTTAGGTCGCTTTGGAATACTGTGTACAATTCTGGTCATCCTTCTATTGGAAGAATGTTGCTAAACCTGAGAGCATGCAGAAAAGATTTACCTAGATGTTGCTGGGACCATAGGCTTTGAGATATAAGGAGAGGCTGAATAGGCTGGGACTTATTTTCCCCTGGAGCTTCTGAGACTGAGGGGCAACCTTATAAAGGTTTATGATGGGCATGGATAGGGTGAATACCCAAGGTCTTTCCAGAAGTAGAGGGCATAGGTCTAAGGGAGAGGGAAAAGACTTAAAATGACCTGAGGAGTAACTTTTTCACACAGAGGATAGTGCATGTATGGAGCGAATTGCCAGAGGAAGTGGTGGAGGCTGGTACAATTACAACATTTAAAAGGCATCTGAATGGGTATATGACTAGGAAGGAATAGGGGGGCCAAATGTTGGCAAATGGGAGTAGGTCAGATTGGGATGCCTGTTCAGTGTGGGTGAGGTGGATCAAAAGGTCTGTTTCCATGCTGTATGACTCCATTGATTTGAGCACAGTCCTGTTGGAAACTGAGTAGAGCATCTTCTGATTTACAGTCAAGCAATCTAGTTAAATAATTAATCATTCCATTCACTTTCTGCTTCAGAGTTTTACACCATGCTAAGTATCAGAATTATTACTCCAGAACCTAACTCTTAGTTATTGCTATATCATTAGGTCCTTTTAATGATCTTAACTTACTCCTTTCGGATTTATTAACTGCTTCTTTTGATCCACCTTGTCTATCATATCCGTTCCCTCTAAACTTCCATTGACATTAATGGCACCTTCAGACTACTAGCTATTGAGGTGTACAATAATGTTACTATGTCCATTACACTTACTCAATGTAAACTCTTCATGCTATTATTGACTTTGGAATTTATGATTTGTGATTTATCCCCTCCCCTACTCACCTATTGTACTCTATGCTACTTTCTCCCCACCCCCACCCTCCTCTCACTTATCTCTCTAACCTTCAGACTCTCTGCTTGTATTCCTCATGAAGGGCTTTTGCCCGAAACGTCAATTTTACTGCACCTCGGATGCTGCCTGAACTGCTGTGCTCTTCCAGCACCACTAATCCAGAATCTGGTTTCCAGCATCTGCAGTCATTGTTTTTACCTATATATATCAATTAAATGCCAATGCTAAATTTGCAAGGGACAACTTTAAAAGGCATGGATTGGACAGGATCCTCATATTTCATTGGGTTGTTTTCTTTGAAAAGCATCATTGATATTGGACTCTGGGATTCCTGATCATAAACTGGTGAGACGAATGACGTGATATGTGAATATTCAATTCTCCTGGAGGATTCACAGTGTGCCTCTAGATCAATGTACACTTAGTGTCTCTTACGAGAGTTAGGCATCAAAGATGGATCCGCTCTTGAGCTGTTCAGGTAAACGTGAAGGTGCATGTCAAAGCAAGTCTTGGGTTTGGTTTGTTTGGATAGAGTGAAACTCCAATGTTTGTTATGCCATTGATATATTTGTTATGCAGCTGTTATTGCTACTGTACACAACTGAACTGCATTTGAGACTACATAAAAATAGCTTTTATGAATAAAGTATATTTTGAAATTTTAAAAATTAGTTATTGATGTGACCAGAACAGCTCATGAGTAATTGCACCTGGCTTTCATAGCAACTTCATGCTCCTTTGAATTAACATTGCATTTGGGAGTCTCCCCAACTCCAAAGAACCTTCATCCTCATTTCTTTGCAAGTGCAAAGTTTTTGCTAGTGACAACTGAGAATAAATTTGTAAGGCATTTCTGTAAAGAAATTACAAAAATTGAGCAACAGTAGGCCAAAATTAGTGCATTGAACATGATGTAATAAAGGCTGCATAAACATGAAAACAATCCACACCACCTTCTCAAGGGTAACTACAGACAAGCAGTAAATACTGACCAGCCAGCGATGCCCACATTCCATAAAGACAGTAAAAAAAGCTCTCTGTGTTATAATTAAGTTGCAATGTATGGTCTATTAATCTTTAATCCCTTTGACTGATTTAATGTCTAGGATTTTAATTTGAAAGAAAACCATTTTAAATAAAGACTGGACAATGTTTTCAAATAATTGCAGGGGTTTCCTGACCCACAGGACAACCAAATTTCTAAAAACCTGTGATATAGATTAATAGAATACACATCTGGAAAATCTCCATAGAATTGCACACTTAACATTGTTTGAACTATCTGGTTAAGAAAAGGAGAGTAAAGCAGCAGTCACCTAGACTGCAGAAACTACCAGAGATGAAATAAATCTCCCAGAACATATTATGCAAAAGAATGCTGAAGAATCCCCATGCTATTTGAATGGTACCTTGACTATTATGACAAATAGAGACTGAATTTCCTTCATTAGCAATGCTAGTCCCTATTTTGGGCCAACAGTTAGCAAACAGATGACCAAAATTCCCCTTGTGAAAAAATATTATGAATTAAGTCTGTCTGTTGGTTACAGAAGGAAGTTCAATAAGGCCTGCATGATGGAATCACAGGCTCAGATCCTATCTCTGCAGCAAGGTGGAACAAATCACAGAGATAGATAATTTAAAAATAGCTCTCTTCTTAGAATATGGAATAGAATAATACTACAGTAGCCACTCAGGAAGACAACAGACCGAAATTTAAGAGATTGTCTCCAGAAGAACAAGTATTTATCTCAGCTGCAACCATTGGACTTCAAGACCACAAAAGCGTATAATTATTTTGCTTATAGATTTTAACTTTTTCAACACTCCTTCCCTCATTCTATAACTTATTCGGTTGTGCATTCTACTGTATCTGTATGTCACAGAATTGGGAACAGGTTTTCGTTTAATGAGTTTTATACTTCAGTTAAGTGATTTTACAGTAAAACAAGCTCCTTTTGGTTACCTCAAGAGACCTGTGTGGTTTGTTTCTTCATAAAGATTTTAACACGATCAAGTACAAATTGGATAGAAAACACAACTTTTAAAAAAACACAAGCATGATTGTAAGTAATGTCAGGCATGAAAAGTGGGGACTTTAAGTATCGTCCCTGGATTTCATTGCAACAGACATTTGGGTGACTTAGAAAATCCTAGGAAAGAGAGAGAGAGAGAAAGCAAGAAAGTTTTCCAAAAGGCTCATGCCATATCATCCATCTGAAAGTTTGATATCCTGTAAATTTGTTCACACAACCAAGGAGCTGATTTGTCAACCCAAACATTCTGGCAATCTTGTAAGTTTTAAAGGTCAAATTTCCATTTGGTTTTACAAAAGTAATTTTTATCAGACTCTAATTTTTTTTCTTGCAAGTATTGAGGAAAAAAAAAGCTTACTCATCAATTTCTTTGAAGACCTTCGTTCATGAATTGCAAAATTGTTAGACAAAGTGAGATGCTACTTGAATGGCATTTGAGAATCACTCCAATAGGGAATTATAGGCCTGTTGGCTTTCCATTTAAGTACATGAAGTTGACATGGTTAATATGGTGAATGGTGAAGGTGATCAATTACACCATAGGGGGATTAATATGTGTTTTTTTTTCATTTTCTCTTGAACAATTTTCAATTATTAATTATACAATTTTTGCAGAGTGGAATAAAGGGTTGATGGAGTCAGCATGTAGAATCCAATCAGCAATCAAAGTATCTGTTTGCTTTGCAATTGATGTGGGAAAAAGTGAGGTCTGCAGATGCTGGAGATCAAAGTTGAAACGTTATTGCTGGAACAGCACAGCAGGTCAGGCAGCATCCAGGGAACAGGAGATTCGACGTTTCGGGCACAGGCCCTTCTTCAGGAAAGCAGGCTGCTTTAAATATTGACCAATGGTAGGTCTGTGAGGTCAGTTTAAGACTCTGGGAAAATATCCAAATTTTTTTGCCAACATTTTGTAGGTAGATTACCATAGTGTAGACTATTGCAAACACAGGAAATACATTAATACATCCTCCTAAATGGTTTACTGTGGACTCAAACATTTGACCTCCAGCCTTACATTATGTCAGCAGACAGTTGAAACAATTATTAACAATAGCATACAGTTTATGGACTTCTTGTAAAGAAAGTTAACATTTCTAGCTTCTTGACCTCTCTTGATGTGGCTACATGGCACTGACCATTTAGAGATCCTGAGGTGCAGAAGGCAACTCATAACTGTAAGACCTCTATTAAAAGATATGACCACCATAAGAAACTTCAGTGTGTGAATGCATAAGTGCCTTAAACATCAGTTAGCAGGTAGAAAAATTGATTTCAAGGAGCAGTTCCTTTTTTGCTAAAGAATGCTCAGCTTAAATTTACACAGTACCCAGGAGGTATAACTAACCCATTGAACAATTTGAAAAACCTGGTTTGATAGTGTAATTAGAAGTAGTCTATATGTGGTTTTAAGCTCAAATGATTAGAGACAGCTTTTCCGACTGGATCTCAAGCTATTCCATTCCTGATTCAAATTAGGATTCACTCTGGATTTCCAGCATTATATTTCTAAAACCATACCATTTTGCACTGATAGAAAAAAAGGCAAATTGTGCCAAGTGAGATTTCAGACAATGTATATTTTGTTTTTCAATATTGAAATACTGCAAAACATCCAGATATTAGTCACATTTCCTTGTCATCGAGTCATCCAGCTAGAAACAGGGCCCTTTGGCCCACCAAGTCTAAGCCAAGCAATAAACACCAAATTACACTAATCCCTTTTACCTGCACTTGGTCTATTACTGAGATTTTAAGTGCTTATCCAGATGCTTCTTAAATGTTGTGAGAGTACCTGCCTCCACCACATTCTCAGGTAGCACACTCCATATTTCTACCACCCTCTGGGTGAATTTTCTTTTCAGATATCCTCTAAACCACTTACTCCTCATCTTAAACTATTGCCCTTCGATCTTACATACATCAATCATGGGGAAAGGATTCTCACAATCTACTTTGTCTGTGCTCTTATGTTTTTGTCTACTTCAATCAGAATCCCCTCCTCAGCCTTTTCTGCTGCAAGAAATATAAACCCAACCTATCCAGTGTCTCCTCATAACTAAGACTTTTCATCCCAGGCAAAATCCTGGTGAATCTCCTCTGCATCCTATTGAATGTAATCATGTTCTTCTGATAATGAGACAATCAGACCTGAACACAATATTCCATCTATGGCCTAACTAATGTTGTAACAAGACTGCCTTCTTCCTATATTTTATGCCCTGGTTAAGGAAGGCAAACATCTCATATGCTTTCTTCAACACCCTGGTTATCTGTGCTGACACCTTCAGAAATCTATGGACTTGTACATCAAGATCCTCTTGCTTCTCTGTACTCCCTAGGGACCTACCATTCATTGTGTACACTCTTCTCTTATTAGATCTCCCAAAATGCATCTCATCATACTTAACAGGATTAAATTCCAGCTGCCATTACTTTGCCCAATTTGCCAGGTAAAAACAATGACTGCAGATGCTGGAAACCAGAGTCTAGATTAGAGTGGTGCTGGAAAAGCACAGCAGTTCAGGCAGCATCCGAGGAGCAGTAAAATCGATATTTCGGGCAAAAGCCCTTCATCAGGAATACCTTTGCCCAACTTACCAGCTGATTAATGCCAGACTGTAGATTGAGACTAATCACTAGCGATAAAACCACCAATTCTTGTGTCATCTGCAAACTTATTGATTACATCTTCTACTTTCACATTCATATACATACCAATCAGCAAGGTCCCTGTGGCACACCACTTCTCACAGGATTCTAATCACAAAACAAATCCCTCTACCAATACTTTTGCCTCCGATTTGTAAGTCAATTTTGAATCTAGTTAGCCACCTTACCTTTGATCCTATGGGCTTTTACCTTTTGGAGCAGCAGTTCATGTGGGATCTTGTCAGAGACCTTACTAAAGTCCATGTAAACCACACCAACTTGTCGTCTTTACAAAAAACTTAAATTTATCATACAGGATTTCCCCCAAATACATCCACGCTAGTTAGCCTTGATCAATCCCTATCTTTCCAAGTGTTGATTAATCTTATCCCTCAGAATGTTTTTCAATAATTTTCCAACCATTGACATCAGTATGATCAGTATAATTATTTGGTCCATTCCTGCAGCCCTTAAACAAAGGAACTACATTAGCTATCATACAATCATCTGGCACTTCACCTGTGGCCAGCGAAGTATTAAATATCTCTACCAGGGCGTTTGCAATCTTCTCCCTTGCTTTCCATAGCAGCATGCAATACATTTCATCAGGCCTGTGGATTTATGCACCTTTATGCCTGTTAAAACATTTAATTATCTTAACATCTAAACATCTTATTAATCTTAACATGTTCTAGAACTTTACCATCCCAACTAAAATCCCTGGCTACAGCATCCTTCTCTTTTGTGGATACAGATGCAAAATATTTATTTAAGACCTCACCCATGTCCTCAGGCTCCAAGGACAGTTTGCACCTTTGGTTTCTATTCAATCCCACCCTTTCTCCAGTAATCCTTTTACTCTTAATATACTTCTAAAAAGCCTTGGGGTTTCCTTGATTCTATTTACCAAAGATATTTTGTGGCCCCTCTTTGCCCTCCTAATTTTTTTCAAGCAACCCCCCTACACTATCAATACTTATGAAGAGCCCCCCTCCTCCTCCACCGCACTCCCTCCCCCACCCACCCAGCCTTTTTAATGCGCTGTACCTGACAATTGCTTCTTTCTTTTCCTTAATCAAACACACCATCCCTTGCTCCAGGTTTCCTTGGACTTATTGCCCTTGCCCTTCACTCTTAGAGGAACACACTGGCCCTGAATTCTCATGATACTAATTTTAAAAGATACCAATTTCCAAATGGAGACTGACCTGCAAGTAACTGCTCTCAGTCTATGTTTGCCAGGTCCTGTCTAATGATATTAAAATTGACCTTCCCCCAGTTTATATACTTAAATTCTGCACTGTCCTTATCTCTTTTCATAATGACTTTGAAACTTATAGAGACCTGTCACCTTCCCCAAAATCATACACACTGAAATTTCAAACACTTGACCAGCTTCACTCCCTATGATTAGGTCAAGCAGTGCCCAATCTCTAGAAGGATTAACTATATATGGCAGAAAAAGCTCTGCTGGATGCACTTTAAAAATTCTACCCCATCTAATCCTTTCACACTAAGATGATTCCAACTGATGATAACAAAGCTGAAATTCCCTCCAACTGTAAACCTGTTTCTCTCACACCTTTATGTGATTTGCCTACATATCTGCTCCTCTATCTCCCTCTGCCTGTTCAGAGGGCTAAAGTATAATCACAGCAAACTAATCACTTTTTTTTCCCCTAAGGTCTACCCAGAGGGCCTCATTTGAAGACCCTTCTTGGATATCCTCTGTCATTACTGCAGTGATGGTTTCCTTTGTCAATAATGCATCCCACTATCCTGTCTGAAAGCTTGAAAATATATTTTTTTAAAATTATAGAACTAACAATTTATTTGAGGCAAAATAAGCTTGCCAAAAGACTCATTATTAAAATATATAGTTTTCCATGCATTAACTGAGGCAGTTCTACAGACTAAGTAGAGCAGAAAATTAGTCCCAGGCCACACAAATGAATAAATTATGTACAAGAGAAGCTGTTGATTAATCAAAACATATTTGATGATCTGCATTTCTAAACAAATGTTAAAAATATCACTTTGACATTTTTCTATCTTTTCATTCAAAGTTTTAGACTTTCTCAGAAAGTTTGTGACAATTTGTTCTGATAGTTTATAATAATATATAACCCAGATACATAAAGCCACAGTGAAATAAAGATTGCAGGATTACACTGTTCATTTCTCATCCATGTAAGCCAGTTATTTTGGACATCAATATGTAAATGCTGTAAAAGGCCTGGAATTGGGTCTTTTTCTGACTGTCAAGCATATTGAAAACATGGGATGTGAGAACCCACCAGACACACATTTTGCAATGGTTTGAATTAACATTGCACATTTACTTTTTTTACCTTTATACATTATGCATAACATTTACAAAAGTACATTACTTAACAGTTAAAAATCAGCATTACATCAAATGCAATAGAGTTTAGTTTCTTTCAGTTATAAATATGGCACTTTTAGATGTCTCACTACACTTGAAATTGCAGGTTACATGCGCAATTTACGTTTACATCTCATATCAAACATTCTTTGATGCATACAAGTTAAGAAGTTTTGTACAGGTTCAGGGCTCTCTTTCTACAGTGGTGGGAGAGTCTTAACAAGTGGCTTTTCCCCGTTGAACTCCCAAATGTTTTCATTCGCTCAGCTGGGACCTTGGAATATGCTGGTCTGCAACACTGGTTTGTGAATAGTTCATTGAATTGAAAGGTTAGCAATTTTCAGGAGACCAATGAGTAACCTTCAATGAATTACATTTCATCAACAGCTATGGATGTTTATCTTAACAAATATACTCACTTTAGAATCAAAAGGCAAAATTGTAGTTCACCAACTGGTTCCCTTTAAAGAGGACATGATTTGGGTGCAGTTGAAGTACATTCCTCAGCGAATTCCAATGGGGAAAGATAGGATTATAAAGCCAGAGCTCCCTGGATAACAAAAGAGACAGAAAGCAAGAAGATTTTTAAAAAGCACATCCAACAAATGTGAAGTTCAGTAGCAGGATGAATTGAGAATGTCAAAGGAGGAAATGGAAAAAGAAATAAGAAAAACAGAGAAATAGTATGAAAAAAGACTGGCAGCTAAAATAAAAAGAAATAATATGAAGTCTTCAGTTGGCTTTAAAAAGCAAAAGGCTAGTAAGGGATTTGAGCGTAGCCAATCTCTACCAGAAAAGAAAAACTGACATTATTCCGAAATCAACAGTCATTTACAAAGATTTATGTCAGAATGTAGACAATGTATATTCCAAAGCATTCATTCAGTCATTGTTTGTAATCAATGATCAATGATCTTTGAAATCAATGACCATGAAGTGAAATCCCATAGCACTTCAAGTACATCAATTGCAACTATATGTTTTCCTTTAAAATGCTGAACAGAGTACAATGGAAAGCATTGGAAATCAGTAGAAATGAAAGCAAGCTGAAGTAAAAGCTTGATCAGACAGATGCCACTGAAAGAAGGAAAATGCACAGATCAATTTGTCCAATCACACCTGCGTGCTCTGATTGTTTAACAAAAAAACTCATACTTTTCTAAGTTCCAGTTAATGTGGACAAATAAATATACTGACCATTGTTATGTTACTGGTATTATACTAGTTATTGAGATTGCTATAATTAGTTATTGCATTTTTAGTAGATATTGTTATAGTCCTCATGTCCTACTCACTTTCTCCTCTCATCCTCCCTACTTCCTTTCCCTGTTCTCCATCTTCTTTCCAGTTCCCTCCTCTCCAACCTACCCCATTCCACTCTACTCTCCTTTTTCTCTCATACTTTGCACTCTTCAACATTCTGCACCCACTGGCTCCCTGCTCTCCACCACATCTCCTCCAGCACTCCAACCCCTCTGTTCTCCTATCCTGCTGTCCTTTCCCCCAGTTCATGTTTCCCTTTCACCACTCCTCCCTCCCCAACTCTCCACGTGTCTGTTTCTATTTTTCTCTTCCTCATTCCGTACCTTCAATTTAGCTTTCTAACTTTTTTTTTATGCTGAGCTAGCACATGTTCTTCTAAAGAAATGGTTGAAACGTTTATAACTTTAAGTTTGTGGTCAAGCAACCACAAGCCTAAAATTGGACAGTCTAAATTAACTCACAGCCAGAAAAATCAGGCCTAACAGATGATTGGCCAAACTAAATTAAACAGCAGATACAACTATCAGCTGCAGAGAACAGTGGAAGCCAAGGTCAAAGAGTTTACAAAGGTTCAAGGTGAACCAGTTACAACCAGCCTTAGAGTTGTGTATTAGAGAAGTCAGACTTTCTTGCATATTGACTGCGTGGATAGGTTTACTCCTTCTGCATGGCAATAGTGAAGGGTGTTGTCGCAATCCAATTGGATAATTTGAAATCAGCTCATGACCCCATTGGCCAAAGGTATAGTGTATTCTAGAAGGCTTGGGGTGAGGGAGATTAAAAGCACTCACCTAGAAGCCACCCCCTCAGCAAAGACTTGCAAAGCAGATTTGCAGCAAGACTCATGGCAGAAGACTGTTTGACAACTCAAAAAATCACAGCAGATATGCTTTGACCTATGAAGTTACCTTTGTGGAAGAGAACCAGCCCTACATTGGAGAGGAAGGAAATTCCAATGACCCAATTCAAACGTGTGCATCTATGTGGGTAATATCTTTTATTGTACAGATAGAGCTAGGTAGAGAGTAAACACTGCAGGAATATGGGGAAATGATCACATAGTGTTTTTATTAAGTGTGATAATATGTGCCTTTAAGGGGGATTTGTCTGTCCTGGTTCTCTTAAAGGCTGGGTGTTGTAAACTATGTGCCAAGAAGTCTGCTCCATGGAAAGCAGAGCAAATAGCTTTTTTAAAAAATTAAGCAAAAGCAGCATGAATGGGTGGAGTCAGGCTCAGATGTACCCAGGTTTTTAGAGATTGCTTTCAGTTGTTGAAATTGTGGTTTTGGAGTTGAAGCTGCTTGATACAGCTCTCTCTCTGCTGCTGAAAAAGCATAAGTTCTCTCTCTACTGATAGATTCATCCTGTTGGTGTTCCTTCTCCTGGACTGGAAGAGATAACAAGTGCAGGAAAGTCTATTTTGCTTAATTTGCCTTTGCCAAAGGTGTGTTTATGTGATGCTGTCAATATGGAACAGTTGATGATTAGTAGTTATTATTTAGTAGATATTATTTTGTTAAGTACTTTTATAGTTAAAGTTGTGCCAATTCTTTTTTGTTTGTATTTTAACAGTGGTGTAAGAATAAAGTGTGTTTTGCTTAAAGTTAGCAGTTTGACCAACGAATCACATCTGGAATGCAGCACCTTACACTTGCGTTTAAATAAGATAAAAATTAGGTCTAAGCTATCTCACTTAGGGGGTTTAGTCTGGTCTATAACCTACAAAATATTTTATAAAAACATTGAGTTGAACCACAGACTGAATTCCGGACTTGACAATAGGACTTGGGCAAAATGTTTTTAACACAAACTGGTCGAAGTGTCCAAAGCATAGACAAGTTATCACCATCAGTTTTTTCTCTTTTAACAAGTTCTGGGTATAGAATCTCTATGACTCTAATCTTCAAGTAATTAACTAGAATAAATTAGTTAACCAATTTCTCTATGCACCACTAATACCTTCAGTAGTCTCTTATTGATTTTGTGTTGCACGGCACTTACCTCTCAATTTACTACAAAAGTTTGTAAACCTCCAGGAAGCAGTAAACAGTATCTTAAAGGTTTATTTTCTGTTAGTCCCTATTTTATGCAGCCATCAACATGGGAGGGCTACTTCTATTCAGAAGCAAATTGGCAAGAACTAAAAATAATTTTTAAAATGGTGGCTGATATGAAACTTGTCAACAGCTACCTTGCTATGTTAAATGAGGTAATGGGATACAACTGGAATTGAGGAAAATGCTTCAGAATGTAGGCTACAATAAGTTTTCAAAATAAAGGGCTAATGGGTTTTTACCAGAACAACAAAGTCCACTCCAGATTTCTCCCCTGTCTCCACTAAAGCACATTCCAGCACACATGCTGTAGTGGATGATTGTGACACTTGTGTCCAAATGTCTTGCAGTAAGAAACAAAGGTCAAGCTTAAGATGCTACCTGCAGGGGAGATGGCATATAATGATTTGCTGTTGATAGCTCCAAGTGGTGTTTCAGAACCAATGTGGAATGCTAAAATCTAAACCGATCCTGTATTACATTTATAAATATGAAAATGCACGTTATTGGTGATTAACAAACTTTACTCTGATATTCTGGGGAACAGCCTACCTGCAACCATTTTCGTAAATGTTTCCTGCATCCTCCTTACTCCACACCCTTCCTAAAGTTTGGTACTCAGAACTGGACACAATATTCCAGTTGAGAATGAATCAGGATTTTATAAAGATTCATTATAGTTGGTGTCCCAATTCCCTCCTGCATTATTATGATCTTGGCATCACCTTCTTCCTTGGTGAAAATGTATTGAAAGTACTTACTGAGTTTATAAGCCATGTCTTCTGACTCCATTCATAAATTGCCCTTTTTCAACTGCAAGTAAGATTGAGTGTTAATTGTGCTGTAGAATGCTCAAAACCATGGCAGGCATCAATGGACACCAAATGGAATATGGCCTGATTGTTAATGATTATGTTCAAGCAGCCACATGTTTAAAAATGATCACAGCTTGTTACATTTATGGAAGAAAACAATCACGTCTTATTAAATCTGAGCATGCAGGCATATACACATCAAAAGAAGCTTCCAACAGGTCATGATATAAACAAAGTCAAACAAATTTCAATGTGTATTTCTAATGTTTTTTTCCTGAGAGTTTCCTTCACTGCTTCCATTTCTAGTTGCTATAACAGCTTTCCTTCTGATCGTTCTCTCATGCCTCCATGATAATTCTGTTAGGGTGACCCCCTGTGCCCACTCCACTGAGGAGACCTCTGTGTCCAATCCACCATGGTGATCTCTGTGCTAACTCTGTCAAGGTGATCTGAACCCTCTGTGTCCACCCTGCCAGCGTCACCTTTGTCCCTATTCTGCTGAGGGACCAACACTGAGGAAAAGCTAAGGAAAGCTCCACTGAAGGAGAAAGGGTGGGGAATCATAAACAAATGGTAAATATTGCAACAAAGGAAGGAATAAGTGTGATGTAGAATTAAATTTTAAAGTATAGAATGAAAAATAACTAGCAACTTACCAACTCCCAATCTTCTTTAACAGCATCTTCCAAACTTCTGACTCCACTACTTAGAAGAACAAGAGCAGCAGATACATGGGAATATCACCACCTGCAAGTACAACTCCATGTCACCTGCCATATTGATTTGGAAATATGTTCCTTCACTGTCACTATGTCAAAGTCTTGTAACTTCCTTTTTGACAGCACTGTAGTGTGTGTCCCTATATAAAATGGGCAGCAGCAATTCAAGAAGGCAGCTCACCACCACCTTCTCAAAGGCAACTTGTGATCAGCAATAAATCCTGGCCCAACCAGCAATGCCCACATCTCACGTCAGCTATAAAATTCTGTGTACTGTAGTGCAGGCCATCAACATTTATCAAAAGGGATATATGAGTAGAAGTATGGTAAGTTAGCACACTACCCTGAAAGGTTCAGACTAATAAACATTGTCATTCAAATATTGCTATTCTTCATAAAATATTCCCTTATTTCTTTAAAGCTTATCCATTTTTAATCAAAATTATTTAGGCTCTTTACATCCAGTTCATAGAATCCAGAGTACAGGCTTACAGCAGAAAGCTGTTCATCATTCAATTCAAGTTTATTGTATTGTGGTAACTTAGAGGATTTGTGTTCTTGATTAGAAGTTTACTCAATAGCAAAAATTAATACACCTGATGTTTTCTATGTTAAAATTCAATGGACAGAATAATCCTGTATTCTTCATCCTTACTATTATTGGAGATATCTTTGTGCTGGAAATCCAAATTGATGAAATTGGCAACTCATTCAGGGAGAAACCATAATATTAGCCAGAACTGAATAGAAGGGAGTGAACACTGTTAGCAATGTGCCTTGACCCTACTCTCCTGAGAATAGAACAAAAGTACATTTGGAGTGGTTGAAGGAGTTTTATTCTGCTTTTGTATTCAATTTTTCTATTTTTGAAAAGCTAATTCACGGAATGTGGGTGGTATCACAGGCTGTGCAATTACTATTGCTCATTCCTTATTGCCCATTCATAGTTGCCATTGAGAAAGTGGTGCTTAGCTGCCTTGAACCATATGCACAGCACCCTGATGAAGTAGCTCAAGCTGGTTGAGCCTATGACATTTTCCTGCGGAATCTCTGCAAAGATGTCCTGTGGTGGAGATTTTTGACACCCAACAAACATAACCGCTTGCTTTGTGCTAGGTATGGTTCTAATCAGCAGAAACTTTTCTCATGATTCCCATTGACTCCAGTTTTGCTACGGTTCCTTGATGCCACACTCAGATAACTGCTTCCATGATGTCAAATACAGTCACCCTCATTTCTGCTCAAGTTCATTTATTTTGTCCACGTTTGGACCAAGGCATTAATGAGAACAGGAGTTAACTGGACATGGAAGCAGTAAAACTGAACATCAGTGAGCAGGTTATTGTTGAGTAACTGCTATATGATAGCACCATCAATGACAACTTCCATCATAATGCTGATGATGGAGAATAGACTGATAAACAGTAGCTTATTGGTTGGATTGTTGTCCTGCTGTTTAAGACAGAATGTACCTTGGCAAAAGTCCATACTGTTGGGTATCAATTTTATACATATCCACTCACTGGTCTTTATTCTGTTCGCATAAAACCGCTGGAATTAGTTAAAGAAAAAACACAGACTGAAAATAAACTGGATGCTTACATTAGCACACATTTCTAAAATGTTTTTGCAGCAAAGTCCTGCTCACACAAGAAACCTGATGTGTGTCTTCACTGCATATCTCTGAGTTATGAAACACAATATAGGTCATATTGCAACTAATCTGGGCATGCTCTGTTCCCAAAGGAGGACAAACCATTCAATAGTCGGAAACAAATTGACATGAAAAATAATAACAATTTAGTGTTTACCAATTGGATTCATAGTCCTGTATTGGAATCATTCACTAGATTTAACAGAAATCTGCCATTAGCATGCTTGGAATCACATTAAAAGATTTTGTCCTTCAGAAACAATGTTAAGGAACAGAGAGACCTTCACTGCTTCCATTACAATTTTTGTTGGCAACATTCATGAATCAATAACAATTGCTTTTCTTTCTACACCCTTTAGGGTGTCCTTATGGCCTGGATATTTGTGTTATGAGAATACCAACTGATTTATTTTTACTTCCCATTGTTTTTGAATGAAAAAGATATCAAATTAAAACGGTTCTTGCTACTGTTAGTTTACACATAAACTATTATATAGAGCTTGACACAGAGTCATTTTACTTTGTAATGACAATTCATTCTTTCAGTTTGTCAGAAAGAAACACAAGTAATTCATTCAAATGCATTTCTTCTAAAAGAAACAGCAATTTTACTTTTAATTTTGCACATATAAACATTTATACCGTGATTTTACTCATGGTGAAAGTAAGTATGGCACAGGGCTGAGAACAGCTACAATCCATTCTAACCTTGGCAGCATGAAAGGTGGATGATACTAACTCCTCTGTGATTGGCATGCCCCTGGTAAGCCATTGGCTGAAATCCATGGGAAGTGACAGCTGGCCGGTGGGCAAGAGTAGAATGTCAAGTGAAAGGAGGCCACAGGAGAGGACTAAAGAAATAGTTCCCAGCACTTGGGTACACTGTGGGAGAGAGTTTCTGGATATGTTTGTGCCTGGGGCAGGGGTGGCATTAACAAGAGGTCCCTCAAGTGAAGTGAAAAAATTAAAAATGTACTTCTTTGAGCCTTTTCTGTCTTCTCTTCCCGTGAACTGAATGACAATAGCCTTAACAATTATTGCCTGCATCCACGTAGCTTTTTAGCATAATGCCTAAGCGCTATCAAAATACATTTCCTCTTGGAAGTGGAAGGCATGTTGATGAAGAAGTAGATTTTTGTTTGATCTTCTGCTGATTTTTTTTTTAATGTGCTTAGCATCTTGGTATTACCATTTTAACTTCATAGTACCATAGCCCTAACTTGTATCAACGATATTTCTTACAATGCAGAAGGTTAAAAAAAATCAGTGGAGGTGTTCTACAGCCTAAGGGCTTTAACAAGCTGAAGGGATAAACTAGGGTGGACAAACTAGGGAGAAACTGTTTCCACTGTTGGGAGGGTTGGTAAACTGGAGTCCAGCTTTTAAAATGATTATTCAAAAAAGTCAGGCATGAGGACTTAGAGGAAAGAATGTTTACTCAGTCTGTTTTTACAGTGCCTGAAAATAGCTCAACAGTAAATTTCAGAAGCTAATCTGCTGCACAGCTAAAAGGAAACTAACTTCAGTCCAACAGGAATTGATCCTATATTCCTATGAACAGGGAGTTAAAAAAAAATGGATAACTCTTTCAAAGAACTGGCTTGCCTATAATGGCCACATGATTTCATGCTGTGCTGTCATATTCAGCATTAGTTGAAATGATGATCTTTGAGGATTGTTAATTCTAAGATCATTCTTGCATTGCGAATTGCATTGCCTCTAAATATTCCCAGTTTGTAGCTCCAATTTGTTCAGTCGTCTTTCAAACAAGTTTGCTAATAGAGGTGGTAGATTTTTCCAAAAGATTAGATATGAATTGGATTTAACAATTATTCATAACTAGAAATCTTTGTGTGTCTTTCTTGCACTGTGGACAATAGCTAAGACTTTTATATTGTCAGCTTTAATACCTTCATTAGTCAACATGTCACCCACAAATGTCAGCTCAGTGACTCCAAATGCACATTTGTCTTTTTTAAATTTCAGGTTGAATCTTCCAGGAACTTTGAGTTCTTTATGAAGTCTATTGTCATGTTCTTCTTTGGATGAATTCTACACTATTATATCATCAATCAATGTGTCTACACCATAATTCTGCTCATCTATCATACAGTTTTGTGATATACTTTCAGAACTGAATCAATGCCAAAGGGAAACCATTGAAATTTGCATCTTCCATGAAGAGTATTGAACTTTCATAAGTTTGAACTTGCTTATTCAGTTTCAGTTGTCAGAAATTTAGCCTGGATCTAATTTCCAAAATACAATTAACCAGCAAAAAATAACATAATTTCTTCACAAGTTGAAAGCTTGAAATAATATCCTTTAATGGCACTGTTTAGATCTTTGATCCCTGAGCTTTCTAATTTAAGTTTAATGTCAAGTATGACACCTTATCTTGTTCAATTATAGCAACACAGTTTTAACATGTTTCTCTGTGTCAGATAAAAAGTATATGCATTAAATAGGAATTGGAGGCCTAGTCTGAAGAAGAGTTGGCCTCTGAATGTTAACTGTTCCTCTCTCCAAAGTTGCTGCCAGACCCTGAAGAGTTCTTTCAGCATTTTCGTCAATTGGAGCCAGGACATGTTATTTCATAAATGTAGTTAACACAGATGGATTAAGAATGCATCTTGTCATAGCTACAGAGGATCAATTCCACACAATATTTTGTAGATGAAACTAACACAATGTCATGTCATTGTAGAGGGTCTGGTCATATATGACATTAGATGATTCAATGTATTTAGATAAGGTACATCAAATCAAAAATTCATAGGAGTGAATTCACTCGACGATCAACCATGCAGACATTTTGGTGATTGTTTTGATTGTGTTTTCCTGCTAAAGCTTCAACTTATGAGAGTTTACATCTCCACGATTTCCCATCCATTAGTGCTTGTATCAATCATATTGTAAGGGATTGAATACAAAATTGCTTCCACCATGCAGAATCTTTCTTGTAAATAATTACAGTTCATATATACTTTCTCCAACAATTAGACCAGCAGGGACATGATACATGCCTTCCCCCCTTGGTTAACAAAAGCTGTCAATGTTCAGATGTATACCTTTGCCAAAGTACCTTGTCTGTCTGATTGAAATTCATATCTCTCACCAGATTATCAAAAACCTGAAATTACGACAAAAAAGCATACAAAATAACTATAAACAACGGGAATCATATAAAAAAATGACATACTGCATATTTACAACATCTTTCACTTTACTTGTATCTCTAATCAATTGTTTCAATGAAATTAAAATTCAATAGGTTTCATAATAGATGAACAATCACTTCCATCAGGTGAACAACAATTTATACTGTCATGACTATGATTCAAAAATCAGAATCTTAGAGTTGATGATGTGCTCAGCATTTCTAGCAGAATAATTTCATCTTACTGGGACTGACTAAATGCTCACTTCAGGGTCTCAGGCTTATTTAGTGCCCCATGAATGCTGTAGCTGTCGATGCAAGCAGCCAGCAAACTGAATCCAGGCATAACCGAGAATGGTGCACATCTCACAGAACACTGAACCTGCCCAAGTTGCTGTGGTAACATGAATTTCCACATCTACATTGCAGTCTGGAACTGTGGACAACGATAGTAGAGGCTCTGATTTTTTTTCATTACACGGTGACCAGGGATCTCTCTTGCTCTTGCTATTTTCTATTGGTGCATTACAAAAACTTGTATGTTGTTAATCCAACCCACTTGATCATGTTTGATCATACCTTCCTAGCCATCATGGCTGGGGTAAGACTCAAACCTAGAGTTTCTTACTCACAGATAGTGGGACACTACCCATTATGCCGAAAGATGTCCTGTGCATAAGTGCTACAAAAACCTCATTAATGTGTGAAATCTTATGCCAAGGAAGGGAACTTGGCAGGTCCTTTCCTTTTGCTTTGACCCTTCACTGTGCTAGCCCTCATTGTTAAAGCCTCCATTAGTCATTTGTCAATGATGTGGTGGCTTATCAGTGGTCCCACTGCTGGTGCCCAGCATTCCATTAAAGCAAAGAACATAGCCTTACACAATAATGTGAGGTGTGCACATTTAACGTTATCTGTGACATCACAGCTTTCACTGTATGTTGAGTGAAACCAAAGTAATAGTGAAATTAACTGATCATGTATTATCATGTCAGTAACAACTAATGCCATGGGACCCACCAGCACTGCATTGGAGTCATATTACCAGGCCATACAAATTCCATTACCTTCAAGGAAATTAAATCTCTTCATATATAGGATGTCTTTCTGTCTAAGCAATAGTGTTTATTTTGTTTTATGGCCTGATTTCAGCATTGATAGGACTTAAGGTGAAAGATCGTAAACCATTGTCTCTCCATAATTTGGTATTGTTAATTAAATGATTCATTACCATTTTGCATCTGCTCCTCAGAGGTCACCCAAGATGCATTCTTCAACACATATTCTATGTGGCTTTCAGATTATGTTGGACATTTGGTGAAGCAGAAGACAGCTGAGTGAGAGAGTCAATTGAACTCAGACTGCACAGAAGGTTCTGGGACTTTAAGCAATTCATTGTGATTAAACTATTAGCTGCAGTATGATTAAACTCAGTAGTTCACTGAAGTGTGATTAAAAATGTTAATTTCAATGAATAAAAATGATAATTATAGCTTAAATAATAATATTAATTGCAGCAAGACTGAAACTAATATTTCCCTGAGTGATTTACGGCTGGAGATAAAATAAAACAGCAATTCAGATGTAAGCCTATCTCACTAAGTTTCTAGTGCAGTCAAGCAGATTCCACCATTCGGTTCCCGCCCTTTCCAGCTAATGATCATTAAGCTGTCCTGGAAAAGGTGAAGACAACATCACTACCTGACTGATGCGCTCAGTCTCAGAACATTTCCTAGCTTATGCACAGAACCCCAAACCATATGTTAGCCTCTATACTGAGCCCTGAATGATATCCTAAATCTGACACTGAACTCTAAACCACAAAGTTGAATGTGTTATTTAAAAAGAGTGTGAAATGTAAATATATATTGATTCAATTTTTAAGTCAAATAATACTGTGAAGCAAATGCTGAATCTGAAATAATAGTTGCCACAGATGGGCTAAATTCCCAGCAGAAAGTATTGGTTCATGCAGAGTTGAATTGAAGTCTGAATAATTGTTATTTTAATAGTTAAAAGTCTATAATTAAAGATTAATTATTTTGTTCTGAAAACCCATCTTCAAACTAGTGGCTGTACTCAAAGCAGCATCATGAGCTAGTAATGCCCCAGCAACACAGGCTAATTGATGATAAACTGCAAAATGTTTGCCAATGAATCAAATAAAAGTCAGATTTGTTTTGTATGTGAGGGAATCTTGTTGAGCAAGTCTTTCATGACCTATTATCTGGCTAGATGTCAATTTTTGTTGATAATGCTCCTGGGTAGTACTCTCAGGTACTCTACTTCATTAAAAGTGCTTCACCAATGCAAATGAATTTTGTGTCTTTTGGTCCATATTGTTGGTCAGCTTTGGCTAATTTATAATTGGCATGATTACCACAGAACAGATGTGGAAATGCTGTTGCTTTAGATTCATTAATCTAGGTGGATTGCTGCAGCTAATTTGACCAGAAACATAGCTTGATTGGGTGCAACTAAATATTTGTGTCATTGTTCAACTTCTCCATACTCTACACAGAAACTTATAAAGTCGTTTTTTTCTCCCTAACTTGTACTGAGGAACTCAGGTATTATTGGAGTTGGTGGACTACTAAAAGTTGCGTTCTGCCACTTGTTCATCTTCAAAGGTTGAATTCTCTCATGACACAATGAATCTGAAGCTCTCTGCACAGTGTACTTGTGATGGCCTTTCACAGATTGCATGACAGTATCTGATACAAGGGTACATGGTACAGGGAAATTTCAACCGGCTTCAACTCGTTGTGTGATCATGCAATAAATGGTGACTGACAGAGAATGAGACAGATAATCATTGAAATGTGACCTTGCTCTTAGACGTAAGTGAGAAATCATATGCTCAGAAGGAGGAATGGGGCCATGCTCCCTGTAAAATTAGCTTGATGTGATCACGTCATGCAGCCCAACTTCTCCCTTAAAATTCTGGAGGGGAAATAGTTTAAAATACTTCTTATATGCTATTCAAATAGAAGTTATTGATCCTTTTGTGTAAGTTCAAAAGTTATCAGAAATATTCAAATGGAAATGATTTTAATAACTGAGTATCTCAAATGAGCACTCCATGTCTACTAATCACTAACATGTGAGACAGTAGACAGACATTCTAAGTTGCATGTAAATTGTTGCATAGGGAACAAGGCACACTGTGCTTACAATGTATATGTGACCTCAGGGACGACTGTAACTTACAATGCAGCAGATCTGCTAGGCGACCTGGGCTGTTTGTTGATTATGTATTTAAATAGGGTTGGGAGGTCTCAACCTTGAACTTCACAAACACAATTTAAGACAACCAGCATATTTTAAAGTGAAATTGCATGTAACTGTAGTCAATAACAACAGCATCGATTTATATTTAATTTTTAATTTACACAGATGCGTTTAGGGAAGGGAAAAGATTATATAGGGAGATGAAAAGAAGACTGAGAAATTTAAAATCGACCTGAAATGTGATGAGGCCAACTTTTCATTTGCCTTCCCTATTATTTGCTGAACTTGGATGCGAGCCTTTTCTGATTTATGTACAAAATCCTTCAAATCTGTGCAGCTATGACTATTCATCCCTCACTATTCACTTCACTATTCATCCTGCCCAAGTAAATATCTTCATATTTTCCCATATTATATTCCATCTGCCAAGTTTTTGCTCACTCATTTAATCTATCTATATCCCATCCTTATGTTATTCTCACCACTAGCCTTCCAACCTATTTTACCACCCGCACACTTAGTGCATTCACTTCCTTCATCTGACTTTGTAAATAATTTTGGCCCCAGTACTGATCCCTGTGGTACTCCACTAGTTACAGGTAGCCATCCTGAAAATGACTCCCTTATCCAAACTCTTTGTTTTCTATGAGGTATCAGTCCTCTTTCCATGCTAATGTACCATCCCATTGGCTCTTAAGCAGCCTAATATGCAACACCTCACTGAACTCCCTTTGGTAATCAAATATATTACTTCTGCTGGTCCCCTTTATCTATTATCCTCAAATTGCTCTAGTAAATTTGTCAGGAATGATTTCCCCTTCATCAAGCCATGTTGAGTCTTTATATTATGTATTTCTAATAGATAGTAAAACTTTCCCAATGGCGGATATTATCTGTTTTCTTTTCTTCCCTTTTTAAATGTTACATTACCTATTTTGCAATCATCTATGACTTTTCCAGAATCAAAAGATTCTTGGAAGATTACTATCAGTCCACCTCTTATCTCTGTAATCATCTTCTTTAATATCCTAGGATGAAATCCATCAGGTTCAGGAGAATTATCAACATGGCTGCATTGCAAGATGAAATTCAATGATCTCACAAGTGTTGTCAAGGCAAGAATCTTATTTCTCACCTTAATTACTCTCTTCTCCCTTGCATTAGTTGCAACTACATTACTCACAATGCTTGTTTCCTAGATTTCCAGTAATAATAAATGCACCATGCAATCAGTTTGACTCACTCTCCTCCTACTTAGACTTTTATTATTGCAGTTCACACTTTTCCATATCTCACACATCTCACATCTTCCCTTCACCATTTATCTTATTCGACTCTCAGGCAAATTCTCAAACCACCTGTGAATACATTAAAACCTAAGTCTTCTAATCACTTTCTCATTTCTGCTTGTGAGACCTTGCTATACAAAGATGGACAATGATGATTCCTACTTTACAATATTTTATAGCACATCAAAATGTACTTCACTGGTTGTAAAATACTTCAGAATGCCCTGAGATTCTGAAAGGCACTACATTAAATGGAAGGTTATTTTTCCTTTCTTTTCCAAGCCTTTATTCTTTCTTATTCATTCATTGATTGTGAGCATTGTTGGCATGTCCAGAAGTTGTGAAACTGGTGATGGGATGCTTTCTTGATTAATTGCAGTCCACTTGGTGCAGATAATGCTACAGTGCCATGGGGACGGGTGGTCCATTTTTGACTAAATGATAATGTAGGAATGAAAATACAATTTCAAAGAAGGCTGATGTCTGGTTTGGAGTAGAAACCACAGGTCCTGGGTGGAATATTGCAAATGACATGATAGGAAAATAAATTAGCCAAACTGAATTAGTTTCACTAACTCACACCCTTGTTTCTTGCTAAGAAAACATGCCAGCAAATCACACCAAAGAATTTCAACCAAATCCAATACTGGTACTACTTATGTATCATGTTTCAAAGGGACTGTTTCCCTAAATGTTGTCCCATCATATTGTTTATAATGAATATGAGTTGACTGCACTCTAAGACATTTGAGCTGGTGGTCAATAACTGAAGTGAAAACTTAAACAACATATCAGTGTTCACATATCACAGGAATTGAAGTAAATTTAATAAAATTATTTTACCAAGTAAAATCTCAAGTAAGCGTGCAATGCATTTAAAGTGAAATTGACATTTTAAAAAGAAGGGTGGTATCTTCCACTGAACAATGTGGGCGTTGGTGGAAAATTGGGAGAATTGTGTGAGAACAGTATGGGGATGACTGAGGAAAAGGTTCCATTTTCTAACCAAGTGTTGAATGGCAAGACAAGATATTGAAGTGGTTGACCAGTGCCATCACTTGTGTCTCACTCATTTCCCACACTTCTGTCATAACATGTTGCCTTTCATCCCAAAACAGCAATAGGGTTCCCCTTGGCCTCAATTTCTACCACACCAGTATCCACATTGAAAGAATCATCTTCAATCATTTCTCTAACCTCCCCTGTGATGTCACACCAAACACATTATCTCTTCCCCTCCACTCTCACCATTCTGGAGGGACCCATTCCTTCTGCAATACTCTGGTCCACTCCCCATCACTGCAAAAGGTATAACACTTGCCCATTCACCTCCTCACTGTTCAAAGGAAAACACATCTTCAAGATGAAACTGCATTTTACTTGTACTTCTTTCCATCAAGTTTATTGTATGCGCTGCTCTAAATGTAGTCTCCTTCACATTGGTGAGACCAAACACAGGCTGGCTGACCAATTTGCAGAACACATCCACTTTGTTTGTAGGAATGATACCAGCCTCACTGTGGTTTGGCATTTCAATAAACCACTGTGCTTCCATCCTGCTAACACAGACAATCCATCTTGTCCTTTTACAGCTATATTACGTCTCTATCTCTCCTTTGCCACCATTAGCAATCCTCCCTCTGCCGTTAGCTCTGGGCATCCTCACAATCTGTCCTATTCACTTATCCATTCATTCTGTCAACAGCATTAAAGACCATTATTCAATAAGCCCTTTCAGTTCTGAAAAATAATCAGATTGGACTCAAAATATGAATTCTATTTCTCTCTCGACAGATGCTACCAGACTGATGAGTTTTTCAGCACTTTCTGATTTTATTTGAGATTTACAGCATCCGCAGTATTTGTTTTTATTTTATGACTTGAGGTTCTCATTAGGAAGTGGTAAGAGGTCTATTTGCAGACATAACATCCTCTTTATTACATCATCTCATCTCATTGATATGCAAAATCCCACTCTCCAACCGATTGATAGAAACTTGACGGCAACAATTCCTGACATGAAATTTAGAACCGTAGTCTTGTGTCCCCAGCACACCATTTGCTCCACTGACCTCTATCTGTCACTGACATCTCAGGTCACGCTCTATGAACAGCGACCATACACATCTCCTATCCTTTAGGTCCTTGTTGGCAGAGTATGAAACCAATTTCCCTCTGACTGACATTGACTGGGTACATAGCTGGGCTTTAAAGCTACTACTGGCACCAGAACTCCTGGAAGGTCCTGGCAAAGGCCAATACATCTGCCAATAGCAAGTGGAAGAACATGACAAGCAGGGCACTATTGAGGCATGGTGCACAGTTAATGATGTGAGTTTCAAAATGTAATGTGAGTAAACTTATTCAGCCTCACTGAGAGAACTTCTCCATGAAATTTGCCAAAAAATAACTCTGAGCCGACTTCTGTTAATTTTCAAATCAATGAATTTTATTTCTAACCAAATGAGATTTAAAAACTTTTTTCACAAAGCTCGAAATTATCAGCTGTATTATTTGTACGACTGAGGCACCATTGTGTATACAGTGTATTTGGATGCAATGCTGCATTTCATTTAATACTAGATTGTGTTTACGTGACCATTGATTCAGAACTGACTTTTTTGAGGTGGATTATGCAATGCAAGTTCTCCATCATTTGGAAAGCCCTACTTTATTTTCTTTACATCTTGCATCTTTTCATCTCAACTGCATAAAAGAAGAATATTAATATGCAGCCCCAAATGAAACTAATGGATTAATAGTTGGTGGGATGTAAATCCAGTATTCTAACAAATCCTATTGGATACCCACCAAGGGAATTGGTTTAAAATTGTATCCTATAATTGTGCTACCCAGTTGTGGGAAGTGAGCATAAAAATAAAGCCATGACAAATTCAGAAATATTCTTCAATGCAATAAAGTTAACTTTGTTCCTTTTTGTTTCAAAGAGGCTTGATACATTCAATTGTTTCCTTCATTAGTCATTCTATTCCCCAAGTGCTGCCCCTTCAGCACACTACAATTAACTATGATTAGTCACCTGACTAGATCATCATTGTAGAGTGAGATGTGCAGACAACAAGATTTTAGGTTGTGGTGGAACCATTGGGTGGTGGATTTCAATGGCAATCATCAATAGTTATTACTGACTGAGCTGGCTAGATCATGGAAGACATATTTATCAGATTCAAGAAGAGAAGTTGCTGGAAAAGCTTATCTGTGAAGAGAAATCAAAGTTCTCTGGATCTGGTGACCCTTCCTCAGAACTCTCTGTCAGATTGTCTTTTGGTAGTTACTGAGAAGACCAACAGGGAAACTAAAGTGACTTGATCTCATCCTCATTAAACTACCAATCTATCTAATTTTATCCTAAAATGCATCTACAGCATAGAATAAACCATTAGACTGAAGTAGTCTTACAGTGCTTATACTATACATCCTTGCCCAATCTAAACATATCTTTGCAATCTACACCCATATCCTCAAATTTCATTGTTTCTCATGCATAAATCAAGCTGCCCTTAAAGTGTCAATCAAACACTCCATCGGCTGGGAGTTCCACATCCTTAATTTTAACAAATTCCTCACAAATGCTTTATTGATCTGTTTGCGCGATCTTATCGTAAACAAACCTCTCTTGTTTTGGATTACCGTACAAATACAAACTGCTGGGGTACATCTATGCTACTTACACTCTTCATAATCTTGACTTCCTCCATCATATCTCCTCTTAGCCTTCCCTTTTTCAAAGCTAACACTGCTTATTTACTCAAACTTTGACAGCATACTTCCAATTCATGAGTTCAAAAAAGTTATGATCATCAAACAACGAGTATAGCATGTAATACTAAAGGAGACCACTTTTTGCTAAACTGAGAATATTCTATTATGTCTTACATTCTGTCTTGGTACCATGTTTCAAGCCATTTTTCTAGATGGTCCCAACTCAATTTTCCCTGAATTTTGACATAAGCATTTACAGGTTACCTCATTGGCAGTCTTGTGAAATCTGTGCATACTATTCTAACTTGCCATTATCCAAGTTGCTATTTTGTTAACAATCTTGTAAGGTTGGTTAAACATGAATTAACTTCAACAGATCCAACCTGGCTTTTGGAAGAAAAGAATCAGCATCTTTCGATTATTTGTTATCTGACCTTTCAGTAAAGTTTGTTGTATCCTTGATGTTGTCAGCATTAATCAACTTGGAATTCAGTTTCATGGATTTGTTGTATCTCACTTTTTGAAGTTAAGAGTTTAATCTTACTGTACATCAACCTTCTGTAACTGTTACTTCTCCTATTGAGTTTTAAAAAAAATTGTTTTACTCTACAATCTCTTCCAGAGTTTCATTACATATCCCCAAGTGTCTTATTCTCGGTGCTTGTCCTTAGTAAGTTTGCATTGTATCCTCTTTCCTATTTCTTCACTGTTGCACTATCCTTCCAGACTTGGTCAACTTTTGTTACTTCTTCTTTGACACTTGTTTCAGTGTATTATGTGACAAAAGTATCTATCCAACATTCCTGCTATTTAAAATACTATCTCCTGTGGGAGTAGACACAAGTAGGGTTGGACTATGTCAAGATTTAGCCTCTGGAACACTGCAGTCTGTTGGAAAGTGTGTACATATGGATGGTGGAGTAATATTGGTCTAGACTATGGTGATTCAGTGGTCAAATCAGACATTCACTGTTCAGATTTGCCATAAAGAGCTAAGGGGTACTGTAAGTGCTTGAGACATGTAAAATCATGAAAATTCTTCAGTATAAGTGAATTCCTTCAAGACGGAAGGTAGAAAATGAAGAGTAACAAAATAAATGAAAAATATTACTTAAATAATAAAATGGAAATTAACTATATCATAAAAGAAAACAGAATCATTAAGTTGGATGAGTAGGTAGAAAAACTAGCTTAGAACCAATAATGCTACATGCAATTGATATAATATGCCCTGATACAAAGGTGAAAACATAATGAGTTAAAACTTTGCACAGAAAAGTAACAAGCTGCAAAAACCCTTGTGTCAGGCTTATCTAAGGCTGTCAGCCAAGGCAGTAAGCATTTACTTCTTGCACCAATTTCCTGCTTAGAATCCAGCAGCTGGAGCTTCACTGGCTGAATGCACATATCAGGGAATCTCAATCATAAGGCCCACAATTTCCTGATGAGCATTGGCATTGGCTGACGCTCCCTGTTGCTTATGTGAATTAGGAGAACGTACACTATAGTAGTATCATATTGTTACAAAACAATTGTATTTATACATATCTAGGATTCCAGAATGGAGCTTTATATTATGTTTCTTGTTATTTGAGCTGTTCCTTTGCATTTTTGACTTTTGCCACAAATGTAGACTGAGCTGGGTCATAAGAACAAGTTGGTGAAGAAAGTTAGTGCAGATTATAGTGTTACAAGTCAAGATAAAATCTTGGTGTTAGAGTAGACGTTATAACATAATTTCCTCTTTGAATAGTTCCTCACTTGATTAATGATCTGCTAATGAAATTGCACATGATGCTGCAAAGCCACACATGATTTTGTGAGCAGATTGTGAGTTGCAGAGAAAAAAACAAATACAGATGCACGTTGGGAACTGTACCTTGTCGGAAAGAGATCCTTTGTGTGGCATTGATGGATTTAGGAAGTCGGGAACTTCAACATGGACTGACCTCTGAAAAAACTGCATGAGAACCATTGCACACGAAGAAAGCTTTAAAGTTGAGTTTATTCATTTTCCGGCTACATTGGTCCATTTTACATCATTATTTTACTAGATAGATCACTTCCATTTGAATATCCTCTTGTGGAACAAAATTAAAACAGTGACCAAAATCTTTGTAAAGATTGAACACAAGCAATTTGCTTAGTTTTCCTTCTGGGGTCATTTTTCAGTGATAGTTGTTGCTAATATTGATTGGAAAGTTTTGAAATTACAACTCACTTATTTTCCTTTGTGTTTGCTCTATGCAGTAAGTTTGCACTCAGGTGAGTGAACATTAACTAGATTCACTGAATATAACTATATACAAAGGATGGTAAGAGAAGACTCTACATAGTCGGTCCGTTTGATTTAACACAATTGTGACTTAGCTCCTTACCCACATGCTCAGGAGCTTTTCTCACAGGAAACATACAGTTAACTCTACACACAACACCATGCCCTGATTTATGTTTGTTTCAGCTGTTTAGTTGCAATGGTCACTGTATCATGAATTGGAAGTTTTGGTCAAACATCAACATGCTTGATGTAAGAATTTGTTGCAATGAAAGTGTGATGAAGGAAGTGTAATAGACATCAGATAGGTATTCCAAGGGCAGGACTTTAATCCCCTGATGGACGCAAGCACCAAGGCATGAAACTTTCTGCAGCTGGCCAGTGTGCCAGCTTGTTGGTTCCATACATCCTTATCCCTGGGTATTTTTGGCACGGCAATGATTGATGAGGTTGACAGGGCTACCTGCTTGCAATGTGGTTCACAGCCACTTAATGATAGCACAATGTCTACTTTCAGAGGCTGACTAAAATTTCCCACCAAGTTTTCAGGTCACCCAAGGGGTCAAGGAACAAGGCCAGTTTCCAGGTGGCAAACCTGGGGTGAAGGCATAGAGTGCGAGCAGTGGTTCAGGCAGTCTGTAGAGTCCTGCCTTCCTATCTACCTGGTTTCAGCTGCAGCCATATAGTTGTGCTTTGGAGGACCTTCCCTCTGCAAAAGGACCCAGACACTGTGAGGACATGTTTAGTTTAAAATTTTTAAATATTTGAGGAGATGGAATCTCCCTCTTGAACTGGTCTCCCTTTGTTGCTTGGCAATGTAAGCTTTGTTTCACTGATGTTGGACAACCAACTATTGGCCGTCCAACCTCAAGTATCCATCCAGCATCCTTAATTACATGATGAACCTGCCCTCAAATTGTAACCACGTGAATGTTCTCCGGACAATTTGAGACTTTGACCTCCACTAGATCCTGTTGTCAGCGTCTTAAAGCAGGCTGGGACAACCCTGCCCCAAGATCTTTCTTTTTGTTGTCAATCTCTTCTCCAAAAACATAGGATCATTTTTAAAATTGGTTTTCAGGCAGTAAATTAATATATTTTCCTTGCCGAAATCTATTGATGTGAAGAATAGTAATTTTAAAATTTGCTTATCAGAATAAGCAGATAAAGGAGAGGAAGCTGTTGTAACTATTTAGAATACAGTAGAAAACAGCCAAAGTTAGTGATAAAATTCAGCATTGGTGAAAGTTTACATGTTGTACATGTAACATGCAGTAAACTTGAATATTTGCTTTTAGTTAGAATATATACCTTTACAAAATTTAAAGGGTGCATTCTTTACTTTCAGGAGACAACACAACAGGTACCTTGAAATGACCCCAATCTCAATTTTTAAATTCTTACTTAAAATGTTGTGACAAGTATAATTCCTGGTGCTGGTCTGCCATGGCCTGAATGGACTTTTCTCAGGCAATCTTCCACTCTTCGGCTCATTAATTACATAGTCAGGTTCTTGGGTGACCTTCTTATGGAATCACATGATAGGGGAGAAAGAAGTGCTCACAACAGCTGGGGTCTGCCAACGTTCAGTCCATTGCCATATTTAAAGTTCAGTTGCGCACCACATCAGACCATGTCTTAGGACTGTCCCTCACTCTGTGTTGCTCGACCATTTCCACTGAGGATGTGGCCCAGAAAACCAAGCTTGCTCCTTGTTTCACTAACTGGAATCCAAAGGTGTTGGGGGATAGGTTAGTGAAGAGGCAAACAGCAATTCTTTCACCCTGCTCACTGCCAAAGGACACCAGCTCATTAGACATAGCCAGCCTGGTCGCAGACAGCGGCCTAGGTCAGTCCTGTATCCCAAGTTAAAAGGAATGTACAAGAGTGCAGGAAGATCAATGATTTCTGACACGCCGTAAAGGTAGTTGCCCATCCTCTCTCTCTACACTTCTCACTTACACTAATTCTACTCACACACACACATTCCAATCAGGTTCAATCAATCTCAATCAGGTTCACGAATTGAACCCTGCCTCTTGCGTACACTCTATCTAATGTCATGTCCTTCTCCCAAACTACTAAGGCTGCCTGCCTTCCCGTACTTTCGACTTACCCACTGGGGACATCTTACCGCCTCTTCTGCTCATGCATCACCATAAACTGCTCTCGCATCCACTTCCATCATACTTAATTCCATCCTCTGTAGCATTGCATGAGAACCTAACCCAACATCCAGATGATGACTGCAGGATCTACCTGGAAATCCCTGACCTGACCCAATCCCTAGACTGCAATCCCCAGATTCTAGGAGGACCAAAGACTTGATCCTCTGTGAGTGATCATCTGGGTGGGAATCAGGCCAGCTCTGTGATGGACTGTGATAGTCTGTATCCCCATGGGACTCCACTGGGACTGCTCTCCTTTGACTTTCAGACAGGGCCATTTGGTTGAAGCAGATGCAATGTGCCTGTTGCATAGGATGCTGGCAGATGCTGCAGTTGTGGCATGTAGCAGAAACTGACTGTCTGTCTGTGCGCTAAGAAAACAATGATCCACATAAGCGTACGGTGAGTGCTAAGAAATACAACAAAGAACCTGAAGACATATCTTCTGTGAATAAATGAGATGCTTGTGTGTCCCTGCACCTTCAAGAACTGCATAGGTTGTTGATATTCTTGAGCTCCAAAGTAAAGCGAAGGGCTGAACTGGATAGGGAGTTGGTTCACGATTAGGCACAAGCAGGTCAGGCAGCATCTGAGGTGCAGGAGAGTCAACATCTCGGGCATTAGCTTTTCATGTCACATTCCTGATGAAGGGCTCATGCCTGAAACGTCGACCCTCCTGCTCCTTGGATACTGCCTGACCTGCTGTGCTTTTCCAGTGCAACACTGTTTGACTGTCATCTCCAGGATCTGCAGTCCTCACTTTCTCCATGATGGTGAGGTGGGGCTAGTGGTGTGCCAATACCACCTTTTGTGGATGAAGAGTCAAGGAGGTGAGCAGCTATGGAGCATGTGGAGTCACTGTACTGAAGACATAGTTGGGTGATGGCCAGAGCAAGAAATCCAGAAATTGCAGATGCTCTGATATATATATGTTGGGAATTTGCACTATCTTGCTTCTTGGAGAAGGAGAAAATTGGAAGAAAATACGAGGGCAGTTGGACTAATCATGACATGCAAATAATGAACATAAAGTAATTTTTGCTCATTAGCGAGATTCTCAAGTCATTTGAAACTTAAGGTGAAAATAAAAAAAACCTCAATGTCCAGATTCTGATTTTGTTTTTCATTTTCACTGTATTTTCCCAACTTGCTATTATTTCTCTATCTCTTTTTCCTTTGCCACACTTGGATGGGGAAAATAATTGCCCCTTTTTATAAAAATAGAGATTTGTAAATTCAGAAGAACAGCTGCTCTGTATGGTGGTAATTCTGTTACTTGCTTCGGAAGCAGTCTAAAAATGTTGATGGCTAAGTCAATTTGGAACAAAAGGAATATTCCATTACTTTGCTGTTAGTTGGAGTTTTCCCTGCTGGACTGGAAGGAGCAGAGGGAATTTCGGATGCATTCCTTCAACAAAGTCAATGGGGAGCAATAATTATTTTGGCTGTAGATTGTAGTTAAAGAGGGAAATGGTTTTCTCTTATTAGCATGGCCAGCAGATAACAAGGAGAAATCAAAACATTTACATGAAAACATCAGCAACATTCTACCCAATAAATCAAGCTGCAGCTAATGCATTGCTCCAAAAATAGCCTCAGGCTTCTAATACAGGAACAGGCCTCTCTGCGAATAGATTCTACAGGGATTTACAACATCATTGATGGGTTCCCTTATGATTCACTTTAAGAACAGGAAGGAATCTATTTAAAGCAGACATGCACCTCTTAAATGGAGGTCATATGCCTGACTCTTACACTGCTGTAAAGTGCAAGACGAGCCTTTCAGAAGCTTCCCGAGAAGAACAGGTAAAGGTGAAGTGGAAACATCTCAATCAGAGTAATGGGAATAAGAAATTTAAAAAAAGAAATTTCACCCATCCTAGAGAGAGGCTAAGGTCATCAACACTGTGACATTATAGAACATAGAACATAGAAAAGTACAGCACAGAACAGGCCCTTCGGCCCACAATGTTGTGCCGAGGTTTAATCCTAATGTAAAATATAGTAACTTAACCTACGCACCCCTCAACTCACTGCTATCCATGTGCGTGTCTAGCAGACACTTAAATGTCCCCAATGACTCTGCTTCCATCACCACAGCTGGCAACGCATTCCATGCATTCACAACTCTCTGCGTAAAGAACCTACCTCTGACGTCTCCTTTATACCTTCCTCCTAATATCTTCAAACTATGACTCCTCGTACCAGTCAATCCTGCCCTGGGGAAAAGTCTCTGGCTATTGACTCTATCTATTCCAC